>NC_091354.1:20199053-20224053 GCF_038502225.1 Cherax quadricarinatus | reverse complement strand
TGTCTAAGGCCTACTTTTACTGGGAAATAATTTCCCTCTTTCCTACATACTCTAACTTGAGCCTCACTATCCTCATAAAAACTCTTCACTGCTTTCAGTAACCTACCTCCTACACCATACACTTGCAACATCTGCCACACTGCCCCCCTATCCACCCTGTCATACGCATTTTCCATAAATGCCACAAAGACCTCTTTAGCCTTATCTAAATACTGTTCACTTATATGTTTCACTGTAAACACCTGGTCCACATACCCCCTACCGTTCCTAAAGCCTCCTTGTTCATCTGCTATCCTATTCTACGTCTTACCAGGTATACTCGACAGACTTATCCCCCTATAATTTTTGCACTCTCTTTTGTTCCCTTTGCCCTTATACAAAGGAACTATGCATGCTCTCTGCCAATCTCTAGGTACCTTACCCTCTTCCATACATCTATTAAATAATTGCACCAACCACTCCAAAACTATATCCCCACCTGCTTTTAACATTTCTATCTTTATTCCATCAATCCCTGCTGCCTTACCCCCTTTCATTTTACCCACTGCCACACGAACTTCCCCCACACTCACAACTGGCTCTTCCTCACTCCTACAAGATGTTATTCCTCCTTGCCCTATACACGAAATCACAGCTTCCCTATCTTCATCAACATTTAACAATTCCTCAAAATATTCCCTCCATCTTCCCAATACCTCTAACTCTCCATTTAACTCTCCTCTCCTATTTTTAACTGACAAATCCATTGGTTCTCTAGGCTTCCTTAACTTGTTAATCTCACTCCAAAACTTTTTCTTATTTTCAACAAAATTTGTTGATAACATCTCACCCACTCTCTCATTTGCTCTCTTTTTACATTGCTTCACCACTCTCTTAACCTCTCTCTTTTTCTCCATATACTCTTCCCTCCTTGCATCACTCCTCTTCCCTCCCGCACCCACTTTCCTGTAACCACAAACTTCTGCTGAACACTAACACTACATTCTTAAACCTACCCCATTACCTATGCCTATGTACTGATATTTGTTAATTTAAGACCAGCAAAGGCTGGTTTGAGAGATTTAAGAACCGTAGTGGCATACACAGTGCGAGTACATACAGACTGAACAATTAAAACCACAACAAGTGTTCAATTGTGACAAAACAGGCCTCTTTTGGAAGAAAATGCCAAAGAGGACCTACATTACTCAGGAGGAAAAGGGACTGCCAGGACACAAGCCTATGAAAGACAGGCTGACGCTCATGTTTTGTAGTAATGCTAGTGGGGATTTCAAAGTGAAGCCGTTACTAGTGTACCATTCTTAAAATCCCAGAGCGTTCAAGAAAAACAGTGTTAAGAGTAAATTGTGTGTGTTTTGGAAAGCTAATAATAAGGCATGGGTCACGAGGGAAATTTTCGTCGAGTGGTTCAATGAAGTGTTTAGCCCCAGTGTGAAGAATTACCTCCTGGAAAATAAATTTGATCTCAAGTGCCTCCTGCTAAAGGACAGTCCACCTGCTCATCCTCCAAACTTGGATGACCTAATTCTGGAGGAGTATGGGTTCATCACAGTAAAGATCTTGCCCCCTAATACCACTCCTCTCCTCCAGCCCATGGGCCAGCAGATCATTTCAAACTTTAAAAAACTCTACACCAAAGCAATGTTTCAAAGGTGCTTTAATGTGACCTCAGACACTCACTTGATCCTAAGAGAGTTTTGGAAAGATCACTTCAGTATCCTCAATTGCATAAGCCTTATAGGTAAGGCTTGGGAGGGAGTGACTACCAGGGCTTGGAACTCTGCTTGGAGAAAATTGTGGCCAGATTGTGTCCACAAGAGGGATTTTGAAGGGTTTGGGGCTGACCCTGATGAGCCTATGGCAGTTGTGGAATCTATTGTGGTATTGGGGAGTTCCATTGGGATTGGATGTGAGTTTGGAGGATGTGGAAGAGTTGGTGAAGGACCACAATGAAGAGCTAACCACTGAGGAGCTACAAGAGCTTCAGCTGGAACAGCAACAGACTGCAGCTCAGAATACTGCTGTAGAGGAAGAGCAAGAGAGATGGAAGAAGTTGCCTTCTTCAGAAATTAAGGAGGTTTTTGTAATGTGGAGTAAAATGGAAAGATTTATAGAGAAACATCACCCTGACAAGGCTGTTGCAAGCCATGTCGGCAACATGTACAGTGACAAAGTCTTGGCCCATTTTAGGTAAGTTTTAAAGAGATGCCAGAAACAGAGCTCTCTGGACACTTTTTTGCGAGACAGGGCTCCAGTGACTCTCAAGCTGGTTCTATTGGCATTAAGAAACAGAGAAGAGAAGTTACCCCAGAAAAGGACTTGGTACCGTACCTGAGGTCTTGATGAAAAGGGATTCCCCTTCCAAACAGTAAACAATGCAATCTCTCTCCTCCTCCAGTCTTCCAATAAAGGTAAGTGTTATGCTGTTAATGTTTCATTCATCGTGTCTCATTGTATTGTGTATGTACTACAGCTATATTTCATGTAAAAAAATATTTTTGTTTTAATACTTCTGGGTGTCTGGAATGGATTAATTGCATTTACATTATTTCTTATGGGGAAAATGGTTTCAAAAATCGTCAATTTCAGAAATAGTCACACTTTCTGGAACGGATTAATTACGAAAAACGAGGGTCCACTGTAATTACATTAATTCTCATGGGAAATATTATTTTGGTTTTAGGCCGAGCTTCTCGAACGGACTACAGCCGATAACCGAGGGTTCATTGTATTACAGTGGACCCCCGGTTAACGATATTTTTTCACTCCAGAAGTATTTTCAGGTGCCAGTACTGACCGAATTTGTTCCCATAAGAAATATTGTGAAGTAGATTAGTCCATTTCAGACCCCCCAAACATACACGTACAAACGCACTTACATAAATACACTTACATAATTGGTCACATACGGAGGTAATCGTTATGCGGGGGTCCACTGTATTTCGATTTTTGGCCATTACGGCCCACTGTATTATTAGTAGTACGTGGTGAGAAGCTCTTGATCTAGGGAATTGGATCTGTGCTCCAGTTCACTAAATTAATAACAATAATAATTACATGTAGAGAAACTTCTGTTTTTCTTTTTGGGCCACCCTGCCTTGGTGGGATACGGCCGGTTTGTTAAAAAAAAAATAATAATAATTACATGTATAATAATACTACATATGTACTAATTATTATTATAATGCATACATACTACTACTACTACTAATAATAATAATAGGTATATAATAATAATATAATAATACGTATAATAATCTAATAATAACACTAATAATTATTATAATTATAGTACGCACTATAAGTTAGTTTGAGAATGCCACCACGAGATGGCAGAGTACCAAAACATTCTGAAAGGGAGAAAGAAACAAAAGTCCTTGGACAGTTTTTTATTGAAACGCCCTGCAGATGAAAGTGTGAAAAGCGTGGAGAAAAAGCAAAAAATCAGTGAATAGTGAAGCGAGATAAAAATAAAAATTGTAGCAGTTAAATTCAATGATAAAGTGTAGCATTATAAGTGTAGCAATTAAGTGATAGAAAAAGGACGAAATGAAATGAACTCCTGGCAGCATACACTGCTCTGCCTATCTTTTCCATCCTCGACCTTTGCCAGCAATTTTTTCTCCTAGGTATGTACACCAGTTTATTTCTACATTATGTTTTCCTTGTGAAAGTAGTGATCTAATGCAGTTAACCTCACAAACTCCATTTTCTTTTATAGTAACACCTCTGAAGGGGAGACATTTTCACAGTGGGAGCGAGAATGCCTGCGACCACTCTCCACTGGCCACATACGCCATCCACTAGCCAAATACGTAATGACATATTTTATTCATTCTAGAGTGTATATCAGGTTTCTATGTTATTTATATTGTTTATTATGTTATATTAGATGAATTGTGATAGATAAATAAGCTGAAGAGTTAATATTAGATTATTTTGTCATGCCTCCTGAGAGCAGGAATTCCACTGGAATAGATTAATGCCATTTCAGTTAATTTAAATTTAGAAAATTTACTCAGCATACGAACAAATCAGGATACAAACAAGACCACAGAATGGATTAAGTTCGTAGGATGAGGTTCCACATCAAAAACCTTAAACAGTTGGAGCAATCTACAGATTACCCCACAAATACATACACTTTTAGTGGCAACCTTAGAAACATGATAACTGACTCAGGGTTGAATAAACACCACCTGATACTTACAGGAGACTTCAACATAAACCTCATCCAAGCAACTGACCCTCCAGTAGCTGATTTCACTAACACTATGAACAACTGCTTGCTACTACCTTCTCTGAGACAAGTGCCTCTTTATTTGACCATATCTGAACCAACACAGTATCTCCACTACAAGCAGGTATAATCACAGACAATACTACAGACCACTATTCCACCTTTCTCATAACCAACTTATGTAAATTGTCTCAAGACTTGAGAAAGATCTCATTTCGCCTGCATGACGAGCCATCAGTAAATAATTTAATATTAGCACTAGATGACATTGACTGGCAGAGAGAGCTAGCTGACAGCAATAATATTGACAAAGATGTCAAAAATTTTTTTTACATAAAACCCAGAACCTCTATAACATGCATTGTCTGATTAAAATGAAGCAGATCAAAGCGTAGAGGCTAAACACCCCCATAGCTAAAAAACAGTATCCTCAAATCGATTGATAAAAAGCACCAACTTGAAAAACTGTTCAGATTAGGCCTGACTACTAAAGAATTGGCTAAACAACACGCATCAATACTCACAAAACTAGTACAAAAATCAAAGCAAATATATTACAAAAATAGATTTATTGAAATAAAAGGTGATATGAAAAGGACCTGGCAAACCCTCTCCAAAATTTTGGGCTCTAGAAAACTGTCAAGAAACAGAGAGATAAACTTAACCAACCAGACAAACCTCACATACAGCTTATAGACATGGCCAACAAATTTAATGTCTTCTTTTCTACTGCAGGATCAAAGCTAGCAAGCAAAATTCCTAGCAAAAATACCCAGCCAAAAGACTACCTCACTGGCAACTACCCAAATACTCTATATCTAGCTCCAACTAATTCTACTCAAGTCTCACTCATCATTAAGTTATTAACAACCAAAGCAGGAGGTTGAGATAATTGCCATCATTCATATATAAAAAGCTGCTCATGTGCTGTCACCCATTATTACAACACTGTTTAACAAATTTGTAGAGTTCTCAACCTTCCCATCCATGCACAAGACAACAAGGGTCACTCCGATCCTCAAAAGAGGTAATCTAACTGATTTGAACAACTAGGGACCTTTATCAAGCTTGCCCTTACTTTCTAAAATATTCGAAAAAATAATACACAAATGACTTTACTCCTACTTTATATCCACCAACATCCTTAACCCCTGCCAGTTTGGGTTTAGACCAAAAATAAGTACAAATGATGCTATTATACAAAAGATGGAACTACACACATGTACAGCCCTCGATAAAAATGAATATCCTCTGGGGCTCTTCATTGACCTATGGAAAGCATTTGATACCGTGGCCCACAATCTCCTGCACCTAAAACTAAATCATTACAGCATCAGAGGACATTCCATCGATTACCTAAAATCTTATCTTAACCCTTTCAGGGTCCCCAGGCCCTCTCCCAGACTTGTTCTCAGGGTCGCCCAAATTTAAAAAAAAATCTTATGAAAAGATAATCTTTTCCCAGTCATAATGACACCAAAAGTATGAAATTTGATGAAAAACTTACGGAATTATGCTCTCGCGAAGTTAGTGGTCTCAACGATGTTTACGCATCGGTGATTTTGCCCACTTTGAGCCCTATTTTCGGCCCATTCCAGTGTACTAGTCGACAAAAATCATCTTTCGCTAGAACTCCATTTTTTCTATTGAATGAGTACAAGAAACCACACATTTACCGATTTCAACTATCCAATACAGTGGTCAGAATTTAGCAATTTTGCCAATTTCACACAAATTTCAAAAGATGCTAATTTCCAAATAGGGTCCAGAATAAACAAGAAAGACATTCCTGGCACTAAAATAACATTTCCTCTGTTCATTAGTCACGTCTCCACGCCTCTCTTACATTCTTTTGCTTTCCACTTTAAATTTTTATTCTCACAAAAAATATAAGATTTACTGTTATGCAGACTACTGCATTAGTGTAGAAATGGTATAAATAATATCGGCGCACTTGTGAAAGAATATTAGAGTCACCAGTTGACGTGTATTGGACGCTTAGCATGATTTGTTTACTTTTGAACTTTGGTAAAAATCGAACATTTCTGCTACTTTGAGCTCAATTTCAAGGTACTTTTCATTGTTAGGGTAAGATATAAACAGCTATTGGAGGATAGATGGGCTAATGAGAGCATAGGCAATGGGGTCGAAGAGGAATGGGGTAGGTTTAAAAATGTAGTGTTAGAGTGTTCAGCAGAAGTTTGTGGTTAGAGGAAAGTGGGTGCAGGAGGGAAGAGGAGCGATTGGTGGAATGATGATGTAAAGAGAGTAGTAAGGGAGAAAAAGTTAGCATATGAGAAGTTTTTACAAAGTAGAAGTGATGCAAGGAGGGAAGAGTATATGGAGAAAAAGAGAGAGGTTAAGAGAGTGGTGAAGCAATGTAAAAAGAGAGCAAATGAGAGAGTGGGTGAGCTGTTATCAACAAATTTTGTTGAAAATAAGAAAAAGTTTTGGAGTGAGATTAACAAGTTAAGGAAGCCTAGAGAACAAATGGATTTGTCAGTTAAAAATAGGAGAGGAGAGTTATTAAATGGACAGTTAGAGGTATTGGGAAGATGGAGGGAATATTTTGAGGAATTGTTAAATGTTGATGAAGATAGGGAAGCTGTGATTTCGTGTATGCTACTTTGAGCTCAATTTCAAGGTACTTTTCATTGTAAAACCAGTTAAAATCATCACAATTTCTGTAATATGTCTTCCATTTTATAAAATGAGACCAGGAAAAGTAGAATACAACAATGAATACCATACGAAAATACAGCGCAAAGTCGCTGTTTTAACCCTTTGACTGTTTTCGACGTATAAATACATCTTACGAGCCAATGTTTCTGACGTATATATACTCAATTCTAGCGGCTTCAAATCAAGCGGGAGAAAGCTGGTAGGCCCATATGTGAGAGAATGGGTCTGTGTGGTCAGTGTGCACCACATAAAAAAAATCCTGCAGCACATTGCGTAATGAGAAAAAAAAACTGATCGTTTTTTTGGAATAAAACGCCGACTTTGAGGTGTATTTTCGTATAGTATTTATCGTTGTATTCGCGTTTTCATGGTCTTAGGTGATAAAATGGAAAACATATTACAGAAATAGAGATGATTTTCATTACTTTGACCAAGAAAACGACCTTGAAACCGAGCTCAAATTAGCAGAAATGTTCGATTTTTACCAATGTTCAGGAGTAAACAAATCACACCACACGTCCAATACACGTCAACTGGGGAGTCTAATATTCTTTCACTAGTGCACTGATATTATTTATACCATTTTTACAATAATGCAGTAGTCTGCATAACAGTAAATTTTGTATTTTTTTGTATGAATAAAAAATCAAAATAGAAAGCAATAATAATATAAGAGGGGCCTAGAGATGTGACTATTGAACAGAGGATATGCTATTTTAGTGCCAAGAATGTCTACGTACCTTGTTTATTCTGGACCCTATTTTGAAATTGGCATCTTTTTTAATTTGTGTGAAATTGGCCAAATTGCCAATTTCTGACCACTATATTGGGTAGTTCAAATTGGTAAATGGGCGGTTTCTTGTACTCAGCTGATAGATAAAATGGAGTTCTGTGGAGAAAATTTCTCCAGGAGAGGGGTATCAGCCCCTTTCAGCCCCTTCAGCCCCTTTCAGCCCTGAGGGGCCCAGCCCTCTCAGAAGGGGCAAATATCTTGTTTACTGCTACAGCGAGTAATTGACCCCAGATGCAGTACCAGTATGTGACGTGGCTCGACGCTCCGTGCGGTCCTGTGTTGCAAAGTGTAGCTTAATAAAAGACAGTTCATCTCTTACCTTAGCAGGACAATTAAGGAAAATCCTACTCCCACTTTATTACCATAGTAAAGATAGTGGACATTGTTGTCTATGCTTAAGACAGCAAGAATCAAACATTCTGTTTTGCTTCATCGAGGAAGTGGCAAGGAAGCAAAAGTACTAGGTCAGCTTTTCCTTTGTGCTAGGGGAGTAACGGCGTGGGGCGCTGTGGCATCTTCAGATTACTTTTGACTCTACTGAGAGTGACACTGATGCCAGGATAACTAACAAAGAACGATCTGTACGTTAGTGTGAACAAAGTGTCTCATAAAACACAATAAACACTTAAGAGAAATGTGATCAGCTTCTTTAGTGATAAGATTGTGAACAATAAAGACAAATCTTGTGGAACATAGTGTACCAGTGTGCGTTTTCCTAGACTATGGAAGACGTGGACATCCAAGGACACTTCAGCTTCTATCAAGTCACCGATATCTGTCGAAGGTGTGAAGAACACTATAGCTCACGCTACAAGAGCAAGGTAGGTTATGAATTTCTTGTAGTACGGGGGGGACTGTGCAGTTCTTGAGTCGCAAGGAGTTTGTAATCAACCTATAGTCAGCAGTAAGGGGCGGACTTTTGAGTCCACACAAGTAAGTTTGTCAGCCATCAGTGAATGAAATATGCTGACATAACACCCCCTAGAGGTAATTTATAATCTTACAAATTATAAATCTTTACAGCCCGTTGAGAGATGACTTCGACAGCTTCTCAAGACCTTGTCTGCAGGGGAGGCTGTGTAGACGATTTGCTGTCTTTTATCAGCTAAGTGTTCCCTGGGAGTAATCATGTCGGAGGATCTCACCTTCAAGGACCATAACATTGTATCAATCGCATCTGCTAGAAAAATGACAGGATGGATAATGAGAACCTTCAAAACTAGGGAGGCCAAGCCCATGATGACACTCTTCAGGTCACTTGTTCTATCTAGGCTGGAATATTGCTGCACACTAACAGCACCTTTCAAGGCAGGTGAAATTGCTGACCTAGAAAATGTACAGAGAACTTTCACGGCGAGCATAACGGAGATAAAACACCTCAATTATTGGGAGCGCTTGAGGTTCCTAAACCTGTATTCCCTGGAACGCAGGAGGGAGAGATACATTATATACACCTGGAAAATCCTAGAGGGACTAGTACTGAACTTGCACACGAAAATCACTCACTACGAAAGCAAAAGACTTGGCAGACGATGCACCATCCCCCCAATGAAAAGCAGGGGTGTCACTAGCACGTTAAGAGACCATACAATAAGTGTCAGGGGCCCGAGACTGTTCAACTGCCCCCCAGCACACATAAGGGGGATTACCAACAGACCCCTGGCAGTCTTCAAGCTGGCACTGGACAAGCACCTAAAGTCAGTTCCGGATCAGCCGGGCTGTGGCTCGTACGTTGGTTTGCGTGCAGCCAGCAGCAACAGCCTGGTTGATCAGGCTCTGATCCACCAGGAGGCCTGCTCACAGACCGGGCCGCGGGGGCGTTGACCCCGGGAACTCTCTCCAGGTAAACTCCAGGTATATTTAAATTTAAAATTAAGCTTAGCTGGTAATGCCATTTCTCAACAAGTTCTAAAGAAATAGCTATGAGTTTGGTCAACTGGAACAACGAAATTGGCTGAAAACAGGGCTCAAAGTCGGCGAAATCGCCGATACACATATGTCGCCGAATCCGCTAACTTCGCGAGAGCGTAATTCTGCGAGTTTTCGACCAAATTTCGAACTTTTGGTGTCACTACCATCGGGAAAACATTCTCTATCATTTCACAAGAAAAAATAATTTTTTTTTCGAATATTTAGCGACATAGAATGATAGTTTCAGAAAGGGCCCTGAAACAGTCAAAGGGTTAATCCAAAAACACACAGTTTTTTTTTTTTCTCATTACGCACTGTGTGCTGCAGGATTTTTTTATACTGTGCAGACTGACCACATAGACCCATTCTTTCATATGTAGGCCTACCAGCTTTCACTAGATTTGAGGGCGCTAGAATTTAGGCATGCTAGTACGTCAAAAACCCTGGTGCGTATGCTGTACTAATACGTACGTCCGAAACCCTGAAAGGGTTAACGGTAGACATCAGTATGTATATGCAAATGGAGTCAACTCCACTATCCAGCCTGTAGCTGTCAGAGTGCCCCAGGGTAGTGTCCTAGGCCTACTCCTCTTTCTCATCTACATCAATGATCTCCCCTAATGCATCCCAACTCCTTACTCTAGTTCTATTCGCAGATGACACTACTTATGTCTACTCCGACTCAAACCCAGCTATACTTAGATACACTGTAAACAACCTGCTAAAAATGTATACTTGGATGATGACCAACAAACTAACTCTAAACACATACAAAACATACTTCATGCTAACCATACCCCAGCCGGGATTGAACCCGCGGTCAGAGAGTCTCAAAACTCCAGCCCGTCGCGTTAGCCACTAGACCAGCTAGCCACAATAAGATTCGTCCAACTAGGTATATTTCTACACCATAGGAAGGTTAGCACAGGCACCACTGTGACCACAAATGCAAGTTTTTACCCATATCCAACACATAACCAAAAAAGTATCCAAAACGGTTGGGATCCTCTCCAAGATACGATACTACGTGCCGCAAACTGCCCTTCTCACACTATACCATTCACTTATATATCCATACCTCACCTATGCTATCTGTGCTTGGGGTTCAACTGCAACAACACACCTAAAGCCAATAATAACCCAACAAAAAGCCGCAGTAAGAATAATCACTAAATTCCATCCCTGACAACACCCCCCCCCCACTCTTCATAGATCTAAACTTACTCCCTGTTCAGTACATCCACACTTACTACTGTGCAATCTACATCTACAGGACCTTAAATTCCAATATTAATCTTGACCTAAAACGCTTTCTTGATAGTTGCGACAGAACCCACAGGCACAACACCAGACACAAACATCTCTATGACATCCCCCGTGTCCGACTAAACCTTTACAAAAATTCAATGTATGTCAAAGGCCCTAAAATCTGGAACACCCTACCTGAAAATTCTAAAACTGCAGACACATTCTTCACCTTCAAAACTACCATCAGAAAACATCTTATCTCCCTGATACACCCTGTCAACTAATTACACGAATACCACCTGGTGGTTAACACTTACACTCACTCACCCATTTGACCATAAACAGAAATATCAATCTCAATCTCAAAATAATGAATCTTAACTAGTCATAAGTTGGCCTGTGATACTCCAATACTGAAACTATGTATAGTGCCAAAACAAAAGCATTCACATTGCTAAACTTACAAACTAGTATTTAGTCACTTAGCCATAATACCAACTAACCTCATAATTTTGTAATATTTTAAACTTAAGATTTAATTTAAGTCTGCCCGAAATGCCTAGCCATGCTAGGTGTTCTAGTGGTACACTCTGTAATTATTATTTTACTACATGTAAACCACACAATAACCAAATTCTGTAAACTCAGCATTGTAATCCTTATAGAGAATAAAAAATTTTTGAATCTCCAGCTAGCGTGGCCGTGACGAATTCTAGCTCAAGTCCCTTCACTGCCGTCAACATGACTCACGAAATCGTAATGACACGATTGCAAACAAACCATACCCCGGCCGGGATTGAACCCGCGGTCAGAGAGTCTCAAAACTCCAGCCCATCGCGTTAGCCACTAGACCAGCTAGCCACAATAAGATTCGTCCAACTAGGTATATTTCTACACCATAGGAAGGTTAGCACAGGCACCACTGTGACCACAAATGCAAGTTTTTACAGATGAATCTCCAGCCGGGGTATGGTTTGTTTGCAATCGTGTCATTACGATTTCGTGAGTCATGTTGACGGCAGTGAAGGGACTTGAGCTAGAGTTCATCACGGCCAAGCTAGCTGGAGATTCGTCTGTAAAAACTTGCATTTGTGGTCACAGTGGTGCCTGTGCTAACCTTCCTATGGTGTAGAAATATACCTAGTTGGACGAATCTTATTGTGGCTAGCTGGTCTAATGGCTAACGCGACAGGCTGGAGTTTTGAGACTCTGACCGCGGGTTTAATCCCGGCCGGGGTATGGTTTGTTTGCAATCGTGTCATTACGATTTCGTGAGTCATACTTCATGCTGTTTGGAAACAGAGCCTTAAATGTCCAACTTAATATTTTGATAAATGGTTCCCTTATTTCAAAACACAATGAGGGTAAATTTCTAGGTCTTCTCCTTGACTGTAATCTTAAATTTCATTCCCACATCCAGCATATATCCAAGAAAATTTCCAAATCAGTAGGCATCCTTTTCAAGATATGATACTATGTAACCCAAACAACACTCCTTACCCTATACCACTCTTTAACCCTTTGACTGTTTTGGCCGTATGTAGGAAAGAGGGAGATTATTTCCCAGTGACATCACACATCCTTAGACAAGGATGTGTGATGTCACCGTGGTGGTTTAATATATTTATAGATGGGGTTGTAAGAGAAGTAAACGCGAGGGTCTTGGCAAGAGGCATGGATTTAAAAGATAAAGAATCACACATAAAGTGGGAGTTGTCACAGTTGCTCTTTGCTGATGACACTGTGCTCTTGGGAGATTCTCAAGAGAAGTTGCAGAGGTTGGCGGATGAATTTGGTAGGGTATGTAAAAGAAGAAAATTAAAAGTGAATACAGGAAAGACTAAGGTTATGAGGATAACAAAAAGATTAGGTGATGAAAGATTGGATATCAGATTGGAGGAAGAGAGATTGGAGGAGGTGAATGTATTCAGATATTTGGGAGTGGACGTATCAGCGGATGGGTCTATGAAAGATGAGGTGAATCATAGAACTGATGAGGGAAAAAGGGTGAGCGGTGGGTGCACTTAGGAGTCTGTGGAGACAAAGAACTATGTCCTTGGAGGCAAAGAGGGGAATGTATGAGAGTATAGTTTTACCAACGCTCTTATATGGGTGTGAAGCATGGGTGATGAATGTTGCAGCGAGGAGAAGGCTGGAGGCAGTGGAGATGTCATGTCTGAGGGCAATGTGTGGTGTGAATATAATGCAGAGAATTCGTAGTTTGGAAATTAGGAGGAGGTGCGGGATTGCCAAAACTGTTGTCCAGAGGACTGAGGAAGGGTTGTTGAGGTGGTTCGGACATGCAGAGAGAATAGGGCGAAACAGAATGACTTCAAGAGTGTATCAGTCTGTAGTGGTAGGAAGGTGGGGTAGGGATTGGCCTAGGAAAGGTTGGAGGGAGGGAGTAAAGGAGGTTTTGTGTGCGAGGGGGTTGGACTTCCAGCGGGCATGTGTGAGCGTGTTTGATAAGAGTGAATGGAGACAAATGGTTTTTAATACTTGACGTGCTGTTGGAGTGTGAGCAAAGAAACATTTATGAAGGGATTCAGGGAAACCGGCAGGCCGGACTTGAGTCCTGGAGATGGGAAGTACAGTGCCTGCACTCTGAAGGAGGGGTGTTAATGTTGCAGTTTAAAAACTGTAGTGTAAAGCACCCTTCTGGCAAGACAGTGATGGAGTGAATGATTGTGAAAGTTTTTCTTTTTCGGGCCACCCTGCCTTGGTGGGAATCGGCCAGTGTGCTAATAAAAAAAATAAAAAATAAAAATATGTATGTGTAGTGTGACCTAAGTGTAAGAAGAAGTAGCAAGACATACCTGAAATCTTGCATATGTATGAGACAGAAAGAAGACACCAGCAATCCTACCATCATGTAAAACAATTCAAGATTATTATTCTTATAAATTTTAAGCCTGCCCACAATGCTCTGCATACAAGGGACTTTTGGCATGTACACTCAACCACTGTATTTCTTTTGTACAACTATGTATCATGTCCAAATGATAATACATAAATAAATAAATAAATAAACCTCCACCTTGACTACCTTGCATTAATATTAATTAAAGATTTTAATAAAAGTTAACCACTCTTATCTTGTCTAGATTTAAGTAGTTATTATGTACTAGGATTAGTCTGCCCAAAATGCCCCGGCATGATAGTGACTTTTTGTATCTAGCAAACCAAAACTGTAATTACATATTGTAGCCTTTACAAAGAAATAAATCTTTTACTTTTATTTTTTTAAGTTTCTTCAATATGCTCATTTCATTCTACCTCCTAAAAACTCCCAGTAGTTTCTGGCATATAAGGAGCACAATTTTGGCAGGCATATTCTGGGAAAAATGGCTGCTTATGCACACCATGTAGCTGAAAGAGGTGGGAGAGAAAGGATATTGCACTGCCAACACTTACAAGTGTTTGGCAAAAACATTTCTGGATTTTCCTGTTTATCCATGAGGCTGTTCAAGGTCCCACTATGTGGGACCTTGAACAGCCTGTTGTCTGCTCCACCACCAACCAAACATAGCTATCTGTTGTTTACAGTCAGCTACTTTACAATTATTTACAACTGATTGGCTCATTATGTACCAGTAATAGGTATAATATAATTTATAACAGTTTCCAATCCCTTCATCTAATCCCTTTAAAGTAATCTGAGGAAATAGTTTTGTAGGGGTGATATTTGGAGTTCGGTTGACCAGTCCTGGAGCACTGAAACCACCACTAGTCAGTAACCCAAAGCTTACCTTTGTTCCTGACCTTGAGCATATAAGATACAGGGTAATTTTCTGACTTTTTTTTTTGGAGGGGGGGGGGGGAAGTGTCAGAAAATACAGAATGCTGAAGTAATATTCTCCAACGTCTTTATACCAGGTGTTGTTGCTGGCTATCAGCTTGCCAACACAAGCGTCTCAACCTGGCTGATCAAGCACTTGTAGTAGATAGTGGTCCAGTTTCTTCTTGAAAACTCGTACATGTCATTTGGCAATATTTCTTATATCTGCTGGTAGTAGGTAGAATAGTTGTGGACCACAAATGTAAACACTGACAAGATTGCTGAACAATATATAATCCACACTACTCTGTCAAGATGTCACTAATTTCTTTTTAATAATTAGTATATGATCCTCTTTTGAGTAGACGAACATTTTAGCTTTAATTTTACATATGGATCATTTCACTGTGTGATTTCCAATCATGTTCTCTTGTTCTTGTTATATTCCTGGTAAAGTATCCTTGCCAACCCATAAAGTACCAAGGAGAATTTTGTGTTACGATCACACAATGCTTCAAAGAATCTATATCCTCATCTTCCATACTCCTTTCCAATCTGACCATAAGTCTTTCATTTCTTGTATTTTTACTTATTCTCACTGCCTTGCTTTTTTCTATATTCACTTTTAAGTTCCTTCTTTTACACACCCTACCAAACTACTTCTGCAACTTCTTAGAATCACCCAATAATACTGTTATCTGCAAACAGAAATTAGTAACTCCCACTACTGTTCATAATTTTTGCAAACCACACACATTTCCATAACTTAACATTCACTAGTGTTACATACATAAATGCAACAAACACCTCCTTTTCATTATCTAAGTTCTACTCGCTTACATGTTTCAATGCAAGTGCTTAATCCCAACCTGTCCTTGCAAGAAAAATAAGAGTTTATAAATGACTGAATGTGCACGTATGTTTACTTCATGTAACGTGGTTGGATAGACAAGAATATCTGAAAAATAAAGATGTCTTCACAAGTAACCATGGCTCTTTGCGCAGTCTAAAAATGGTTTATAAAATACATATTTTGTCAGTAAGTGGGTTAATTGACTCTTATCTTTGTCCAATTCACAATTAATTGTTTCACTGCAATTAAACTGTCTTTTCCATAATTCTTTCAATAAGGCATGTCTAGTTACTTCATACAAAGTAACTAGACATGCCTTATGCCATACCCTTGTGTATTCTTCCTTCACTCATACAGAAATTTAACAAACATGCAAACCATTCTGATACTATATTTACCTACTTTCAACATTTCAATCATGCCCTCCATTTATGCCTAAATTTCATCATCTATTTTTGACAAATCAAATATTATCTTCATCTCTCTTAAAATATCTATTGCTTTCTCCATCCTTTCATTACCATAATTATCAATCACAGACTAGTCTAAACAATAACTCAATATTTGCATAAATTACCTTAAATAAAACAGAAGAGCCAGCTCTGAGTAGTGGTCCATCTGAGTGGAGGACCTCCAAGTCACTTGTTATTTTGGAAGCCAAGCGACCATCATCTGCTATACTCCAGCCTGGACAACATCCACTCTTCCATCCTATAAATGTCATGAAATTCTTCAGCACTTTTTTTTTTTTAATACTGCCACCAGACCTTAAATACAAAAATGTGAGTAGTCACCAAAATTATCACACAGAGATCACTGAACTATATCAAAACTATATTTTTCATATGCAATAATTCCTGACAGTGAATATGAACAAAAAATGTACCAAATTACAAAGGATTAACCACCTACAATTAAAAAAAAATACCATTAGTGAGTTCAAAACAAAATCTGATTTCCAGAATGGGTTTCAAACTAATATCTGGCTAGCCAGATATTAGTTTGACATGCTATTTGCAGCCAGCCCTAATACTATATGTGACTAACTTATTATTTGAAAGTTAAAGTTCCTCCACACACACACACAATGCAGTCTAACATAAAAGAAAAAAATGGAGCTGGTGCCACATTTATACTGTATTTTATGTATAAGTTGAAAATTTACCCAGCATCTTGGAGGGTGAATGTTACACTGCTTATAGGCCTCAACCTAAGCCTAGAGAAGTGCTTTGGTGTAGTAATTTAGGCTCCTGTATATGATCCAGTAATGAATTGTGTAAACTATTTCATATAAAAATTAATAAATAAAAAAATAAAAAATAATCATAAAAATTTCTTAGAGGTTGAAGCTATTATTTAAGTGTAAAAGCATATGAAAGGAGTGCTGTCTTCACTGCTTCTGCAGTTGCCCCAGTAATTAAACAGTTTCTCTGGCGGTAGTAAAAAATATCATAAATATACAACATTTTGTAGTGCTTGGAGCAACACAGTGTTTACTTCATGGCATCTCCAGCACTACTAAGATACTCTTAGCTTCTCCCTCACCTGGGATAGCTCCTCCCATTTTGTAATGATGCCAAATAGGGATTTTAATAAATTAGTGAAAAAAAATCGCAGAAAATTCACTACATATGGACAGCCTATGGAAACAGGCAATCTTGCCCTAAGTGCAACTCTGGCTGTACACACAGCTTTTGATAGTCTGTGGCATAATGGCCTCATATTCAAACTTGCCAACCTTCCAGATCACAACTGGACCTTTCTCAGACTTATGTATATAACTTCTTAACATGTAGACACATCATCCCCATCTTCAACTGCAAGACAGTAGAGCCATTCACACCAACAGTGGGAGTGCCACAGGGTTTGTGCCTGAGCCCTATAGTCTTCAAAATATATGTAAATGAGCTCCCCCAATATGAATTCAAGAACACCATCATTATGCAATTTGCTGATGATGTTATCCATGCAGTTTCAACCACCCCCTCATCTGGACAAAACAGGCATAGAAGAATAATAGAAAAAATTAATACTATATTGCAAAGAACAACCAAGTGGGAGAAGAAATGGAGAATCACAACCAATCCTGACAAGGTCCTCATCAGCACCATTGGATGTTTTGCCACAACAACTGAAAACAATACAAGTATCTCCATCAGAGGTACACCCATCACCATCAAAAACCTGAATAAGATCTTGGGCTATGAGATCAACAGACTACTCTAATCCACATCACACATCACCAAAAAGGTAAACTTAGCAAAACTCTGCCTCAGTCAATTACACAGGTATAATCAGGCCCCCTACTCATATCAAGAAGCATCTATACAAGAGGACGATAAGACCTATGCTTGAATATCCTTGTGTGGGAGTATTAAAATGGTATAAAATATTGACAGGTTGTTAGGCAAGACACACATCTTTATTCTGAAATGTTTCACCTACACAGTAGGCTTCTTCAGTCGAGTACAGACGTGAAGACAATGTAATCAGTTCATCGCCCTTGAACACGGAGTTTTGAGGTGGTCAGTCCCTCAGCCTGGAGAAGAGTATTGTTCCATAGTCTGAAACAATGTGAAGTTGAAGTGACAGTATGGAGCCTTGTATACTGTCAGAAGGCAAGATGTAGGCCACTAGTAGAAGTAAGAATATAATCATTGAGAGGCCACCTCCCTCTCAAATCCAACCATTCTCACTTGCAGAAGTTGTCCAAGGTGTTTTCTGTTCTGTACCACTCATATCCTTGTGTGCCCATGTCACTAACAACAAAAACTAACATGTTACAGCTACAGAGTCCAGACAACAGACTGAGGGACAGAGTCAGGATGAAAGATCTGCACATCCAACAGATCAATGCAATGCCAGGCTAGACAAACTAGATACAATTATATGCCATGCAAGAACTCTATATACCAGACAGAGAAACCCCTCCCCATCCAACACCAATGACATCATCATCAATGCACTTCCCCACAGGACCCACAGAATGTTCCTCCAACAGAGTCCAATGTTTCATCCACAAGGAGGACTTCCCAAGACCAAAGTTCCTGAGTGACCTCCCTGAAGATATAGAAGAATGGGTACAACCAGAGCCAATCTATGTTTGAGACAGATAAAACTATCCCTACTATGGAGACCTTACATCTAACCAAGCAAACCAAGTAACATCCATAAACCTTCTATGGCAGGACACCACCTCAGAAACAGTTGAACCGACCACCAGCCCAAGCAAGTGTGCTGCAACCAGTCCAAGCAACCTGCTTCCTGTGAAAAAAAAAAAAACTACCAATTCATATAACATGTATGCACTCTGTGTACATGTGTGCCACTGACAGGTGGTGTGGTATACCCCATCTTATGATTATACTGAATAACACACACACACACACACACACACACACACACACACACACACACACACACACACACACACACACACACACACACACACACACACACACACACACATTTATCAAAATATGCCAAAGTGGTTGGGCCCACTTACCTTTATTACCCCCCCTAACCCGCACCCACCCTTTTTACACATTCCATCCTTACCTGTCCTCCTTCCCGCTAACTTACCAAACCTCTGGTTAAAGCATCACATTACATAAGGGTTATACTAACTGTGGCATCGTCACAATAAATGTTGTAATGATGATAATTTGTAGTGATTATAATTTAACAATCTGGCAAGATGAGACTTACCAGATTGTTAAATTACTTTTCTGTAAGCTTAACTCACTTTTCAGTTTTTTTTTTTTTCTTGCCAGCCAGGCCTTGCTCAAGCAAGCAAAGAAGTTAGTTTATTTAGGTACAGATACACACGTAAGTACAATAGTCATACATAGTGTAAAATACCTTAGATAAACCCCCCCCCAAAAAAAAAAAAAAGTCAGGAGTGACGTATCTCAGGCTTAATGTTATTAGTGTGGATACCATTTATATATTTTTTTTTTTTTTTTTTCAAAAATTTAGCAAGTCAGAACTGAGGAGCATCCTTGACACCAGAGCATCTTGTTTGCTGTAAAATACAGTAATATGTAGATATGGTGTGCGGACAGGTTACCAAGCTAAAGGTCGAAACACATGAATGACTAATTCTTTTCTTAACCCTTTGACTGTCATGACCCCAAATCCTAAAGTGCCTCTCTGTGTCACAAAATAATAACCCCTAAACGGTCCAAACATATATATAGGTTCTTACGCGTAGCGCTCCAAACGTATATATATGTTTTAATTTTCCTGCCTCCAAATTTGGCACAATTGCCCCGAGATGCCTGGTCAGCATAGAATGGGTCTTAACACTCGGTGTGCACCATATTAAAAAAATCTGGGACCACTTACTACCTTGTGCTCTTTTTTTCTATAACAAAAACGATTTTTTTTTTGTCAAAATATTTGGGGCGCTGTGCAAGTGAACATATATACAGTGGACCCCGCCTTACAATATTAATCCGTTCCTGAGAGCTCATCGTAAGCCGAAATTATTGTTAGCTGAATTAATTTTCCTCATAAGAAATAATGGAAATCAAATTAATAGGTTCCCGACACTGCAAAA
The DNA here is from genome assembly GCF_038502225.1 of Cherax quadricarinatus. Lineage (NCBI taxonomy): Eukaryota > Metazoa > Arthropoda > Malacostraca > Decapoda > Parastacidae > Cherax > Cherax quadricarinatus. Next base: position 20,203,987 of record NC_091354.1, on the reverse strand, counting down.
TATGAAAAAAAAAAATTTTACTACATGAAATATTAATTTTAACCCTTTCAGGGTGCAAGGCCAAAATCTGTAGTGGTGCCCCAGTGTCCAAGAATTTTCCAAAAAAAAAAAAAATTTGTTATTTTTTCTTATGAAATGGTAGATAATCTTTTCATGAAGGTAATAAAACAAAAAGTACGAAACTTGATGGAAAATTGGCGAAATTATGCTCTCGCGAATTTTGATGCGTCAGCAATATTTACGAATCGGCGATTTTGCCGACTGACTCCCATTTTAGGCCAATTACATTATTCCAGTCGATCAAATTCTTAGCTATTTCACTAGTATTACTTCTATTCTATCGACTGAGCACAAGAAATCGCCAAGTCAACTGTTTCAACTACAAAATAAAGTGTGGTGAATGGTTTAGAAAACCGACAAGTTGAAGAATTGAGACACTTGTGCAACACATGGGAATCTTTATTGAAGAAACGTTTCGCCACACAGTGGCTTCATCAGTCCAATACAAAGTAGAAATGGGTAAGGAGAGGAGGAGTTCGAGGTAATCAGTCCCTCAACCTGGAATCGATGTGTTCAGTCCATCACTCTTGTAGGAAGTGCAGCATAGGGCCAGAGAGGTGGCTTATATACAGCAGTCAGGGCTTGAGGTAGCAAGTCCTTTTCCGGGGTTACTTCCCTTCCTCTTTTAACACTTAAACGGTCCAAAGATATATATACGCTTAGGGCCCCAAACGTGTATGTGTGTGTGTATGTATATTTTTTTTTTTTTTTTCAACAAGTCGGTCGTCTCCCACCGAGGCAGGGTGACCCAAAAAAGAAAGAAAATCCCCAAAAAGAAAATACTTTCATCATCATTCAACACTTTCACCACACTCACACATTATCACTGCTTTTGCAGAGGTGCTCAGAATACAACAGCTTAGAAGCATATACGTATAAAGATGCACAACATATCCCTCCAAACTGCCAATATCCCAAACCACTCCTTTAAAGTGCAGGCATTGTACTTCCCATTTCTAGGACACAAGTCCGACTATATGAAAATAACCGGTTTCCCTGAATCCCTTCACTAAATATTACCCTGCTCACACTCCAACAGATCGTCAGGTCCCAAGTATCATTCGTCTCCATTCACTCCTATCTAACACGCTCATGCACGCTTGCTGGAAGTCCAAGCCCCTCGCCCACAAAACCTCCTTTACCCCCTCTTTCCAACCCTTTCAAGGACGACCCCTACCCCTCTTTCCTTCCCCTATAGATTTATATGCTTTCCATGTCATTCTACTTTGATCCATTCTCTCTAAATGACCAAACCACCTCAACAACCCCTCTTCTGCCCTCTGACTAATGCTTTTATTAACTCCACACCTTCTCCTAATTTCCACACTCCGAATTTTCTGCATAATATTTACACCACACATTGCCCTTAGACAGGACATCTCCACTGCCTCCAACCGTCTCCTCGCTGCTGCATTTACCACCCAAGCTTCACATCCATATAAGAGTGTTGGTACTACTATACTTTCATACATTCCCTTCTTTGCCTCCATAGATAACGTTTTTTGACTCCACATATACCTCAACGCACCACTCACCTTTTTTCCCTCATCAATTCTATGATTAACCTCATCCTTCATAAATCCATCCGCCGACACGTCAACTCCCAAGTATCTGAAAACATTCACTTCTTTCATACTCCTCCTCCCCAATTTGATATCCAATTTTTCTTTATCTAAATCATTTGATAACCTCATCACCTTACTCTTTTCTATGTTCACTTTCAACTTTCTACCTTTACACACATTCTCAAACTCATCCACTAACCTTTGCAATTTTTCTTTAGAATCTCCCATAAGCACAGTATCATCAGCAAAAAGTAACTGTCAATTCCCATTTTGAATTTGATTCCCCATAATTTAATCCAACCCCTCTCCTGAACACCCTAGCATTTACTTCTTTTACAACCCCATCTATAAATATATTAAACAACCATGGTGACATTACACATCCCTGTCTAAGACCTACTTTTACCGGGAAGTATTCTCCCTCTCTTCTACACACCCTAACCTGAGCCTCACTATCCTCATAAAAGCTCTTTACAGCATTTAGTAACTTACCACCTATTCCATAAACTTGCAACATCTTCCACATTGCTCCTCTATCCACTATCATATGCCTTTTCTAAATCCATAAATGCAATAAAAACTTCCCTACCTTTATCTAAATACTGTTCACATATATGCTTCAATGTAAACACTTGATCTACACATCTCCTACCCACTCTGAAGCCTCCTTGCTCATCCGCAATTCTACATTCTGTCTTACCTCTAATTCTTTCAATTATAACCCTACCGTATACTTTTCCTGGTATACTCAGTAAACTTATTCCTCTATAATTTTTACAATCTCTTTTGTCCCCTTTCCCTTTATATAAAGGGACTATACATGCTCTCCGCCAATCCCTAGGTACCTTCCCCTCTTTCATACATTTATTAAACAAAAGTACCAACCACTCCAATACTATATCCCCCCCTGCTTTTAACATTTCTGTCATGATCCCATCAGTTCCAGCTGCTTTACCCCCTTTCATTCTACGTAATGCCTCACGTACCTCCACCACACTTACATTCTGCTCTTCTTCACTCCTAAAAGATGGTATACCTCCCTGGCCAGTGCATGAAATTACCGCCTCCCTTTCTTCCTCAACATTTAAAAGTTCCTCAAAATATTCTCGCCATCTACCTAATACCTCCCTCTCCCCATCTACTAACTCCCCTACTCTGTTTTTAACGGACAAATCCATACTTTCCCTAGGCTTCCTTAACTTGTTTAACTCACTCCAAAATTTTTTCTTATTTTCATTAAAATTTCTTGACAGTGCCTCTCCCACTCTCTCATCTGCTCTCCTTTTGCACTCTCTCACCACTCTCTTCACCTTTCTTTTACTCTCCATATACTCTGCTCTTCTTATAACACTTCTGCTTTGTAAAAACCTCTCGTAAGCTACCTTTTTCTCTTTTATCACACCCTTTACTTCATCATTCCACCAATCACTCCTCTTTCCTCCTGCCCCCACCCTCCTATAACCACAAACTTCTGCCCCACATTCTAATACTGCATTTTTAAAACTATTCCAACCCTCTTCAACCCCCCCACTACTCATCTTTGCACTAGCCCACCTTTCTGCCAATAGTCGCTTATATCTCGCCCGAACTTCCTCCTCCCTTAGTTTATACACTTTCACCTCCCTCTTACTTGTTGTTGCCACCTTCCTCTTTTCCCCATCTACCTCTTACTCTAACTGTAGCTACAACTAAATAATGATCTGATATATCAGTTGCCCCTCTATAAACATGTACATCCTGGAGCCTACCCATCAACCTTTTATCCACCAATACATAATCTAACAAACTACTTTCATTACGTGCTACATCATACCTTGTATATTTATTTATCCTCTTTTTCATAAAATATGTATTACTTATTACCAAATTTCTTTCTACACATAGCTCAATTAAAGGCTCCCCATTTACATTTACCCCTGGCACCCCAAATTTACCTACTACTCCCTCCATAACATTTTTACCCACTTTAGCATTGAAATCCCCAACCACCATTACTCTCACACTTGATTCAAAACTCCCCACGCATTCACTCAGCATTTCCCAGAATCTCTCTCTCTCCTCTACACTTCTCTCTTCTCCAGGTGCATACACGCTTACTATAACCCACTTTTCACATCCAATCTTTATTTTACTCCACATAATCCTTGAATTTATGCATTTGTAGTCCCTCTTTTCCTGCCATAGCTTATCCTTCAACATTATTGCTACTCCTTCTTTAGCTCTAACTCTATTTGAAACCCCTGACCTAATCCCATTTATTCCTCTCCATTGAAACTCTCCCACCCCCTTCAGCTTTGTTTCACTTAAAGCCAGGACATCCAGTTTCTTCTCATTCATTCTTTGATTTTATCTTAATAGTTCTTGGTCTTATTAATTTTCCTTTTATATCCATGGGGAAGTGGAATAAGAATCTTTCCTCCGTAAGCCATGTGTGTTGTAAAAGTCAACTAAAATGCCGGGAACAATGGGCTAGTAACCCCTTTTCCTGTAAAGATTACTAAAAAGAATAAGAAGAAGAAAATTGTCAAAGTGGGAAGTCTGAATGTGCGTGGATGTTGTGCAGATGATAAGAAAGAGATGATTGTGGATGTTATGAATGAGAAGAAGCTGGATGTCCTGGCTTTAAGTGAAACAAAGCTGAAGGGGGTGGGAGAGTTTCAGTGGAGAGGAATAAATGGGATTAGGTCAGGGGTTTCAAATAGAGTTAGAGCTAAAGAAGGAGTAGCAATAATGTTGAAGGATAAGCTATGGCAGGAAAAGAGGGATTATAAATGTATTAATTCAAGGATTATGTGGAGTAAAATAAAGATTGGATGTGAAAAGTGGGTTATAATAAGCGTGTATGCACCTGGAGAAGAGAGAAGTGTAGAGGAGAGAGAGAGATTTTGGGAAATGTTGAGTGAATGCGTGGGGAGTTTTGAAACAAGTGTGAGAGTAATGGTGGTTGGGGATTTCAATGCTAAAGTGGGTAAAAATGTTATGGAAGGAGTAGTAGGTAAATTTGGGGTGCCAGGGATAAATGTAAATGGGGAGCCTTTAATTGAGCTATGTGTAGAAAGAAATTTGGTAATAAGTAATACATATTTTATGAAAAAGAGGATAAATAAATATACAAGGTATGATGTAGCACGTAATGAAAGTAGTTTATTAGATTATGTATTGGTGGATAAAAGGTTGATGGGTAGGCTCCAGGATGTACATGTTTATAGAGGGGCAACTGATATATCGGATCATTATTTAGTTGTAGCTACAGTTAGAGTAAGAGGTAGATGGGAAAAGAGGAAGGTGGCAACAACAAGTAAGAGGGAG
>NC_091354.1:19989053-20184053 GCF_038502225.1 Cherax quadricarinatus | reverse complement strand
TGCCTCCAGCCTTCTCCTCGCTGCAACATTCATCACCCATGCTTCACACCCATATAAGAGCGTTGGTAAAACTATACTCTCATACATTCCCCTCTTTGCTTCCAAGGACAAAGTTCTTTGTCTCCACAGACTCCTAAGTGCACCACTCACTCTTTTCCCTCATCAATTCTATGATTCACCTCATCTTTCATAGACCCATCTGCTGACACGTCCACTCCCAAATATCTGAATACGTTCACCTCCTCCATACTCTCTCCCTCCAATCTGATATTCAATCTTTCATCACCTAATCTTTTAGTTATCCTCATAACCTTACTCTTTCCTGTATTCACCTTTAATTTTCTTCTTTTGCACACCCTACCAAATTCATCCACCAATCTCGCAACTTCTCTTCAGAATCTCCCAAGAGCACAGTGTCATCAGCAAAGAGCAGCTGTGACAACTCCCACTTTGTGTGTGATTCTTTATCTTTTAACTCCACGCCTCTTGCCAAGACCCTCGCATTTACTTCTCTTACAACCCCATCTATAAATATATTAAACAACCACGGTGACATCACACACCCTTGTCTAAGGCCTACTATTACTGGGAAAAAATTTCCCTCTTTCCTACATACTCTAACTTGAGCCTCACTATCCTCGTAAAAACTCTTCACTGCTTTCAGTAACCTACATCCTACACCATACACTTGCAACATCTGCCACATTGCCCCCCTATCCACCCTGTCATACGCCTTTTCCAAATCCATAAATGCCACAAAGACCTCTTTAGCCTTATCTAAATACTGTTCACTTACATGTTTCACTGTAAACACCTGGTCCACACACCCCCTACCTTTCCTAAAGCCTCCTTGTTCATCTGCTATCCTATTTTCCGTCTTACTCTTAATTCTTTCAATTATAACTCTACCATACACTTTACCAGGTATACTCAACAGACTTATCCCCCTATAATTTTTGCACTCTCTTTTGTCCCCTTTGCCTTTATACAAAGGAACTATGCATGCTCTCTGCCAATCCCTAGGTACCTTACCCTCTTCCATACATTTATTAAATAATTGCACCAACCACTCCAAAACTATATCCCCACCTGCTTTTAACATTTCTATCTTTATCCCATCAATCCCAGCTGCCTTACCCCCTTTCATTTTACCTACTGCCTCACGAACTTCCCCCACACTCACAACTGGCTCTTCCTCACTCCTACAAGATGTTATTCCTCCTTGCCCTATACACGAAATCACAGCTTCCCTATCTTCATCAACATTTAACAATTCCTCAAAATATTCCCTCCATCTTCCCAATACCTCTAACTCTCCATTTAATAACTCTCCTCTCCTATTTTTAACTGACAAATCCATTTGTTCTCTAGGCTTTCTTAACTTGTTAATCTCACTCCAAAACTTTTTCTTATTTTCAACAAAATTTGTTGATAACATCTCACCCACTCTCTCATTTGCTCTCTTTTTACATTGTTTCACCACTCTCTTAACCTCTCTCTTTTTCTCCATATACTCTTCCCTCCTTGCATCACTTCTACTTTGTAAAAACTTCTCATATACTAACTTTTTCTCCCTTAGTACTCTCTTTACATCATCATTCCACCAATCGCTCCTCTTCCCTCCTGCACCCACTTTCCTGTAACCACAAACTTCTGCTGAACACTCTAACACTACATTTTTAAACCTACCCCATACCTCTTCGACCCCATTGCCTATGCTCTCATTAGCCCATCTATCCTCCAATAGCTGTTTATATCTTACCCTAACTGCCTCCTCTTTTAGTTGATAAACCTTCACCTCTCTCTTCCCTGATGCTTCTATTCTCCTTGTATCCCATCTACCTTTTACTCTCAGTGTAGCTACAACTAGAAAGTGATCTGATATATCTGTGGCCACTCTATAAACATGTACATCCTGAAGTCTACTCAACAGTCTTTTATCTACCAATACATAATCCAACAAACTACTGTTATTTCGCCCTACATCATATCTTGTATACTTATTTTTCCTCTTTTCCTTATTACCTTTAACTAAACCGCTTTCTATACAAAGTTCAATCAAAGGGTTCCCATTATCATTTACAACTGGCACCCCAAACTTACCTACCACACCCTCTCTAAAAGTTTCTCCTACTTTAGCATTCAGGTCCCCTATCACAATTACTCTCTCACTTGGTTCAAAGGCTCCTATACATTCACTTAACATCTCCCAAAATCTCTCTCTCTCTCTCCTCTACATTCCTCTCTTCTCCAGGTACATACACGCTTATTATGACCCACTTTTCGCATCCAACCTTAACTTTAATCCACATAATTCTTGAATTTACACATTCATTATCTCTTTTCTCCTTCCATAACTGATCCTTCAACATTACTGCTACCCCTTCCTTTGCTCTAACTCTCTCAGATACTCCAGATTTAATCCCATTTATTTCCCCCCACCGAAACTCCCCTACCCCCTTCAGCTTTGTTTCTCTTAGGGCCAGGACATCCAACTTCTTTTCATTTCTAACATCAGCAATCATCTGTTTCTTGTCATCCGCACTACATCCACGCACATTCAAGCATCCCAGTTTTATAAAGTTTTTCTTCTTCTCTTTTTTAGTAAATGTCTACAGGAGAAGGGGTTACTAGCCCATTGCTCCCGGCATTTTAGTCGCCTCATACGACACGCATGGCTTACGGAGGAAATATTCTTTTCCACTTCCCCATGGACAACAGAAGAAATAAAGAAGAACAAGAGCTATTTAGAAAAAGGAGAAAAACAAACAAACAAACAAACAAACATTATATATATATATATATATATATATATATATATATATATATATATATATATATATATATATATATATATATATATATATATATATATATATATATATATATATAAATATATATAATGTTTGTTTGTTTGTTTGTTTGTTTTTCTCCTTTTTCTAAATAGCTCTTGTTCTTCTTTATTTCTTCTGTTGTCCATGGGGAAGTGGAACAGAATTCTTCCTCCGTAAGCCATGCGTGTCGTAAGAGGCGACTTAAATGCCGAGAGCAAGGGGCTAGTAACCCCTTCTGTATATATTACTAAATTTAAAAGGAGAAACTTTCGTTTTTCCTTTTGGGCCACCCCACCTCGGTGACATACGGCTGGTACATTGAAAAAAAGAAAGAAGAATATATATACATATATATATATATATATATATATATATATATATATATATATATATAAAGTGAAACAAAGCTAAAGGGGTTGGGAGAGTTTCAATGGAGAGGAATAAATGGGATTAGGTCAGGGGTTTCAAATAGAGTTAGAGCTAAAGAAGGAGTAGCAATAATGTTGAAGGATAAGCTATGGCAGGAAAAGAGGGACTACAAATGTATAAATTCAAGGATTATGTGGAGTAAAATAAAGATTGGATGTGAAAAGTGGGTTATAGTAAGCGTGTATGCACCTGGAGAAGAGAGAAGTGTAGAGGAGAGAGAGAGATTCTGGGAAATGTTGAGTGAATGTGTGGGGAGTTTTGAATCAAGTGTGAGAGTGGGTAAAAATGTTATGGAGGGAGTAGTAGGTAATTTTGGGGTGCCAGGGGTAAATGTAAATGGGGAGCCTTTAATTGAGCTATGTGTAGAAAGAAATTTGGTAATAAGTAATACATATTTTATGAAAAAGAGGATAAATAAATATACAAGGTATGATGTAGCACGTAATGAAAGTAGTTTGTTAGATTATGTATTGGTGGATAAAAGGTTGATGGGTAGGCTCCAGGATGTACATGTTTATAGAGGGGCAACTGATATCTCGGATCATTATTTAGTTGTAGCTACAGTTAGAGTAAGAGGTAGATGGGAAAAGAGGAAGGTGGCAACAACAAGTAAGAGGGAGGTAAAAGTGTATAAACTAAGGGAGGAGGAAGTTCGGGCGAGATATAAGCGACTATTGGCAGAAAGGTGGGCTAGTGCAAAGATGAGTAGTGGGGGGGGTTGAAGAGGGTTGGAATAGTTTTAAAAATGCAGTATTAGAATGTGGGGCAGAAGTTTGTGGTTATAGGAGGGTGGGGGCAGGAGGAAAGAGGAGTGATTGGTGGAATGATGAAGTAAAGGGTGTGATAAAAGAGAAAAAGGTAGCTTACGAGAGGTTTTTACAAAGCAGAAGTGTTATAAGAAGAGCAGAGTATATGGAGAGTAAAAGAAAGGTGAAGAGAGTGGTGAGAGAGTGCAAAAGGAGAGCAGATGAAAGAGTGGGAGAGGCACTGTCAAGAAATTTTAATGAAAATAAGAAAAAATTTTGGAGTGAGTTAAACAAGTTAAGAAAGCCTAGGGAAAGTATGGATTTGTCAGTTAAAAACAGAGTAGGGGAGTTAGTAGATGGGGAGAGGGAGGTATTAGGTAGATGGCGAGAATATTTTGAGGAACTTTTAAATGTTAAGGAAGAAAGGGAGGCGGTAATTTCATGCACTGGCCAGGGAGGTATACCATCTTTTAGGAGTGAAGAAGAGCAGACTGTAAGTGTGGTGGAGGTACATGAGGCATTACGTAGAATGAAAGGGGGTAAAGCAGCTGGAACTGATGGGATCATGACAGAAATGTTAAAAGCAGGGGGGGATATAGTGTTGGAGTGGTTGGTACTTTTGTTTAATAAATGTATGAAAGAGGGGAAGGTACCTAGGGATTGGCAGAGAGCATGTATAGTCCCTTTATATAAAGGGAAAGGGGACAAAAGAGATTGTAAAAATTATAGAGGAATAAGTTTACTGAGTATACCAGGAAAAGTATACGGTAGGGTTATAATTGAAAGAATTAGAGGTAAGACAGAATGTAGAATTGCGGACGAACAAGGAGGTTTCAGAGTGGGTAGGGGATGTGTAGATCAAGTGTTTACATTGAAGCATATATGTGAACAGTATTTAGATAAAGGTAGGGAAGTTTTTATTGCATTTATGGATTTAGAAAAGGCATATGATAGAGTGGATAGAGGAGCAATGTGGCAGATGTTGCAAGTATATGGAATAGGTGTTAAGTTACTAAATGCTGTAAAGAGCTTTTATGAGGATAGTGAGGCTCAGGTTAGGGTGTGTAGAAGAGAGGGAGAATACTTCCCGGTAAAAGTAGGTCTTAGACAGGGATGTGTAATGTCACCATGGTTGTTTAATATATTTATAGATGGGGTTGTAAAAGAAGTAAATGCTAGGGTGTTCGGGAGAGGGGTGGGATTAAATTATGGGGAATCAAATTCAAAATGGGAATTGACACAGTTACTTTTTGCTGATGATACTGTGCTTATGGGAGATTCTAAAGAAAAATTGCAAAGGTTAGTGGAGGAGTTTGAGAATGTGTGTAAAGGTAGAAAGTTGAAAGTGAACATAGAAAAGAGTAAGGTGATGAGGGTATCAAATGATTTAGATAAAGAAAAATTGGATATCAAATTGGGGAGGAGGAGTATGGAAGAAGTGAATGTTTTCAGATACTTGGGAGTTGACGTGTCGGAGGATGGATTTATGAAGGATGAGGTTAATCATAGAATTGATGAGGGAAAAAAGGTGAGTGGTGCGTTGAGGTATATGTGGAGTCAAAAAACGTTATCTATGGAGGCAAAGAAGGGAATGTATGAAAGTATAGTAGTACCAACACTCTTATATGGATGTGAAGCTTGGGTGGTAAATGCAGCAGCGAGGAGACGGTTGGAGGCAGTGGAGATGTCCTGTCTAAGGGCAATGTGTGGTGTAAATATTATGCAGAAAATTCGGAGTGTGGAAATTAGGAGAAGGTGTGGAGTTAATAAAAGCATTAGTCAGAGGGCAGAAGAGGGGTTGTTGAGGTGGTTTGGTCATTTAGAGAGAATGGATCAAAGTAGAATGACATAGAAAGCATATAAATCTATAGGGGAAGGAAAGAGGGGTAGGGGTCGTCCTCGAACGGGTTGGAAAGAGGGGGTAAAGGAGGTTTTGTGGGTGAGGGGCTTGGAAGTCCAGCAAGCGTGCATGAGCGTGTTAGATAGGAGTGAATGGAGACGAATGATACTTGGGACCTGACGATCTGTTGGAGTGTGAGCAGGGTAATATTTAGTGAAGGGATTCAAGGAAACCGGTTATTTTCATATAGTCGGACTTGAGTCCTGGAAATGGGAAGTACAATGCCTGCACTTTAAAGGAGGGGTTTGGGATATTGGCAGTTTGGAGGGATATGTTGTGTATCTCTATACGTATATGCTTCTAAACTGTTATATTCTGAGCACCTCTGCAAAAGCAGTGATAATGTGTGAGTGTGGTGAAAGTGTTGAATGATGATGAAAGTATTTTCTTTTTGGGGATTTTCTTTCTTTTTGGGTCACCCTGCCTCGGTGGGAGACGACCGACTTGTTGAAAAAATTATATATATATATATATATATATATATATATATATATATATATATATAATATATAATATATATATTATATATATATATATTATATATATATATATATATATATATATATATATATATATATATATATATATATATATATATATATAGATAATATATATATTTTATATAGAATATATATATATTATATATTATATATATAATATATATAATATATATATATATAATATATATATAATATATATTATATATATATAATATATATAATATATATATATATAATATATATATAATATATATTATATATATATAATATATATATAGATATATATATATAATATATATATATAATATATATATATAATATATATATATATATATATATATATATATATATATATATATATATATATAATATATATATATATATATATATATATATATATATATATATATATATATATATATGCATGTGTGTGTCTGTGAAGTGTGACCAAAGTGTAAGTAGGAGTAGCAAGATATCCCCGTTATCTAGCGTGTTTATGAGACAGAAAAAGAAACCAAATGGAAAAAAAGAAATTAGAATGACTTGTGCAGCAAGTAGCGCCACCAAACAGTACCAGCAGGTTGGTGTGGCAAGCCTGGAAATTTGAAATTATGCTAGCCAAAATTAGTGCCGAATAACTGAAGGAACCGAATAACTGATTGCCGGATTTGTGATGGTGGACCTGTACAGTATTTGAATTTGAATTCAACAACATTACAAAAACTTACTGAAATGGGGGATGTTTGTTACAGCTGACTGTACCAAGCTCCAAGGTCCAAAGCACTTGGCACCCTCCCTCCTTGACGCCACTCTCAGCAAGTAGGATTCTCCAGCCCTGAGGTCACGCAGCAGAAAGGAGTAATCAGGTCCAACGTACTTTGTGTGGAATATCGCAGTATGATGATCAGTGGCACCTGTGTTGCTACATTCAAAACAAAATTCCAATCCATCATCAGACACATCTTCGTCAACCTGAAATATGTAGGAGTGTGTTACCTACAAGAAATGGCCATCTTTTATGTTAGACCAAATAATATTTTGACACAATTATTTAATTCTTGAAAAAATTTTTAAATTCATGCAAAATCATGAATATATAAACATGAAGGAAGAATTTCATGGGAATCAACTTGCCATCCACATAGGGAGGAGGCAGACTAATTACTACTGCCCCACTAATCATTTTAACTATCGGCCAGATATCTTACACGAGTCTTTTGACTGTGAAAGGCCCCACTGCAGTTGTCACATCAGAGCATATTGATACTAACATTGCTATACAGGTATGAAACATGGGTTTTAAATGTCGTAGTAAAGAGGAGGAGGATGGAGGTAGTAGAGATGTCATGTTCGAAGGCAATACGTGGTGTGAATATTATGCAGAGAATTTGGAGCTTGAAAATTAAAAGGTGTGGGTCACCAAAAGTATTATTTAGAGGTCAGAGAAGTTGTTGAGTTGGTTGGGGCATTTAGAGAGGAAGGAAAAAAATAGGGTGACTATGAGGGTGTATATATGTGAGGTGGAAGGAAGGAGGGGTAGGTGTCATTCCAGAAGGGTTGGAGGGAGAGGGGTAAGGGAAGTTTTGAGTCTATGGGCTTGCACATCCAACATGCTCAAATGAGCAAGTTAGATGGGAGTGGAGGCAAGTGGTTATGATTTGACGTGATGTTAGAATGTGAGCAAATTAACACTTATGAAAAATTCTGGAAGCAGGAAGTACTATGCCTGCACTCTGAAGGAGGGGTGTGAATGTTGCAATTTGGAGATTTATATAAACTGTGATATAAACACACTTCTTGGAAGATGGAGTGAATGAATGATGGTGAAAGTGCTGCTTCTTTTTTCAGGTCACACTACCTTGGATAGAGATGGCCAGTGAGTTAAAAAAAAAAAAAAAAACTTTTCAATTTCAATATGCACATGTCACTGACTAACTCAAAACACAAGATAACATTAGTGTGATGTGATCATACAAACTGTAAATATTGTACTGGTTTCCCTTTATTTAAGTTGTCACTATGCTAATTCTCCATTAAACTGTATCACATTTTTATCAGTAACCCCTCTATGTGAGAAAAGCAATACTCACACAGGAGCTACTGATAAAAATTACATATTTCATCTTCAAAAAACTCCCATGAAATCAATATGATCGTACCTTTGCCTCTTTGCATATGTTGTTGCAGTCTGCATTGTGAATGTTGGGCTTTGCTATAGGTGTGACTGTACTGTCCTGGATGAGCCTTGCAAAAATCTAAAAACTTTTAGACTGACCTTATCTCAATTTGCAAGTATCAACAACCTCATAATTTACCAATCCAATCTAAACTAGCATCATTTGTGATGCCTCCTGCTGTTCAAGGACAACATGCTATCCCTCCAGATAACAGTGTGATGTATGACTATACCCAATTCCACTGTCCAGTGTATGTAAAGAAGAGGCAGATGTGTAAGCAGTGCAGCAATAAAAACCAATCTTATGAAGACCAATATTGCATGTACAGTGTACAAGGTGCACCTCTGCCTGAATTAATCAAGGAACTGCTTTAGATGTTTTTGCAAAGTAATGTAGTTGTATAAGAGTCTTTTTCCTGTATAGGGTCTTTTAGAATAAGTTTTTTTATGAAGAAGTCCATTTTGCAATGAGACATAAGAATACCTGAGAAAATATGTTAGTTTTCTTACTTTTATCAATAAAGATCATAGAAGTTGTACAGGGCATTTTATTTTACATTTTAAGAAAATTTAATTATTATTTTAATGAAAAAATTGTCTGGAGAATCTGGCAGCTGGTCATATTGGATCACTTCAATTATAAATTGCAGCAGCACAATAATTTTTTCAAAACAATTTCTTTAATAAAAATACCTTAGAATTACTTGTAGTACATTCCTAACAATTTTTTTTAGTGATCATATGTATTTTAGGGCTTGCCCAATAAATGGCTTTAATGTGAGGAAAAGGTGGGTGGTGCATTTAGGCATCTGTGGAGACAAAGAACTTATCCATGAAGGCAGAATGGGAAATGTACTCTAGTGTACAGTGGTACCAACACTGTTATATGGGTTTGGCAGGTAGTTGTGTTATTCTTGGAGCACTTTGACCGTATATATAAAATGAATAAACAATAAAAGCAACTAACATAAATGCTAGACACAAGTGAATACTATCATACCAACTTAAAATAGTCGGCATCAATTAAAAACCCCATTACATTGTCAAAAGATTCCTTAAACTTTCCCAAGGTCCCTACAAGAACCTTGGTAGTTATAAAAACCATGACTAATGCAGAAGGGCATAAGCCACAGGCAAACCATCAAAATGGGATCCACTCACAGTCAGCAGGGCATCAAAAGTTACACAGAGTAAGGGGTAGGGGCTGGAGCACCGGTGAATACAATTATACGAGTGTGAAATGTGGGTTTTAAACATTGAAGTGGGGGGGGAAGGGAGCTGGAGGCATGGAGATGTCATATTTGAGGGCAATGTGTGGCATGAATATTTTGCACAGAATTTGGAGCTTGGAGATTAGAGGGCTGAGGGGAAATTATTGAGGTGGTTTGGATATACAGAGGGGTTAGAGCAAAACAGGATGACTAGGAGGATGTATGTATCTGGGGTGGAAGGAGTAGGGTTGTCCCAGGAAAAGTTGGAGAAAGGAATACAGGACGTTTTTTAGTGTTGAGGGTTTGGATATCCAGCAGGTTTGTGTGAGCATACATGGTATGTAAGAAGCACATACCATTGACGAAACCCAGAAGATCAGATATAGAGAGAGAGCATAAGAGATGGCACAGAAGAAAACAGGTTACTGAATTGCTTAAAAACACAAATATGCTATGACAGAGGATAGACGGACTTAGCTGAGAGATCACTGAATTAGAGCAAAAACTTAGGATGTCGTACCTCACGGAAGAAATACAAAGGGAACAAAGAGCCATACAGGATATTGCAAGAAACCCAAAATATTTCCATTCCTACACAAAATCCAAGCTAAGAACTACCTGTAGAATTGGACCACTACTGAGAGGAGATTCATATACTGACGATGAACAGGAAACGAGTGAAATCCTAAAAGAACAGTACAAGTCAGTGTTCAGCATCCCACTAAATGATGGCAAGGTAGAAAATGCAGAAATACTTTTCACTCCAGAAGAAGGCCACACAGACCAACTAACTGACATTTGTACAAATCCCGTAGTTTTCAAAAAAGAAATGGAAAACGTGCCCACTCACTCAGCACCTGGACTAGATTCATGGAATGCTCTATTTATAAAGAAGTGCAAAGTACCACTAGCACGAGCCCTCAGTATTCTTTGGAGAAAGCGCTTAGATCTAAGTGAAATACCAGAGGCCTTAAAGAGTGCAGACATAGCTCCTTTGAATAAGGGAGGTAGTAGAGCACTACCAAAAAATTACAGACCAGTAGCCCTAACCTCTCACATCATAAAAATCTTCAAAGGAGTGATGAGATGGCAGATTACAAATTTCATGGACCAGCACAACCAACATAACCCAAATCAGCATGGTTTTAGAGCAGGACGATCATGCCTGTCACAGCTGCTGAACCATTACGACAGAATTACAGAGGCATTGGAAGACGACCAAAACACAGATGTGATATACACAGATTTTGCAAAGGCGTTTGACAAATGCGATCATGGAGTGATAACAAAATGAAGGCCATGGGCATTATGGGGAAGGTAGGCAGATGGATTTTCAGTTTCCTAACCCAAAAAACACAAAAAGTAGTAGTGAACAGGGCAAGATCCAGCATCAGCGAGGTCAAACACTCAGTGCCCCAAGGCACTGTCCTGGCACCTCTGCCGTTTCTCATCCTCATAGCAGACAGACAGAAGCACCTGTCACACTTTTGTATCATCATTCGCAGATGACACTAACATAAGCATGAAAGTCACTACGGTAGAAGACACTGAAAAAGTACAAGAAGACATAAACAGGGTTTTCCAGTGGGCAGTGGAGAACAACATGACGTTCAATGGTGATAAGTTCCAGCTGCTTAGGTACGAAAAGAATGAAGAACTCAAAAGGAACACTATATACAAAACTCAAGAGGGTCACCAAATACAACGTAAGGAACACGTAAAAGACTTGGGAATAATTATGTCAGTGGACCTTTCTTTTAAAGACCATAACAAGACAAAGATCATGACAGCCAGGAAGATGACTTTCAAAACAAGGGAAATAATGCCAATGGTGACACTCTTCAAATCTCTAGTGCTCCCTCCCTTAGAATGTTGCTCAGTGCTGATGGCCCCGTTCAAAGCAGGAGAAATATCGGAGCTGGAACAAATACAGAGATCGTTTACAGCTCACACTGAGCCTGTAAAGCACCTAAACTACTTCGAATGTCTACAAGTCTAGAACATGTATTCACTGGAGCGGAGGAGAGAGATATACATGATAATACAGTGGACCCCCGCATAACGATCACCTCCGAATGCGACCAATTATGTAAGTGTATTTATGTAAGTGCGTTTGTACGTGTATGTTTGGGGGTCTGAAATGGACTAATCTACTTCACAATATTCCTTATGGGAACAAATTCGGTCAGTACTGGCACCTGAACATACTTCTGGAGTGAAAAAATATCGTTAACAGGGGGTCCACTGTATATACCTGGAAAATACTCGAGGGCCTGGTCCCAAATCTGCATACTGCCATAACATGCTGGGGTGAGATATACGGGAGGAAGTGTAAAATAAACCCAGTGAGGAGCAGAGGTGTGGTGGGGACAATAAGAGAACACTGTATCAACATCCGGGGTCCCAGACTTTTCAACATCTTACCAGAAGATATCAGAAACACGGCTGGGACAAGTGTAGAAGTCTTCAAGAGGAAACTGGACAAGTATCTTCACCAGGTGCCAGATCAACCAGGCTGTGATGGATATGTGGGGCAGCAGGCCTCCAGCAGCAACAGCCTAGTTGACCAGGCAAGCACCAGAGGAGCTTGGCCCATGGCCAGACTCAGTGAGTAGATTAACTCTTGAAATTCTTCAAAGCTTTATCAAAGGAGCACATTAAATAGGGAAGAAGCCAGTGGTTGCTAAGACTTGATGTTCTAAGCAAACCATACCATGGGTGGGGTTTGAACCCACAGTCAGTCTCTCAAAACTCCAGACCGTCGCGTTAGTTTTGAGACTCTCTGACCGCGGGTTCAAACCCCACCCGTGGTATGGTTTATTTGCAATCGTGTCATTACGATTTCGATGCTCTATTGGGGTATGAACAAGTTAACTTTTATGAAGGGATTTAGGGGAAACTAGTTAGGTGGACTAGAGTCCTGGAAGTGGGAAGTACAGTGCCTGCACTCTGAAGGTGGTATGAGGATACTGCAGCATGGGTGGCCATCCGAGCTGTGATGTCAGTATGCTTCTGGCAAAACTATGATTGAATGAATGATGGTTAATTAATGCATTCTCTCTTTTCTGGATGTGTCTATCTCAGTGGGAGATGGCCGGAATGTTAATTTTATTTTTTTATTTTTACAGAAATAGAAATTGTGATAGTATTAAAGTAAATGCAAGATATCTAAAAATATAACTAGTTTCTCAGATTCTCAAAAATAAGCAACTTCCTCCACTGAAGTTATAGTTAATTACTTCATTACATGATAGTGACTGCAGAAGTGATAAAGAAAGCAAAGATGAATACAGATCTTGATTATCAGGGAAAAATTTCAGGGAATACAGAGTGGAGATTTTGGCCCTTTTGACTGTAATACTGTCAGTAATGCGACTTGCAGGATCAGTAAAAGATCTGGGTATTTCCCTGGATACTTCATTGTTATATGTTGGTCATATCAGTTTCTTAAGTTTTACAATTTTCATATTCATAATCTCTATGCAGTCAGTAACCAAGGGTCCAAAGAAACTTTCTAGTGCCTGCCCTGTGGTAAAGAAAGTGAGAAACATGATAGAACTGAAGAAAGATTATCAAAAAATACGAAAGTGGTATGCATGTGCTGGAGATTGCCAAGTTGTGTGGCAAAAACAAATGAACCATCAGCTCCATCCTGGCGAAGAAAAAAGAAATCAAGGAACCTGATGTTGCAAAAGGGGTAGATCTTTCTTTCATTCAACACACCGGCCGTATCCCACCAAGGCAGGGTGGCCCAAAAAGAATAACGAAAGTTTCTCTTTTAAATTTAGTAATTTATATGGGAGAAGGGGTTACTAGCCCCTTGCTCCCGGCATTTTAGTAGCCTCTTACAACACACATGGCTTACGGAGGAAGAATTATGCTAACGAAAAAGAGATCACAGACAATCAAAGATGTTGGGAAGTTGTTGGTGTGGATCAATGATAAACAATTAGCGGGGATAGTGTTTCAGAGACAATCATTTGTGAAAACGCAAGGCAGTTGCACTCAGATCTCAAAGAAAATGCCTGGAACGAGTGCTGCTGTTAGTGAATTTAAGGCTAGCAGAAGCTGGTCTAACAACTTCAAGAAGCATAGTGGTATATACAGTGTTGCAAGGCATGGCGAGGCTGGAAGTTCAGATAAACATGCGGCTGAAAAATTTGTGCATGAATTCAAGGACTATTAGAGGTTGAAGGATTCGTCCCCCAACAAGTGTTCAATTGTGACGAAACAGGCCTTTTTTGGAAGAAAATGCCAAAGAGGACCTACATCACGCAGAAGGAAAAGGCACTGCCAGGATACAAGCCTATGACAGACAGGCTAACTCTCTTGCTCTGTGGTAATGCTAGTGGGGATTTCAAAGTGAAACCTTTACTGGTGTATCACTCTGAAAATCCCAGAGTGTTCAAGAAAAACAATGTCATCAAGAGTAGTGTGTGTGTGTGATATGGAGGGCTAACAATAAGGCATGGGTCACAAGGCAAATTTTCATTGATTGGGTCCATGAAGTGTTTGGCCCAAGTGTGAAAAAATACCGCCAAGAAAATAAATTGCCACTCGAGTGCCTCCTGGTACTGGACAGTGCTCCTCCTCATCCTCCAAACTTGGTAGACCAATTGCCTAAGGATTTCAGTTTTATAACATTGAAGTTCTTGCCTCCTAACACCACTCCTCTCATCCAGCCCATGGACCAGCAGGTCATTTCAAACTTCAAAAAACTCTATATGAAAGCACTGTTTCAAAGGTGCTTGGAAGTGACCTCAGAATCTGAACTGACTTTAAGAGAGTTCTGGAGGAATCACTTCAATATCTACAGCTGCATAAGCCTTATAGGTAAGGCTTGGCAAGGAGTGACTTCCAGGACTTTGAACTCTGCTTGGAAAAAATTGTGGCCAGATTGTGTCCATAAGAAGGATTCTGAAGGGTATGAGGCTGACCCTGTCGACCCTCTGCCTGTTGTGGAATGTATTGTGGCATTGGGGAATTCCTTGGGGCTGGATATGAGTGGCCAGGATGTGGAAGTTGGTGGAGGACCACAGTGAAGAGCTAACCACTGAAGAGCTGCAAGAGCTTCATGTGGAACAGCAACAGACCACAGATGAGGAACTTGCTTCAGAGGAGGAGGCAGAGGAAGGGAAAAAGGTGCCTTCTTCAGAGATTAAAGAAATTTGTGCAATGTGGAGTAGGATGCAAGCTTTTGCTGAGAAATATCACTCTGAGCAAGCTGAAACAAGCTATCTCTGCAACATGTTCAGTGACAAAACCATGTCCCACTTCAGACAAATGCTGAAGAGATGCCAGAAACAGACCTCTCTGGACAGTTATTTTGAGCAACAGGGGTCCAGTGACTCTCAACATGGTCCTAGTGGCATTAAAAAACAAAGAAGGGAAGTAATCCCAGATAAAGACTTGTTACCTAAAGTCTGTATGGAAGGGGATTCCCCTTCCAAACAATAATAAAGTCCTCCCTGTCTTCCAAATGCCAATAAGAGTCTTCAGCAAAGGTATGTAAATGTGATTTTAAAAGTTTATTTAAATGTTGGTTTATGTATTTCAGTAGTCATTTAACCCCTTGACTGTCGCAACCCCCAATCCTGAGGTGTCTCCTGGTGTCGCAAAATTAAAAAAAAAAAAAAAAAAAAAAATCTTATGAAATGATAGAGAATCTTTTCCCGATTGTAATGACACCAAAAAAAGCGAAACTTCATGGAAAACTGATGGAATTACGGTCTTGCGAAGTTAGAGACCTTGGCGATATTTACAAACCGGCGATTTTGCCCACTTTGAGCCCTATTTTCGGCTAATTCCATGCACCTGTCGACCAAACTCATAGCTATATCTTTCAAACTCCATTTTTTCTATCGATTGAGTACAAGAAACTGCCCATTTACCAATTTCAACTACCCAATAAAGTGGTCAGAAATTTGCAATTTGGCCAGTTTCACGAAAATTAAAAAATATGACAATTTCAAAATAAGGTCCAGAATGAACAATGCAGACATTCCTGGTTCTAAAATAAAATTTTCTTTGTTCATCAGTCATGTCTACAGGCCCCTCTGATATTACTCTTGCTTTCTATTTTTAATTTTTATTTATTATTTACTGTTATGCAGAATACTGCAATATTGTAAAATTGTATAAATAACATCAACCCATTCATGACTGCATATTAGAATGGCTAGATGGACATTTATTGGAAAATGACATCATTTGTTTACTTTTGAACATCAGCAAAAATCAAACATTTTCCCTACTTTGAGCTCCATTTCCAGGTTTTTTATAGTAAAATCAATCAAAATCACCTCTATTTCTATAATATGATTTATAATTCTATCAAATGAGACCAAGAAAACGAGAATACAACCATAAATACTATACGAAAATAGACCACAAAGTCGGCATTTTAATTAAAAAAAAAACCGGTTGGAGTTTTTTTTTTTCTCATCATGCACTGTGTGCTCCAGGATTTCTTTTATATGGTGCACACTGACCATACAGACCCATTCTCTCGCATGTGGGGCTACCAGCTTTCTCCTTCTTGATTTGAAGCTGCTCGAATTTATGGAGTACAGTGGTCCCTCGTTTTTCGTAATTAATCCGTTCCTGGAGGAGCTACTATAAACGAAATTTACGATTTGCGAATCAATTTTCCCCATAAGAAATAATGTAAATACAATTAATCCGTTCCTGACACCCAGAAGTATTAAAACAAAAAATTTTTTTACATGAAATATACATGTAATATACATGAAATATACTTTTCTAATTACCTTTACCTGTTTTAATACCACATTTACTATCTTAGATTACTCTTAATTACCTTGTACTGCCATATAACCAAGTATAACTACCAGTGCAATATTGAATGAAATAAACATTACTTTTTCACTTTTTTGTAATCATTATTACTTACTAAAATTTTATTAAACACCATATTTACTACCAGTCAATTTTACTTTTGTACATTAAACATTATCTTATACTTCCCATAACATTTTGTTGCCAAATTTTCAAGTTTGTATATTCAACCCCAACCTTTATATTATCCTTTGTACCTGTGTACCTGTCTACCATCTTATTATCATATTATAACCAAGACATTACCATTGTTATTTTTTTACTATTATTCTTTTGGTATTTTAATTGTGAATTTTATTTTGTCAATTTAAATCTAGTTATAATCTTGATCTTGTCAACAACCTATACCAGACTAGTGCAATTGCAAGTACCATTTCAAATTGTATTTTTATATAACTTTATATTATAATTCCTACCATCTGTCCATTTAACTTTGTTTACCATTACTTAATTTTAGTCCCTTATATATTTTCTCCTTTATTTTAGCTTTATATAACTACCCTAGTTTATATATTCACAATTGTTAAAATAATCAAGGTGCTATTCTCAGGTGCTAAAGTAGAATAAGTTCACAATTTTGCCATTATATTCCAAAGCTCATTTATTTGATTACCACTTTATTGTTCACCACAACCTATATTAGTCCCTTTTATATTATAATTTTATACTATAATTCTAACTTTAAAAAATTACCTTTATAGTACTACCTACTATCATATTCCCAAGCTCCATTATTTGATCACTTTATTTGTATTAGTCCCTTTTATATTGTCTCCTTTATTTTAGCTTAAAAAAAAAAAAAACTACCTTAGCTCATTATTTTACATTTGTTAAATAATTCAGGTGCTATTTTTTAGCTTAAGACTATTTACTTTGTTTTATACTTAATTCTAACTATAGATTCACTACAAATCTTATGATTACAAGCATTGATCCTGATACCAACCTCTTATTTAATGACTTAAATGAATCAAACAGTTACTGTAATTACTACACTGCAGAACAATCAAAGGCACTTCTCAGTGCCAACAACAACATAACTATCTTTAACTACAATATCAGATCTTTAAGCAAGCATTACGATGACCTCATAGCATTACTAAATTCCTTACATGCCAATATGTCCATCATTACACTAACTGAAACCTGGCTAAAGCCTGATAGTACAGATGTCTATGCCATTCCTGGTTACACAGCCATACACAACTGTAGGCCAGACCAACAAGGGGGTGGCACAGCCATATACTACTCAGACCAACTAGAATGTATCACTAATACTTGCACAAGGGATGAACATGGGGAATATATAATAGCTAAATTCAAATCCAAATACCTACAAAAACCTCTCACATTGATAAACATCTACAGAGTTCCACAGTCAAACATTAGCCAATTTAGTCAAAACCTAGGAAGTATGATAACTGATGCACGCATGAACAAAGATCACTTACTACTCTCAGGTGACTTCAATATAAATCTCCTGCAAGGCCAGGACCCACACGTTACTGAATTCACAAACACAATGAGTAACTGTATGTTACTACCAACAGTAACAAAACCTACAAGAGTTACAGAGACTAGTGTTTCCCTACTTGACCACATCTGGACCAACACCATATCCCCTTTAAAATCAGGCATAATTACAGATAATACCACAGACCACTACCCTACTTTCCTCATAACAACTCTTGGTAAACTACCCCAAGACACTACTAAAGTCACCTTCAGACTTCACAATGAGGCAGCCATTAATAACTTCACAAGAGCAGTAGCAAACATTGATTGGCACACTGAGCTAGAAATCTATACAGATATTGACAAATGTATTAATAATTTTCTAAAAAAAGACCCAATACCTCTATAACAAGCACTGCCCTAAAAAAACTAAACAGATGACAGCTAAGAGACTGAACAGTCCCTGGCTAACACCCAGCATTCTCAAATCCATAAATACAAAACACCAATATGAAAAACAGTACAGAATGGGTCACATAACCAGAGACCAAACAAAACGTTACTCGTCAATCCTAACCAGCCTGATAAGAAGGGCAAAAAAATTGTATTATGAGAACAGATTATCCAACTTACGAGGTGATATAAAAAAGACCTGAAAAACCCTATCAGAAATTCTGGGAACAAAAAAGATATCACGAAATAGCAAAATAAAATTAGCAAAATCAGATGAACCCCAACTCCCACCAACAGAAACAGCAAACAGACTCAATGATTTCTTCTCCACTATAGGACAAAACCTTGCCAATAAAATCCCAAGCTCAGATACCCCACCAAATGATTACCTCACCGGCAACTACCCGAACACACTGTTCCTAGCTCCGACTAACCCATACGAAGTCTCCCTTATTATCAACACACTAAAAAACAAGGCAGGAGATTTAAATACCTTACCACCCTTTATATACAAAAAACTGTCACAAGTGCTATCACCAATCATTGCAACACTCTTTAACAAATCCATAGAATCCTCCACCTTCCCTACAGTACTCAAAATAGCAAGGGACACCCCGATCCACAAAGGAGGAGACCAAACAGAGGTAAATAACTATAGGCCAATATCCAACTTACACCCTCTCTCAAAAATCTTCGAAAAATTAATTCATAAACGAATCTACTCCTACCTTATCTCCCAAAACATACTCAACCCCTGCCAATTTGGATTCAGGCCTAATAAAAATACTAATGATGCTATTATACACATGCTAGAACATATATACACTGCAATAGAGAAAAAAGAAGTCCCACTGGGGATCTTCATTGACTTACGTAAAGCTTTTGATACAGTTGACCATGACTTGCTCCACGTAAAATTGTCACACTATGGTATAAGAGGGCACTCCCTCAACTACCTCAAGTCATACCTCAGCAACAGAAGCCAATATGTGTACGCAAATGGGGCAAACTCTTCTGCGCAACCAATTACAGTTGGTGTCCCACAGGGAAGTGTCCTTGGCCCTCTTCTCTTTCTCCTATACATAAATGACCTTCCAAATGCTTCGCAATTACTCAAACCCACACTATTTGCAGATGACACTACATACGTCTTCTCTCACCCGAGCCCAGTCACGCTAGCCAATACTGTAAATACCGAATTACAGAAAATATCTACCTGGATGAGGACTAACAAACTTACACTAAACATTGACAAAACCTACTTCATTCAGTTTGGTAACAGAGCTACAGATGTCCCTCTTAACATAATGATAAATGGATCACCTATCACAAAGCTAACAGAGGGAAAATTCTTAGGAATCCACCTTGATAATAGACTCAAATTTCATACACATATACAACAAATTTCTAAGAAAATTTCCAAGACTGTAGGCATACTATCGAAGATACGGTACTATGTTCCACAGTCAGCCCTCCTGGCCCTATATCACTCTCTTATTTACCCCTATCTCACCTATGGAATTTGTGCATGGGGCTCAACAACAATTAACCATCTCAGACCACTAATTACCCAACAAAAGGCGGCAGTTAGAATGATAACAAATTCTCACTACAGGCAGCACACTCCACCAATATTCAATACACTAAACCTACTCACCATACAAAACATCCATACTTATTACTGCACCTATTACATACATAGAACACTTAACTCTGATATTAACCCTCCCCTCAAACATCTCCTTGCCAACCTCAACAGAACACATGACCATAACACAAGGCACAGATCACTCTTTGATGTTCCTCGTGTCCATCTCACACTATGCAAAAACTCAATGCACATAAAAGGCCCTAAAATCTGGAATTCATTACCTGTAAATATAAAAGAAACACTACCTGTTTATAAATTCAAGTCTCTTCTCAAAGATCACTTACTCACCCAAAACCAAATAAATACTGAATAACTGAACCTTATAAATTGTATATCTTAAATGTTTCTCACAATTATATCACATAAATGTTAAACCTAAAACCCAATCTAACTTTATTACAGTGGACCCCCGCATAACGATGGCATCACATAGCGATTAATCCGCATACCGCTTGCTTTAATCGCAAAAATTTTGCCGCGCATACCGATTAAAAACCCGCTCACCGATTTTCGTCCGAGACGCATCCAATGTGCGCCCTCAGCCAGCCTCACATGTGCCGCCCGTGCCATTGTTAACCAGCCAGCCTCCGCGGTAACATCCAAGCATACAATCGGAATATTTCGTATTATTACAGTGTTTTCGGTGCTGTTTCTGGAAAATAAGTGACCATGGGCCCCAAGAAAGCTTCTAGTGCCAACCGTACACCAATAAGGGTGAGAATTCCAATAGAAATGAAGAAAGAGATCATTGATAAGTATGAAAGTGGAGTGCGTATCGCCGACCTGGTCAAGTTGTACAAGAAACCCCAATCAACCATCGCTACTATTGTGGGCACCAGAAAGACAATCAAGGAAGCTGTTCTTGCCAAAGGTTTAACTGTGTTTTCGAAACAAAGATCGCAAGTGATGGAAGATGTTGAGAGACTCTTATTGGTGTGGATAAATGAAAAACAGCTAGCAGGAGATAGCGTCTCTCAAGCGATCATATGTGAAAAGGCTAGGAAGTTGCATGAGGATTTAATTAAAAAAATGCCTGCAACTAGTGATGATGTGAGTGAATTTAAGGCCAGCAAAGGTTGGTTTGAGAGATTTAAGAAGCGTAGTGGCATCCATAGTGTGATAAGGCATGGTGAGGCTGCCAGTTCGGACCACAAAGCGGCTGAAAAATATGTGCATGAATTCAAGGAGTACATAGACAGTGAAGGACTGAAACCTGAACAAGTGTTTAATTGTGATGAAACAGGCCTGTTTTGGAAGAAAATGCCAAGCAGGACCTACATTACTCAGGAGGAAAAGGCACTCCCAGGACATAAGCCTATGAAAGACAGGCTTACTTTGTTGATGTGTGCCAATGCTAGTGGTGATTGCAAAGTTAAGCCTTTATTAGTGTATCACTCTGAAACTCCCAGAGCGTTCAGGCAAAAGAATGTCCTCAAGGATAATTTGTGTGTGCTGTGGAGGGCAAACAGTAAAGCATGGGTCACTAGGGACTTTTTCTATAACTGGTTACACCATGCATTTGCCCCCAATGTGAAAGATTTCCTAACTGAAAAGAAATTAGAACTTAAGTGCCTCCTGGTGTTAGACAATGCCCCTGGTCATCCTACAGACGTGGCAGAGCGACTTTATGGGGACATGAGCTTCATTAAGGTGAAGTTTTTGCCTCCTAATACCACTCCTCTCCTGCAGCCCATGGACCAGCAGGTTATTGCAAACTTCAAAAAACTGTACACAAAAGCTCTGTTTGAAAGGTGCTTTGTAGTGACCTCAGAAACTCAACTGACTCTAAGAGAGTTTTGGAGAGAGCACTTTAATATCCTCAATTGTGTAAACCTTGTAGGTAAGGCTTGGGAGGGAGTGACTAAGAAGACCTTGAACTCTGCTTGGAAGAAACTGTGGCCAGAATGTGTAGACAAAAGGGATTTTGAAGGGTTTGAGGCTAACCCTGAGAGGATTATGCCACTTGAGGAATCCATTGTGGCATTGGGAAAGTCCTTGGGGTTGGAGGTTAGTGGGGAGGATGTGGAAGAGTTGGTGGAGGAGGACAATGAAGAACTAACCACTGATGAGCTGATAGATCAACTTCAAGAGCAAGAGGCCAGACCTGAGGAAACTGGTTCAGAGGAGGGGAGAGAGAAATTGAAGAAGTTGCCTACTACAAAGATTAAAGAAATCTGTGCAAAGTGGCTTGAAGTGCAAACCTTCATGGATGAAAATCACCCTCACACAGCTATTGCAAGCCGTGTTGGCAACCTGTACACTGACAATGTTGTGAAACACTTTAGGGAAGTCATAAAGGAACGAGAGGTACAGGCCACTATGGACAGATATGTTGTGCGAAAGAAGTCCAGTGACTCTGAAGCTGGTCCTAGTGGCATTAAAAGAAGAAGGGAAGTAACCCCAGAAAAGGACTTGACACCTCATGTCTTAATGGAAGGGGATTCCCCTTCTAAACACTAACACTCTCTCTCCCCTCCTCCCATCCCATCAATCATCACCAGATCTTCAATAAAAGTAAGTGTCATGTAAGTGTGCATGCCTTTTTCAGTTTGTGTGTATTAAAATTAACATTTCATGTGGTAAAAAAATTTTTTTTTCATACTTTTGGGTGTCTTGCACGGATTAATTTTATTTCCATTATTTCTTATGGGGAAAATTCATTCACATACCGATTATTTCGCATAACAATTACCCCTCTTGCACGGATTAAAATCGTTATGCGGGGGTCCACTGTATTTTTTAAATACACTACCTAACAGAATACTCCATACGACTGAATGTACAACAATGCATGCAACCATATGACCTGTCTTTGTAATACTCATTTGTGCTTTATAGTTATCTGTTTACAATAATGTATTATCACTGATTTCATCATTGCTTAGTTAATTTTAAGCCAGCCCGAAATGCTATGCATAGTATAAGTGGCTTTGGCATGCTGCTCTTATCTGTATTTTTTTGTACCTCTGTATGTATGCTCAAATTGTAAATAAATAAAAAATAAATAAATAAATGTAGTACATAAACAATACAATGGGAAATGATGAATGAAACATTAACAGCATAACACTTACCTTTATCGGAGATTCTTCTAAGTGTATGGGAGACTGGAGGAGGAGAGAGATTGGATTGTTTATAGTTTGGAAGGGGAATCCCCTTCCATCAACACCTCAGGTACCATTTGCTTTTCTGGGGTTGCTTCTCTTCTCTGTTTCTTAATGCCACTAGGACCACCTTGAGAGTCACTGGAGTCCTGTCTCGCAAAATAACTGTCCAGAGAGCTCTGTTTCTGGCGTCTCTTTAACACTTCCCTAAAATGGCCCAAGACTTTGTCACTGTACATGTTGCCAACATGGCTTGCAACAACCTTGTTAGGGTGATGTTTATTTTTTTTTTATTTAATAATTTGAACATACATACAGAGGT
The DNA here is from genome assembly GCF_038502225.1 of Cherax quadricarinatus. Lineage (NCBI taxonomy): Eukaryota > Metazoa > Arthropoda > Malacostraca > Decapoda > Parastacidae > Cherax > Cherax quadricarinatus. The sequence continues at coordinate 20,160,414 of NC_091354.1, read as the reverse complement.
ACAAAAAAAATACAGGTAAGAGCAGCATGCCAAAGCCACTTATATGCATAGCATTACGGGCAGGCTTAAAATTAACTTAAGATTAACTAAGCAATGATGTAATCAGTGATAAAACATTATTGTAAACAGATAACAATAAAGCACAAATGAGTACAGGAAGGCCCCGCTTTACGGCGTTTCACTTTATGGCGTTCCGCTAATACGGTCATTTCAAATTATGACCAAAACTCGCTATACGGCTCCCCCCACCTGACTTTCTAATACGGTCACCGCGCCCCACCTTGTTTGTTTACATTCTTCGTGAGCTCAGTAAGCACTAAGTCTCTCCATTTTGTCTGGAAACTCCAAAATTTCAAATGTTTTTAAAAGTTATTTCATATTTTATATATACTCTGATAATTATACTTATGTATACCTGTACTTAAATAAACTTACATACTGTGCTGGCATGCAGGTACACATTAAAATCAGTAAGAGTGTCTTATGTCTCCAGACGTCATATTAGTAATGATGATAATAATCATCGAGTCTCATTTAAATGTCGTATATTACGTTAAATACACATTTTCATTAATCCATCTATGATATTTTTTCAAAATTATATAATAAACACGATACATAACATAAAAAGATGATAAATACACCCTACAATAGAATAAATAAACATAAATATGAGATGTGGTAGCCAGATAACTTGCACAAGTGACGACATATTAGAAATGCTAATAATAATAATAATAATAATCACCGAGTCTCATTAACCCTTTGACTGTTTCAGGCCCCTCTCTGAAACTGTCATTCTATGTCGCTCAATTTTTGAAAAAAAAAAAAAATTATTTTTTCTTATGAAATGATAGAGAATCTTTTCCCGATGGTAATGACACCAAAAGTTCGAAATTTGGTCAGCTGAGTACAAGAAACCTCCCATTTACTAATTTGGACTACCTAATATGGTGGTCAGAAATTGGAAATTTGGCCAATTTCACGCAAAATAAAAAAGATGCCAATTTCAAAATAGGGTCCAGAATAAACAAGGTAGACATTCGTGGCACTAAAATAACATATGCTCTGTTCATTAGTCACATCTCTAGGCCCCTCTTATATTATTATTGCTTTCTATTTTGATTTTTTATTCATACAAAAAAATACAAAATTTACTGTTATGCAGACGACTGCATTATTGTAAAAATGGTATAAATAATATCAGTGCACTAGAGAAAGAATATTAGACTCCCCAGTTGACGTGTATTGGACGTGTGGTGTGATTTATTTACTCTTGAACATTGGTAAAAATCAAACATTTCCGCTACTTTGAGCTCAGTTTCAAGGTCGTTTTCATCGTAAAAGTAATGAAAATCATCTCTATTTCTGTAATATGTTTTCCATTGTATCACCTAAGACCATGAAAACGCGAATACAACGATAAATACTATACGAAAATACACCTCAAAGTCGGCGTTTTATTCCAAAAAAACGATCAGTTTTTTTTTTCTCATTACGCAATGTGTGCTGCAGGATTTTTTTTATGTGGTGCACACTGACCACACAGACCCATTCTCTCACATGTGGGCCTACCAGCTTTCTCCCACTTGATTTGAAGCCGCTAGAATTATTGAGTATATATACGTCAGAAACATTGGCTCGTAAGACGTATTTATATGTCGAAAACAGTCAAAGGGTTAAATGTTGTACATTACGTTAATATACACATTTTCATTAATCCATCCATGATATTTTTTTCAAAATTATATAATAAACACGATACATAACATAAAAAGATGATAAATACACCCCACAATAGAATAAATAAACAAATATGAGACGTGGTAGCCAGATAACTTGTACAAGTGATGCCAAGAATAACATTTTCTCTAATCTAACATAAGAGAAAATGTGTTACTGGGGGTAACTGTAGAAAATTATTCCTTTCGTATGTATGTAAGTTTATTCAGGTATACACAAATACAGTTACATAGATTATCATACATAACATATGTGTAGAGAACCTAGGATAACCCAAAAAATTCAGAGTGACTTATTTCCATTGCCTTCACTCAGAGCATCATTTCTTCTCAAAATGATGTTACATGAGAATGGGAGTGTTCTTCGTTATTTATTCTACCGTATCAATGTAGAGACAACCTGTACACAATGTAACTTGTACACAAACCAGACGTGTACACTTCGTTTACAAAACTTACCTTCGCCTGGTTTGTTTACATAACTCTGCGCCTGTCCTCTCTCATGCACTCATTCTTTCTCTCTCATTTATTAGTTTCATCTCATTTACTTACTCCTGACCCTACATTAAGACTACAAATATTTTAAGGTAAGTAATGAGTGAACTGTATATACATTTTATCGCTCTGGGATGCTTAAATGTAATAGAATATTATGTGTAGGTGGGTTGGCCTGGTATGGTAGCCCGGCTGACTACCATACATACCACACTTGATTTTTTACAATAAATACTACTCATCTCACCCTATATTTTAAGGTAAGTAATGAGTGAACTGTATATACATTTTATTGCTCTGGGATGCTTAAATATCATAGAATTGTATGTGTGGGTGGGGTGGCCTGGTATGGTAGCCTGGCTGACTACCATACATACCACACTTGATTTCTTACAATAAATACTACTTGTCTCACCCTAAATTAAGACTATAAATATTTTAAGGTAAGTAATGAGTGCACTATGTGTGTATTGTACTTTTTTATTGTTTTTTGATGCCTGGTTCTATAGCTAACTTAATATATGTTAGCGTAAACTTGTTATCTAGCATTTGTATGCATTTGTAAGTGGAAAAAAAGGGTGTTCCACTTTACGGCGGTAGCCTGGAACCTAACCAGCCGTATAAGTGGGGCCTTCCTGTATTACAAAGACAGGTCATATGGTTGCATGCATTGCTCAGTACATTCAGTAGAATGGAGTATTCTGTTAGGTAGTGTATTTAAAAAATAAAGTTAGATTGGGTCTAAGGTTTAACATTAATGTGATATAATTGTGAGAAACATTTAAGATATACAATTTTTAAGGTTCAGTTATTCGATATTTATTTGGTTTTGGGTGAGTAAGTGATCTTTGAGAAGAGACTTGAATTTATAAACAGGTAGAGTTTCTTTTATATTTACAGGTAATGAATTCCAGATTTTAGGGCCTTTTATGTGCATTGAGTTTTTGCATAGCGTGAGATGGACACGAGGAACATCAAAGAGTGATCTGTGCCTTGTGTTATGGTCATGTGTTCTGTTGAGGTTGGCCAGGAGATGTTTGAGGGGAGGGTTAATATCAGAGTTAAGTGTTCTATGTATGTAATAGGTGCAGTAATAAGTATGGATGTTTTGTATGGTGAGTAGGTTTAGTGTTTTGAATATTGGTGGAGTGTGCTGCCTGTAGTGGGAATTTATCATTATTCTGACTGCAGCCTTTTGTTGGGTAATTAGTGGTCTGAGATGGTTAATTGTTGTTGAGCCCCATGCACAAATTCCATAGGCGAGATAGGGGTAAATAAGAGAGTGATAAAGGGCCAGGAGGGCTGACTGTGGAACATAGTACCGTATCTTTGATAGTATGCCTACGGTCTTGGAACTTTTCTTAGAAATTTGTTGTATGTGTATGAAACTTGAGTCTATTATCAAGTTAGATTCCTAACAATTTTCCATCTGTTAGCTTTGCGATAGGTGATCCATTTATCATTATGTTAAGAGGGACATCTGTAGCTCTGTTACCAAACTGAATGAAGTAGGTTTTGTCAATGTTTAGTGCAAGTTTGTTAGTCCTCATCCAGGTAGATATTTTCTGTAATTCGGTATTTACAGTACAGTGGACCCCCGCATAGCGACCTTAATCTGTGCAAGAGGGCTGATTGTTATGCGAAATGTTCGGTATGCGAATGAATTTTCCCCATAAGAAATAATGGAAATCAAATTAATCCGTGCAAGACACCCAAAAGTATGAAAAAAAAATTTTTACCACATGAAATATAAATTTTCCTACACACAAAGAGAAGGATACATGCACAATAGTAGAGTAGTACATGCACAATATATATTGTGCATGTACTACTCTACTAAATGAAGAATAAATGACACTTACCTTTATTGAAGATGCAGCAATGACTGATGAGAGACACTGTCCTGGGAGTGCCTTTTCCTCCTGAGTACTGTAGGTCCTGTTTGGCATTTTCTTCCAGAACAGGCCTTATCACACTGTGTATGCCACTACGATTCTTAAATCTCTCAAACCAACCTTTGCTGGCTTTAAATTCACCAATATGAGCACTAGTTCCAGGCATTTTTCCCTGTTCACCTGGGTGTTAGTCAACTGGTGTGGGTTGCATCCTGGGAGACAAGATTAAGGACCCCAATGGAAATAAGTTAGACAGTCTTCGATGACACTGACTTCTTTGGGTTATCCTGGGTGGCAAATCCTCTGGGGTTAATTGTTTCTTGGTATTCTCAATAAGCCACACCAACAACGGTGCTACAGCAGCAGAAGCAGCTGACGGTGGTACAGCAGCAACAGACGATGCTACAGCAGCAGCAGACGATGCTACAGCAGCAGCAGCAGCAGCAGACGATGCTACAGCAGCAGCAGCAGACGATGCTACAGCAGCAGCAGCAGACGATGCTACAGCAGCAGCAGCAGACGATGCTACAGCAGCAGCAGCAGACGATGCTACAGCAGCAGCAGCAGACGATGCTACAGCAGCAGCAGCAGACGATGCTACAGCAGCAGCAGCAGACGATGCTACAGCAGCAGCAACAGACGATGCTACAGCAGCAGCAACAGATGATGCTACAGCAGCAGACGATGATACAGCAGCAGCAGCAGACGATGCTACAGCAGCAGCAGCAGACGATGCTACAGCAGCAGCAGCAGACGATGCTACAGCAGCAGCAGCAGACGATGCTACAGCAGCAGCAGCAGCAGCAGCTGACGGTGGTACAACAGCAGCAGCAGCTGACAGTGCAGCAGCAGCTGACAGTGCAGCAGCAGCTGACAGTGCAGCAGCAGCTGACGGTGGTACAGCAGCAGCTGTACCACCAATAGTAGCGATGGTTGATTGAGGTTTATTATACAACCTGGCCAGCTCGGAGACACGCACTCCACTTTCATACTTATCAATGATCTTTTTCTTCATCTCTATAGTAAATCTCACCCTTATTGCTGTAGGGTTGGCACTAGAAGCTTTCTTGGGGCCCATGGTCACTTATTTTCCAGAAAAAATCACCAAAAGCACTGTAATAATACGAAATGTTCCGATTGTATGCTTGGATGTTACCACTGTATTGACTAGCATGACTGGGCTCGGGTGAGAGAAGACGTATGTAGCGTCATCTGCAAATAGTGTGGGTTTGAGTAATTGCGAAGCATTTGGTAGGTCATTTATGTATAGGAGAAAGAGAAGAGGGCCTAGGACACTTCCCTGTGGGACACCAACTGTAATTGGCTGTGCGGAAGAGTTTGCCCTATTTGTGTCCACATATTGGCTTCTGTTGCCGAGGAATGACTTGAGGTAGTTGAGGGAGTGCCCTCTTATACCATAGTGTGACAATTTTATGTGGAGCAAGTCATGGTCAACTACAGTGGACCCCCGGTTAACGATATTTTTTCACTCCAGAAGTATGTTCAGGTGCCAGTACTGACCGAATTTGTTCCCATAAGAAATATTGTGAAGTAGATTAGTCCATTTCAGACCCCCAAACATATACGTACAAACGCACTTACATAAATACACTTACATAATTGGTCACATTCGGAGGTAATCGTTATGCGGGGGTCCACTGTATATCAAAAGTTTTACGTAAGTCAATGAAGATCCCCAGTGGGACTTCTTTTTTCTCTATTGCAGTGTATATATGTTCTAGCATGTGTATAACAGCATCATTAGTATTTTTATTAGGCCTGAATCCAAATTGGCAGGGGTTCAGTATGTTTTGGGAGACGAGGTAGGAGTAGATTCGTTTATGAATTAATTTTTCGAAGATTTTTGAGAGAGGGTGACCCTTGCTATTTTGAGAACTGTAGGGAAGGTAGAGGATTCAATGGATTTGTTAAGGAGTGTTGCAATGATTGGTGTTAGCACTTGTGACACTTTTTTGTATATAAAGGGTGGTAAGGTATTTAAATCTCCTGCCTTGTTTTTTAGTATGTTGATAATAAGGGAGACTTCGTATGGGTTAGTTAGAGCTAGGAACAGTGTGTTCGGGTAGTTGCCAGTGAGGTAGTCATTTGGTGGGGTATCTGAGCTTGGGATTTTATTGGCAAGGTTTTGTCCTATAGTGGAGAAGAAATCATTGAGTCTGTTTGCTGTTTCTGTTGGTGGGAGTTAGGGTTCATCTGATTTTGCTAATTTAATTTCGCTATTTCGTTATATCTTTTTTGTTCCTAGAATTTCTGATAGGGTTTTCAGGTCTTTTTTATATCACCTCGTAAGTTGGATAATCTGTTCTCATAAATACAATTTTTTTGCCCTTCTTATCAGGCTGGTTATGATTGACGAGTAACGTTTTGTTTGGTCTCTGGTTATGTAACCCATTCTGTACTGTTTTTCATATAGGTGTTTTGTATTTATGGATTTGAGAATGCTGGGTGTTAGCCAGGGACTGTTCAGTCTCTTAGCTGTCATCTGTTTAGTTTTTTAGGGCAGTGCTTGTTATAGAGGTATTGGGTCTTTTTTAGAAAATTATTAATACATTCGTCAATATCTGTATAAGTTTCTAGCTCAGTGTGCCAGTCAATGTTTGTTACTGCTGTTGTGAAGTTATTAATGGCTGCCTCATTGTGAAGTCTGAAGGTGACTTTAGTAGTGTCTTGGGGTAATTTACCAAGAGTTGTTATGAGGAAAGTAAGGTAGTGGTCCATCTTACCCCACATAGTAAAAATCTCTAATTTCTGAAGAAGGCACCTTCTTCCATCTCTCTTCCTCCTCCTCTGCAGCAAGATTCTGAGCTGCGATCTGTTGCTCTTCCTGCTGAAGCTCTTGCAGCTCCTCAGTCGTGAGCTCTTCGTTGTGGTCTTCCACCAATTCTTCCACATCCTCCAAACTCACATCCAACCCCATGGAACTCCCCAGTGCCACAACTGATTTTACAACAGACATAGGCTCATCAGGGTCAGTCCCAAACCCTTCAAAATCCCTCTTGTCGACACAATCTGGCCACAATTTTCTCCAGGCAGAGTTCGAAGTCCTGGTAGTCACTCCCTCCCAAGCCATACCTACAAGGGTTATGCAATGGAGGATGCTGAAATGTTCTCTCCAAAATTCCCTTAGGGTCAAGTGAGTGTCTGTGGTCACAGTCAAGCACCTGTGAAACATTGCTTTTGTGTAGTTTTTTTTAAAGTTTGCAGTGACCTGCTGGTCCATGGGCTGGAGGAGAGGAGTGGTATTCGGGGGCAAGAACTTTACTGTGGATGAACCCAAACTCCTCGAAAATTAGGTCATCCAATTTTGGAGGAAGAGCAGGTGCATTGTCCATTACTAGCAGGCACTTGAGATCCAATTTCTTTTCCAGGAGATACTCCTTCACACTAGGGCCAAACACTTCACTGAACTACTCGACGAAAATTTCCCTCGTAACATTGTTTTTCCTGAACACTCTGGGATTTTCAGAATGGTACACTAGTAATGGCTTCACTTTGAAATCCCCATTAGCATTAGCACAGAACATTAGCGTCAGCCTGTCTTTCATAGGCTTGTGTCCTGGCAGTGCCTTTTCCTCCTGTGTAATGAAGGTCCTCTTTGGCATTTTCTTCCAAAAGAGGCCTGTTTCGTCACAATTGAACACTTGTTCAGGTTTCAGTCCTTCAGCCTCTATGTACTCCTGGAATTCATGCACATATTTTTCAGCCGCCTTGTGGTCCGAACTGGCAGCCTCACCATGCCTTACCACACTGTGTATGCCAGTATGGTTCTTAAATCTCTCAAACCAGCCTTTGCTGGCCTTAAATTCACTCACATCACCACTAGTTGCAGGCAATTTCTTTACCAAATCGTCATGCAACTGCCTAGCCTTTTTACAAATAATCGAAGTCATAAGAGTATCTCCTGCTAATTCTTTCTCATTTATCCACACCAATAATAACTTCTCAACCTCTTTGAGTACTGGTTATCTCATTTTTGTCAGCATAGTTACCCCCTTTGCAACAACAGCGTCCTTGATTTCCTTTTTCTTGGCCACTATGGAACATAAGGTTGTGTAGGGTTTCTTATACATCTTGGCCAGTTTGGCCACACTTGTACCACTTTCAAATTGTTCAATGATGGTTTTCTTAAATTCAATCGTATTTCTCACCTTCTTCACCACAGGCTTGGCACTAGGAGCTTTCTTTGGAGCCATGGTAGCTTATTTAGTACTTGAAAGCACTAAAATAAATGGAATATTATGAAATATTTCGCTGGAGCACGTGAGGGGACCTTCGCTCACTGGTAAATAATGCCAGACTGGCTGCCACCACGGCTCACGCCGTGGGTACGCGTCCCGGACGAACTACGACTCGCGAGTCAACCTATGAAAAGCGAGCCCATGTTTATACGAAAATATCCCTATGATTTCCGAAATTTACGATTGCCGAGAACTACGAAAAGCGAGGGACCACTGTATATATACGTCAAACACGGTACCTCGTAAGACGTATATATACGGCCGCGACAGTCAAAGGGATAAGTACTTTATGTATTTATAATTGTTTTATGTTTGTAAAACTAGTTATTCTTTTTTTAATAATTTTGGGTGTCTGGAACGGATTAATTGGATTTACATTATTTCATAGGGGAAATATTGCTTTGACTTTCAAATAATTTGAGTTTCGGCCAAGCATCTGGAATGGATTATGGCCAAAACTAAAGTTTCCACTATCTTGATTTACACAGTATCTTAGTTCTTATCCACATAAGAACATAAGAAAGAAGGAACACTGCAACTGGCCTACTAACCCATGAGAAGCAGGTCTATGCCACCCCCCCGGCTTAGAACAATGACCACTTAGTCAGGTCACTTTCACTTAAGGAAGGAACATGGCACCAGACCTGGTAGCACAAGCTAGTCAGGTCAAACTCACACCCACTCATGTATTTATCCAATCTATTTTTGAAACTACACAAGGTCTTAGCTTCTATGATGGTACTCGGGAGTTTGTTCCACTCATCCGCAACTCTATTACCAAACCAGTGCTTTCCTATGTCCTTCCTGAACCTGAACTTTTCCAACTTGAAACCATTGCTGCGAGTCCTGTCTTGAATGGATATTTTCAGCACGCTATTTACATCCCCTTTATTTATTCCTGTTTTCCATTTATACACCTCAATCATATCCCCTTTAATTCTACACCTTTCTAGAGAGTGCAGATTCAGGACCCTCAGTCTACCCTCAAAGGAAAGATTTCTGATACATGGGATCAGCTTTGTCATCCTCCACTATACGTTTTCCAGTGCATTTATATTCATTCTGTAATATGGTGACCAGAACTGTGCAGCATAATCTAAATGAGGCCTAAGCAAGGATATATAGAGTTGAAGAACAACCTGAGGACTTCTATTATTTATACTCCTTGATATGAAGCCAAGGATTCTGTTAGCTTTATTGCAAACACTTAAGAACATAAGAACATAAGAATGGAGGAACACTGCAGAAGGCCCACTGGCCCATGCAAGGTAGGTCCTTATCAAAATGACCTCTACCTAAAGCTACCCAAGAAATAACTCCCGTACCTAATGACACCAATCAAACCCAGCCCCTCCCATTCATATATTTGTCCAATCTCTTCTTAAAGCTACCCAAGGTCCTAGCCTCTATCACCCCACTGGGAAGACTGTTCCACTGTTGTCTTGGTTTCAGATTACTGCTAACCAGAACTCCTAAATCCTTTTTGCAATCAGTAGTATTAAGATCTACACCATTCAGTTTACAAGTGGCATGGTTATTGTCCTGTCCAACATTTAAAACTTTGCATTTGTCTATATTAAACTGCATCTGCCACTTCTCCGACTACTGCATCAGTCTATTTAAATCATCCTGGAGTGCACTAATGTCCTCAATAGAATGAATTGGACAGCCTATTTTGGTGTCATCAGCAAATTTGCTTATGTCGCTATTTATTCCCTCATCTATGTCATTTATGTTATCGTAGGGGTTCTTAATAGAGATATCGAGGGTTGAAGGTAGACATACTTGTTGGATGGTAACAGATATTGTCGGACTGTGATGATGAATGTGGAGCCCAGCCTCTGCCTGTCTTCGCCTGTAGGTCTACACGCCGTCTGAGTGTCCTCAAACACTTGAGGCAACGGAACACTATCCTGCAAGTCTGAAGGTGTAGGTGGAACACAGATGGGAGTGACAGAATTACCAGTGCCTGACCGCTTGGGTACGCTACTGGAGAATGCATTGGCTTGTAAGGACTTAATGCGTACATCATACTCTGCAGCAGTATGACAGATTTCTGATCCAAGCTGGTAACCCCAGAATGGAACGATCAAGTCGTCAATTTGGGCATGCCATCGGTACGGGTCGAGCACAATGCGCAAGTCTCGCATGGAAGCAAATCCCAGTAGAAGGTCACCAGGGAAAGTAATCTGGTCGACAACAAGGAAAGCAGCAGTAAAGTCTCTGCCTTGGATAGTAAAGGTGAGCGAAGTCTGACCTCGGACTCGCAGAAGGGAACCAGCTACTCCACTAAGGGAGGTTACAGTAGTTGGTTCAACGAGGAGGACACGTCGTTAACTGCTTCTCTTTAAACAAGCTAGACCTAATGATATTAACTTGTGCACCAGAGTCCATGAACACATGAACGGGCGCATTATGGACAGAAGCTTGTTTAAAGAGAAGCAGTTACGACGTGTCCTCCTCGTTGAACCAACTACTGTAACCTCCCTTAGTGGAGTAGCTGGTTCCCTTCTGCGAGTCCGAGTTCAGACTTCGCTCACCTTTACTATCCAAGGCAGAGACTTTACTGCTGCTTTCCTTGTTGTCGACCAGATTACTTTCCCTGGTGACCTTCTACTGGGATTTGCTTCCATGCGAGACTTACGCATTGTGCTCGACCCGTACCTATGGCATGCTATATAACACAGGGATCAGCAACTATGTTGACAATGTAGATTGTAAACAACAAGGGGCCCAACAATGACCCCTGTGCAACACCGCTCATGATGTGCCCCCATTCTGATTTCTCCTCATTTATGCAAACTCTTTGCTGCCTATTTGTCAACCATGCCTCTACCCAGGAAAAAATTTCATCTCCTATTCTGTGTGCCTTAAGTTTCCTCAAAAGCCTCTGATGAGGAACTCTATCAAAAGCCTTAATGAAGTCCATATGCACAATATCATATTTATTACCATGATCTACCTCCTCAAACACCTTAGTGAAAAAAGTTAGTAAATTCTTAAGACAGGAATGCCCCTTAGTAAAACTGTGTTGAGATTCATTAATCAATTTATGCCTATCAAGATGGCTACGAATTGCCTCAACAATTATCAATCCCATAAATTTTCCCACTATGGAGGTAAGGCTTATTCATCTGTAGTTCGAAGCTAAGGACCTGTCACCTGCCTTGTAAATAGGTATTACATTTGCCATTTTCCACTTATCAGGCACTATGCCAGTTTGCAGTGATATGTTGAAAAGATTAGCCAAAGGATTGCTAAGTTCCTCTTTACATTCCTTTAACACCCTTGCAAACAATTCATCAAGGCCTGGGGATTTGTTAGGTTTTAATTTCTCTATTTGTCTGAGGACAATGTCATAGTTACTGCAATCGTGCATAGTTTATTATTGTCCTGTTCTACATAATTTATTATTTCTGGAATTTCATTAGTATCTTCCCAAGTAAAAACTGAGGAAGAATTGAAAATTTCACACATATCCTTATCACTGTCAGTAATCTGACCTGAGTAACTCTTAAGTGGGCCTATCTTGTCTCTAATCTTACTTCTGTATACCTGAAAGAACCCTTTTGGGTTAGTCTTTGAATCCCTTGCGACCTTAGCCTCATAATCCCTTTTTTCTTTTCTTATTCCTCTTTATTTCTCTGATTAATTGAATATATTGATTTCTTAACTGCCCATTCCCTCTTTTGATATGCCTAAAAATGCCTCGCTTTTAACCAATGAGATGTTTTAATCTATTGTTCATCCATTTGGGATCATTTTTGTTAGATCTAATTTCCCTACTCCGAACTAAAGTTGTCTGGGCAGCTAGAACTATGCTCTGAAAAATGTCATATTGGCAACCAAGATCACCTGCCTGACCCATAGTCAGGTCATCCCAATTTAGCCCACCCAGGTAATCTTTCAGTCCCATGAAATCAGCCAAGCAAAAGTCTGAGACAGAAATTTGAATGCAGTTATTCAGGTAACTTCATGATACATTGAAACTAAGTGATTTGTCATCACTTTCCCAAGCTCATCATTAACCTCAAGATTATTAACTAGTGATTCTTTGTTGGCAAGAACAAAGTCAAGCAGATTGTTTCCTCTAGTTGGTTCTGTCACAAACTGTTTTAACCCTTTCAGAGTCCAAGGCCAAAATCTGAAGGGGTGCCCCAGTGTCCAAGAAATTTAAAAAAAAAAAAAAAAAAAAAAAAATTCTTACAGAGTTAAAGATAATATTTTTGTGAAGGTAATAAAACAAAAAAAATTTACTGATCAATACTTACCGAGATACAGTGGCAGGAAGTTGACCCAAAATGACCGGGTGGCGGCAACATCAGCGACTCCGCAAAATCGCATTTTTTTATTTACGTTTTTTTTTATACTTTTTTCTTTTCTTTTTTTTTCTTTTTCTAGTAACATTTGTGGCCTGTGAGACCAGTATAATGTATATTGTATAAGTGTACACTCACTGTATTCAACACAACAACTGCACTAATTTGTTTATCATTATATTGCTTACAAAACTTGTTTACAAGTTTATTGTAAACAAAATGATGAAAATATTAGTTTGGCTATTGTGTTGAATACAACGGTACCATATAGTACTATATGGTACAATTGCACCATATAAAATGGTACCATATGTTAGAATATGGTATAATGGCACCATTTGGTACAATGGTACCATGGTACCATATGGTGTAATGGTACCTTATGGTACTAAATGGTGCAATGGTACCATATGGTACATTGTACCATATGGTACTATATGGTACTGTTGTATTCAACAAACACACTAATATTTTCATCATTATTTCATTTACAATAATTGTTTACAACAAAAATATGCAAAAATATTTTATATTAGTAATGTTCTATTATATATTTACAAATGTACAGTCACTCGACATGTTCCTTGAGGTGAATGACAAAGCGCTTTGTCTTGGAAACTGCCGCGTCACTAGCTAGCTTGCGTAGTCATTCACTCATTCTTGCCTGGTGCATGGTGGCAGCAACATCTCTGACCATATGGTACATGGTATCATATGTTACAGGGTACCGTATGGTACATTGTACTATATGGTATAGGGTACCATACAGTGCAGGGTACCATATGGTGCAGGGTACCATGTGGTGTAGGGTACCATGTGGTGCAGGGTACCATGTGGTGTAGGGTACCATGTGGTGCAGGGTACCATGTGGTGCAGGGTACCATGTGGTGCAGGGTACCATATGGTACAGGACACCATATGGTACACACATACAGTGATCCCTATGGAAATAAGTCACCCTGACTTTTTTGGGTTATCCTAGGATTTTATACATATGCTGCTATGTATGATAATCTATGTAACTGTATTTGTGTACACCTGAATAAACTTATTCAAGCACATGTGGCATCATAAGTTTATTTAGGTATACACAAATAAAGTTACATAGATTATCATACATAGCAGCATATGTTTGGAGAACCTAGGATTACCAAAAAAAGTCACTTATTTCCATTAGGGTCCCTGTACCATATGATACAATGTACCATATGGTATAATGTACCATATGATACTATGTACTATATGGTACATTGTACCATATGGTATCATTGTACCATATACCATTGTATGACATGGCACCATTGTACCATATGGTACAATGGTACCATATGGTTCAAAACCATATTATTCCTCTTCAGATCCACTTCCATCAGTCTCAGAACTGTAAGTTGTGGAGAGGAGAGTCAGTGAGTGGGGAGTGAGAGCTTCCTTGCCACCAGGCTTGATGAACAAAGCTACTTTGGCAGCATTCCTACAATGCCATGCAAGCATCCAGATTTTTTCTATAGTGTGCACACTGACCACCCAGACCCATTCTCTCAGATGTAGGCCTACCAGCCTTCTTGTGCTAAATTTGACGCCGCTAGAATTTTGGCGTAGATCTACGGTTTGGACCCTCAACATAAAGCTGTAGATCTACGAGACGGACCCTGCAAGGGTTAAAAACTAATCCTGAACCGTATCAAGAAAGTTACTAGACTCGAGATTTCCTGTCACATTATTCCAATCAATTTGTCTAAGGTTAAAATCTCTCATTAACACAACATTTTCATATCTAGATGCCTTATGAATTTTATCCCATAGCAGCTTACTGCACTCTCTATCAAGGTTTAGGGGCCTATAAATCACACCCAAAATTAACTTTACCCGACCCTCGAGAAACTGTAGCCAAACAGATTCTGTGTCTGATGTTTCTAATCTTATATCTTGTCTAACACAACAATTTAAATCATCTCTGACATACATCGCCACTCCACCACCCTTCCTGTTGACCCTATCAGTATGGAATAGTTTATAACCCTGTATGTTGCATTCAGAGGGCATTTCTCTATCTTTCAATTTGAACCAAGTCTCTGTTATAGCAATATCCTCTACATTAACTGCACTTGCAAGTAATCTTTGCTCATCTATCTTATTTGTTAGACTCCTACTATTTGTATAGTAAACCTTAACCCTTTGACTGTCGCAAGCCCCTTTCTGAAACTGTCATTCTATGTTGAAAAATTTTTGGAAAAAAAAAAATAATTTTTTCTTGTGAAATGATAGAGAATCTTTTCCCAATGGTAGTGACACCAAAAGTATGAAATTTGGTCGAAAACTCATGGAATTATGCTCCCACAAAGTTAGCGGTCTTGGCGACACATACGCATTGCCGATTTCGCCGACTTTGAGCCCTATTTTTGGCCAATTCCATTGTTCCAGTTGACCAAATTCATAGCTATTTCTTTAGAATTCATATTTTTCAATCAACTGAGTACAAGAAACCGCCCATTTACCAATTTGAACTACCCAATAAAGTGGTCAGAAACTGGCAATTTGGCCAATTTCACACAAATTAAAAAAGATGCCAATTTCAAAATAGGGTCCAGAATAAACAATGTAGACATTCTTGGCACTAAAATAACATATCCTCTGTTCATTAGTCATGTCTCTAGGCCCCTCTTATATTACTATTGCTTTTTATTTTTATTTATAATTCATACAAAGTTAGAAGATTTACTGTTATGCAGACTACTGTATTATTGTAAAAATGGTATAAATAATATCAGCGTACCAGTGAAAGAATATTAGACTCCCCAGTTGACGTGTGTTGGACGTGTGGTGTGATTTGCTTACTCTTGAACATTGGTAAAAATCGAACATTTCTGCTACTTTGAGCTCAATTTCAAGGTAGTTTTCATTGTGAAACTCATCAAAATCATCTCTCTTTTTGTAATATGTTTTCCATTCTATCAAATGAGACCATGAAAAAGTTAATACAACCATAAATACTATATGAAAATATACCTCAAAGTCGGCGTTTTAATCCAAAAAAATGGTTGGAGTTTTTTTCTCATTATGCACTGCGTGCTGCAGTATTTTTTTTATATGGTACACACTGACCACACAGACCCATTCTCTCACATGTGGGCCTACCAGCTTTCTCCTGCTTGATTTGAAGCTGCTAGAATTATTGAGTATATATATTATTTTTTTTACTTTTTATAGTACAATATATTGCTCAACTTATTATATATAACAAATCAGATTTTACTCCTAAATCAATATTATATCATAGTGACTATCTGTCATTTTAACTTTGTTTACCATTACTTAATTTAGTCCCTTATATTTTTTCTCTTTTATTTGAGCTTTATATAACAACCTTAGTTCATATATTCACAATTGTTAAAATAATCAAGGTGCAATTCTCAGGTGCTAAAGTGTAATAAGCTCATTATTTTGCCATTATATTCATTTATTTGATTACCACTTTTTTGTTCACCACAAATTATTTTAGTCCCTTTTATATTGTCTCATTTATTTTAGCCTTAAAGAGCTACCTTAGCTCATATTTTTTACATTTGTTAAAATAATTCAGGTGCTATTTTATAGCTTTAGAATATTTACTTTGTCTATACTTAATTCTAACTATAGATTCACTATATATCTTATGATAACTAGCATTGATCCTGATACCAACCTCTTATCTAATGACTTAAATGAATCAAACAGTAACTGTAATTACTACACAGCAGAACAATCAATAATTACTACACAGCAGAACAATCAAAGGCACTTCTCAGAGCCAACAACAACATAACTGTCTTTAACTACAATATCAGATCTTTAAGCAAACATTATGATGACCTCATAGCATTACTAAAATTCCCTGCATGCCAGTATGTCCATCATTACTCTCACCGAAAGCCTGATACTACAGATGTCTATGCCATTCTTGGTTACACAGCCATACACAACTGTAGGCCAGATCAACAAGGGGGTGGCACAGCTATATACTACTCAGACCAACTAGAATGTATCACTAATACTTGCACAAGGGATGAACATGGGGAATATATAATAGCTAAATTCAAATCCAAATACCTACAAAAACCTCTCACAGTGATAAACACCTACACAGTACCACAGTCAAACATTAGCCATTTTAGTGAAAACCTAGGAAGTATGATAACTGATGCACGCATGAACAAAGATCACTTACTACTCTCAGGCGACTTCAATATAAATCTCCTACAAGACCAAGACCCACATGTTACTGAATTCACAAACACTGAGTAACTGCATGTTGCTACCAACAGTAACAAAACCTACAAGAGTTACAGAGACTAGTGTTTCCCTACTAGACCACATCTGGACCAACACCATATCCCCCTTAAGATCAGGCATAATCACAGATAATACCACAGATCACTACCCTACCTTCCTCATAACAAACCTTGGCAAATTACCCCAAGACACTACTAAAGTCACTTTCAGACTCCACAATGAGGCAGCTATCAATAACTTCACAGCAGCAGTGACAAACACTGACTGGCACACTGAGCTAGAAATCTATACAGATGTTGACGAATGTATTAATAATTTTCTAAAAAAGACCCAATACCTCTAAAACAAGCACTGCCCTAAAAAAACTAAACAGATGACTGCAAAGAGACTGAACAGTCCCTGGCTAACACCCAGTATCCATAAATACAAAGCACCAATACGAAAAACAGTACAGAATGGCCCACATAACAAGAGACCAAACAAAACGTTACTCGTCAATCCTAACCAGCCTAATAAGAAGGGCTAAAAAATTGTATTTTGAGAACAGATTATCCAACTTACGAGGTGACATAAAAAAGACCTGGAAAACCCTATCAGAAATACTAGGAACAAAAAAGATAACACGAAATAGCGAAATTGAATTAACAAAACCAGATGAACCCCAATTCCCACCTACCGAAACAGCAAAAAGACTCAATGATTTCTTCTCCACTATAGGAAAAAACCTTGCCAATAAAATCCCAAGCTCAGATACCCAACCCAATGACTACCTCACTGGCAACTACCCGAACACACTGTTCCTAGCTCCGACTAACTCAACTGAAATCTCCCTTATTATCAACAAACTAAAACACAAGACAGGAGATTTAAATACCTTACCACCCATTATATACAAAAAAGTGTGTCAGGTGCTATCACCAATCATTGCAACACTCTTTAACGAATCCATTGAATCCTCTACCTTTCCTACAGTTCTCAAAATAGCAAGGGTCACCCTGATCCATAAAGAAGGAGACCACACAGACTTGAATAACTATAGGCCAATATCCAACTTACACTCTCTCTCTAAAATCTTTGAAAAATTAATCCATAAGCATATCTATTCCTACCTCATCTCCCACAACATACTCAACCCCTGTCAATTTGGGTTCAGGCCTAATAAAAATACTAATGATGCTATTATCCACATGCTAGAACATATTTATACAGCAATAGAAAAAAAAGAAGTCCCACTGGGGATCTTCATTGACTTACGTAAAGCTTTCGAAACAGTTGACCACAACTTGCTTCACATAAAATTGTCGCACTATGGTATAAGAGGGCACTCCCTCAACTACCTAAAGTCATACCTCAGCAACAGAAGCCAATATGTGTACACAAATGAGGCAAACTCTTCCGCACAGCCAATTACAGTTGGTGTCCCACAGGGAAGTGTCCTAGGCCCTCTTCTCTTTCGCATATACATAAATGACCTACCAAATGCATCGCAACTACTCAAACCCACACTATTTGCAGATGACACTACATACATCTACTCTCACCCAAGCCCAGTCATGCTAGCCAACAATGTAAATACTGAATTACAGAAAATATCAACCTGGATGAGGACCAACAAACTTTCTCTAAACATTGACAAAACCTACTACGTTCAGTTTGGTAACAGAGCTACAGATGTCCCTCTTAACATAATGATAAACAGATTACCTATCGCAAAACTCACAGAGGGAAAATTCTTAGGAATCCACCTTGATAATAGACTCAAATTTCAAACACACATACAACAAATTTCTAAAAAAAATTCTAAGACTGTAGGCATACTATCGAAGATACGGTACTATGTTCCACAGTCAGCCCTCCTGGCCCTATATCACTCACTTATTTACCCCTATCTCACCTATGGAATTTGTGCATGGAGCTCAACAACAATAAACCATCTCAGACCACTAATCACCCAACAAAAGGCTGCAGTTAGAATGATAAATTCCCACTACAGACAACACACTCCACCAATATTCAAAACTCTAAACCTACTCACAATACAAAACATCCATACTTATTACTGCACCTACTACATACATAGAACACTTAACTCTGACATAAACCCTCCCCTCAAACATCTCCTTACCAACCTTAACAGAACACATGACCATAACACAAGGCACAGATCACTCTTTGATGTTCCTCGTGTCCATCTCATGCTATGCAAAAACTCAATGCACATAAAAGGCCCTAAAATCTGGAATTCATTACCTGTGAATATAAAAGAAACACTGTCTGTTTATAAATTCAAGTCTCTTCTCAAAAATCACTTACTCACCCAGAACTAAATAAATACTGTACTGAATAATTGTATCTCATAAATTGTATCTCATATATGCATCTCATTATTGTATCTCATAAATGTCAACCTGTGACCCAATCAAACTTTGTTACTATTTAACTTCATTACCTAACAGAATACTCCATTCTAGTGATTACACAGCAACACAGTAATGACCATATGACCTGTCTTTGTAATACTCATTTGTACTAAATTTATTTATATTTTATTAACACACTGGCCGATTCCCACCAAGGCAGGGTGTCCCGAAAAAAAAAAACTTTCACCATCATTCACTCCATCACTGTCTTGCCAGAAGGGTGCTTTACACTACAGTTTTTAAACTGCAACATTAACACCCCTCCTTCAGAGTGCAGGCATTGTACAGTGGACCCCCACATACCGTTGGCCTTACATAACGTTAAATCCGCATACTGCTACATTTTATCGCTAAGATTTTGCCTCGCATACCGCTAAAAAACCCGCTCAACGCTGTTCGTCCGAGACGCGTCTATGTGCGGCCTGAGCCACCCTCACATGTTCCGCCGGTGGCATTGTTTACCAGCCAGCCTCCGCGGTAACATCCAAGCATACAATCGGAACATTTCGTATTATTACAGTGTTTTTGGTGATTTTATCTGCAAAATAAGTGACCATGGGCCCCAAGAAAGCTTCTAGTGCCAACCCTACAGCAATAAGGGTGAGAATTACTATAGAGATGAAGAAAAAGATCATTGATAAGTATGAAAGTGGAGTGCGTGTCTCCGTACAGCTGCTGCTGCACCGTCAGCTGCTGCTGCTGCTGCTGCTGCACTGTCAGCTGCTGCTGTAGCACCGTCAGCTGCTGCTGTACCACCGTCAGCTGCTGCTGCTGCTGTACCACCGTCAGCTGCTGCTGCTGCTGTAGCACTGTCAGCTGCTGCTGCTGCTGCTGCTGTAGCACCGTCAGCTGCTGCTGCTGCTGCTGTAGCACCGTCAGCTGCTACAGCAGCATCGTCTGCTGCTGCTGTAGCACTGTCAGCTGCTGCTGCTGTTGTACCACCGTCAGCTGCTGCTGCTGCTGCTGCTGTAGCACCGTCAGCTGCTGCTGTAGCATCGTCTGCTGCTGCTGTAGCATCGTCTGCTGCTGCTGTAGCACAGTCAGCTGCTGTAGCACTGTCAGCTCCTGCATCTGCTGTACCATCGTCAGCTGCTGCTGCTGCTGTAGTACCGTCTGCTGCTGCTGTAGCATCGTCTGCTGCTGCTGTAGCACTGTCAGCTGCTGCTGTAGCACTGTCAGCTGCTGCTGCTGCTGCTGCTGCTGCTGCTGTAGCACCGTTGTTGGTGTGGCTTATTGAGAATACCAAGAAACAATTAACCCCAGAGGATTAGCCACCAAGGATAACCCAAAAAAGTCAGTGTCATCGAAGACTGTCTAACTTATTTCCATTGGGGTTCTTAATCTTGTCTCCCAGGATGCAACCCACACCAGTCCACTAACACCCAGGTGAACAGGGAAAAATGCCTGGAACTAGTGCTCATATTGGTGAATTTAAAGCCAGCAAAGGTTGGTTTGAGAGATTTAAGAATCGTAGTGGCATACACAGTGTGATAAGGCCTGTTCTGGAAGAAAATGCCAAACAGGACCTACAGTACTCAGGAGGAAAAGGCACTCCCAGGACACAGTGTCTCATCAGTCATTGCTGCATCTTCAATAAAGGTAAGTGTCATTTATTCTTCATTTAGTAGAGTAGTACATGCACAATATATATTGTGCATGTACTCCTCTACTACTGTGCATGTATCCTTCTCTTTGTGTGTGGGAAAATGTATATTTCATGTGGTAAAAATTTTTTTTCATACTTTTGGGTGTCTTGCACGGATTAATTTGATTTCCATTATTTCTTATGGGGAAAATTCATTCGCATAACGATAATTTCGCATAACAATGAGCTCTCATGCACGGATTAATATCGTTATGCGGGGGTCCACTGTACTTCCCATCTCCAGGACTCAAGTCCGGCCTGCCGGTTTCCCTGAATCCCTTCATAAATGTTACTTTCCTCACACTCCAACAGCATGTCAAGTATTAAAAACCATTTGTCTCCATTCACTCCTATCAAACACGCTCACGCATGCCTGCTGGAAGTCCAAGCCCCTCGCACACAAAACCTCCTTTACCCCCTCCCACCAACCTTTCCTAGGCCGACCCCTACCCCGCCTTCCCTCCACTACAGACTGATACACTCTTGAAGTCATTCTGCTTCGCTCCATTCTCTCTACTTGTCCGAACCACCTCAACAACCCTTCCTCAGCCCTCTGGACAACAGTTTTGGTAATCCCGCACCTCCTCCTAACTTCCAAACTACGAATTCTCTGCATTATATTCACACCACACATTGCCCTCAGACATGACATCTCCACTGCCTCCAGCCTTCTCCTCGCTGCAACATTCATCACCCATGCTTCACACCCATATAAGAGCGTTGGTAAAACTATACTCTCATACATTCCCCTCTTTGCCTCCAAGGACAAAGTTCTTTGTCTCCACCGACTCCTAAGGGCACCGCTCACCCTTTTCCCCTCATCAATTCTATGATTCACCTCATCTTTCATAGACCCATCCGCTGACACGTCCACTCCCAAATATCTGAATACATTCACCTCCTCCATACTCTCTCCCTCCAATCTGATATCCAATCTTTCATCGCCTAATCTTTTTGTTATCCTCATAACCTTACTCTTTCCTGTATTCACTTTTAATTTTCTTCTTTTGCATACCCTACCAAATTCATCTACCAACCTCTGCAACTTCTCTTCAGAATCTCCCAAGAGCACAGTGTCATCAGCAAAGAGCAACTGTGACAACTCCCACTTTGTGTGTGATTCTTTATCTTTTAACTCCACGCCTCTTGCCAAGACCCTCGCATTTACTTCTCTTACAACCCCATCTATAAATATATTAAACAACCATGGTGACATCACACATCCTTGTCTAAGGCCTACTTTTACTGGGAAATAATCTCCCTCTTTCCTACACACACTAACTTGAGCCTCACTATCCACGTAAAAACTCTTCACTGCTTTCAGTAACCTACCTCCTACACCATACACCTGCAACATCTGCCACATTGCCCCCCTATCCACCCTGTCATATGCCTTTTCCAAATCCATAAATGCCACAAAAACCTCTTTAGCCTTATCTAAATACTGTTCACTTATATGTTTCACTGTAAACACTTGGTCCACACACCCCCTACCTTTCCTAAAGCCTCCTTGTTCATCTGCTATCCTATTCTCTGTCTTACTCTTAATTCTTTCAATAATAACTACCATACACTTTACCAGGTATACTCACCAGACTTATCCCCCTATAATTTTTGTACTCTCTTTTGTTCCCTTTGCTTTTATACAAAGGAACTATGCATGCTCTTTGCCAATCCCTAGGTACCTTACCCTCTTCCATTCATTTATTAAATAATTGCACCAACCACTCCAGAACTATATCCCCACCTGCTTTTATCATTTCTATCTTTATCCCATCAATCCTGGCTGCCTTACCCCCTTTCATTTTACCTACTGCCTCACGAACTTCCCCCACACTCACAACTGGCTCTTCCTCACTCCTACAAAATGTTATTCCTCCTTGCCCTATACACGAAATCATAGCTTCCCTATCTTCATCAACATTTAACAATTCCTCAAAATATTCCTTCCATCTTCCCAATACCTCTAACTCTCCATTTAATAACTCTCCTCTCCAATTTTTAACTGACAAGTCCATTTGTTCTCAAGGCTTCTTTAACTTAATCTCACTCCAAAACTTTTTCTTATTTTCAACAAAATTTGTTGATAACATCTCACCCACTCTCTCATTTGCTCTCTTTTTACACTGCTTCACCACTCTCTTAACCTCCCTCTTTTTCTCCATATACTCTTCCCTCCTTGCATCACTTCTACTTTGTAAAAACTTCTCATATGTACTAAATTGTTATCTGTTTTACAATAATTTTTGTACCCCTGAATATATCATTGCTTAGTTAATCTTAAGTTAATTTTAAGCCTGCCCATAATGCTCTGCATACAAGGGGCTTTGGCATGCTGCACTTTAAAAATTGTATTTCTTGTACATCTCTGCATCATGTTCAAATTAATAAATAAATAAATAAATACGTCTGAAACACTGGCTCGTAAGACATATACGGTGGACCCTCGACTAATGATGGCACTGATTAACGATAAATTCGACCAGCGATACATTTTAACACAAAAAATTTTGCCTCGACTAGCGCTAAAAAACTCGACCAACACTATTCGTTCCGTCTGAGACGCGTCCACTTCTGGCCAGTGTTTACAAGCCAGCCAGCCACCGCGGTCGCTTCCAAGCATACAATCGGAACATTTCATATTATCACAGCCTTTTTAGTGACTGCACCTGCAAAGTAAGTCACCATGGGCCCCAAGAAATCTTCTAGTGCCAACCCTATAGGCCTTTTCAACATTTTCAACAATATCCTCACACCACAGAGCACAAAAGAAAATCAGTGAGTAATTGCTGACAACAAACTGAATGATCCATTAATGGTGCATCATGTCAACACTCCAAAAACTTTTGAGTGTTGATAGGAGTGTTATGGTATAAACCAAAATATAGGTTATAAGCAGCAGAAAATGTCCTTTTATAAAAGGGAATAACCTTACTTGAAGGAAGAGGAATGACTATTTAGGTTTCACTGTAGAAGAAGGAAGCAAGCCCCAATTTCTTCTATTAACCCTTCACCAAAACAAGAATTTCCCTTGAAGGGTACTAGAGAGATGGAGAGAATATTCTGAGAAGTTTTTAAACATGGATAATCAAACTGGGGGGGTTGATTTCATGGATGAATTAAGAAGAGTAACACCTGCTAGATGAAGGAAAGAACTAGGCATGACAAAACATTCCTGCAGTACATGAAGATACAGTGGACCCCCGCATACCGTTGGCATCACATAACGATTAATCCGCATACCGCTTGCTTTAAACGCAAAAATTTTGCCTCGCATACCGCTTAAAAACCCGCTCACCGATGTTCGTCTGAGACGCGTCCAATGTGCGCCCTCAGCCAGCCTCACATGTGCCGCCGGTGGCATTGTTTACCAGCCAGCCTCCACGGTAACATCCAAGCATACAATCGGAATATTTCGTATTATTACAGTGTTTTCGGTGCTTTTCCTGGAAAATAAGTGACCATGGGCCCCAAGAAAGCTTCTAGTGCCAACCCTACACCAATAAGGGTGAGAATTCCAATAGAGATGAAGAAAGAGATCACTGATAAGTATGAAAGTGGAGTGCGTATCGCCGACCTGGCCAGGTTGTACAAGAAACCCCAATCAACCATCGCTACTATTGTGGGCACCAGAAAGGCAATCGAGGAAGCTGTTCTTGCCAAAGGTTTAACTGCGTTTCGAAACAAAGATCGCAAGTGATGGAAGATGTTGAGAGACTCTTATTGGTGTGGATAAATGAAAAACAGCTAGCAGGAGATAGCGTCTCTCAAGCGATCATAAGCAAAAAGGCTAGGAAGTTGCATGAGGATTTAATTAAAAAAATGCCTGCAACTAGTGATGATGTGAGTGAATTTAAGGCCAGCAAAGGTTGGTTGGAGAGATTTAAGAAGCGTAGTGGCATACATAGTGTGATAAGGCATGGTGAGGCTGCCAGTTCGGACCACAAAGCGGCTGAAAAATATGTGCATGAATTCAAGGAGTACATAGAGGCTGAAGGACTGAAACCTGAACAAGTGTTTAATTGTGATGAAACAGGCCTGTTTTGGAAGAAAATGCCAAGCAGGACCTACATTACTGAGGAGGAAAAGGCACTCCCAGGACATAAGCCTATGAAAGACAGGCTTACTTTGTTGATGTGTTCCAATGCTACTGGTGATTGCAAAGTTAAGCCTTTATTAGTGTATCACTCTGAAACTCCCAGAGCGTTCAGGCAAAAGAAAGTCCTGAAGGAGAATTTGTGTGTGCTGTGGAGGGCAAACAGTAAGGCATGGGTCACTAGGGACTTTTTCTATGACTGGTTACACCATGCATTTGCCCCCAATGTGAAAGATTACCTAACTGAAAAGAAATTAGAACTTAAGTGCCTCCTGGTGTTAGACAATGCCCCTGGTCATCCTACAGACGTGGCAGAGCGACTTTATGGGGACATGAAATTCATTAACATCAAGTTTTTGCCTCCTAATACCACTCCTCTCCTGCAGCCCATGGACCAGCAGGTTATTGCAAACTTCAAAAAAATGTACACAAAACCTCTGTTTGAAAGGTGCTTTGTAGTGACCTCAGAAACTCAACTGACTCTAAGAGAGTTTTGGAGAGAGCACTTTAATATCCTCAATTGTGTAAACCTTATAGGTAAGGCTTGGGAGGGAGTGACTAAGAAGACCTTGAACTCTGCTTGGAAGAAACTGTGGCCAGAATGTGTAGACAGAAGGGATTTTGAAGGGTTTGAGGCTAACCCTGAGAGGATTATGCCAGTTGAGGAATCCATTGTGGCATTGGGAAAGTCCTTGGGGTTGGAGGTTAGTGGGGAGGATGTGGAAGAGTTGGTGGAGGAGGACAATGAAGAACTAACCACTGATGAGCTGATAGATCAACTTCAACAGCAAGAGGCCAGACCTGAGGAAACTGGTTCAGAGGAGGGGAGAGAGAAATTGAAGAAGTTGCCTACTACAAAGATTAAGGAAATCTGTGCAATGTGGCTGAAAGTGCAAACCTTTATGGATGAGAATCACCCTCACACAGCTATTGCAAGCCGTGTTGGCAACCTGTACACTGACAATGTTGTGAAACACTTTAGGGAAGTCATAAAGGAACGAGAGGTACAGGCCACTATGGACAGATATGTTGTGCGAAAGAAGTCCAGTGACTCTGAAGCTGGTCCTAGTGGCATTAAAAGAAGAAGGGAAGTAACCCCAGAAAAGGACTCGACACCTCAAGTCTTAATGGAAGGGGATTCCCCTTCTAAACACTAACACTCTCTCTCCCCTCCTCCCATCCCATCAATCATCACCAGATCTTCAATAAAAGTAAGTGTCATGTAAGTGTGCATGCCTTTTTCAGTTTGTGTGTATTAAAATTAACATTTCATGTGGTAAAATTTTTTTTTTTCCTACTTTTGGGTGTCTTGCACGGATTAATTTGATTTCCATTATTTCTTATGGGGAAAATTCATTCGCATACCGATTATTTCGCATACCAATGACCCCTCTTGCACGGATTAAAATCGGTATGCGGGGGTCCACTGTATATTGAATTGCAAATAAATAACAAAAAGGCACAATACCGTGACTGGAACGATACACAAATAACCCGCACATAAAAGACAGAAGCTTACGACGACGTTTCGGTCCGACTTGGACCATTGACAAAGTCACACTAACAGAGGAGGAGCAGGACGGCTATATATAGGCAGGAAGAGGTGGAGGTAGTAGTAGTGGTAGTAGTAGTAGTAGTAGTAGTACAAGAATTGTATATAATACCGACAGGATGAAATGACACATGCACAACACCCGGGCATCCCCACCGTAGACGTTTCGCCATCCAGCCAGCCACTGGATGGCGAAACGTCCACAACAAAGACAACCAGACGCCGCACATGTGTCTAATTTCATCAGTAGATGTAGTAGAAGAAGAAGAGGTAGTAGTAGTGGTAGTGGTAGAAGTGGGAAATAAGGAAGACGAGCCAGTCAAATACAAAGGAAGGGGAGCACTGCAAGAGAGCTAGAAACCCACAGAGGGAGAGCAAGCGCACCGAGGTGCGTGAAAGGGGAAGTGGTGAAATAAAATAAAGAAGGAACAGAAACACGAGACAGGAGAGAGAAAGACAACCCATAGGAGAAAAGGAGAGAGGAAAGGGGAAGAGGAAGAAGAAAAAGAAGAAGAAGAAAAAATGAGGATACAGGTTAAGTCACGGGTATTCTGAAGTTTGGAGCATTTTACAATGTAGTGGGAGAGGAAGGCATCTACAGAGACGAAGCCAGAGCTAAGGTTCATACAAGAAAAGTTGTGTATAAGAGAGGATTCAACTAAACGGCGACTGTTCGAGTTGGAAGTAGGGAAGACAGTTTTAGCAGAAGACCAGTCAATAGGATGGCTATGATCTCTGACGTGACAGAAAAGAGCATTGTTAGTGTCGGCAAGCCTAACACTATTTTTGTGCTCCCTAAGTCTGTCAGAAAGAGATCGACCAGTTTCTCCCAAGTATTGAAGAGGACAGGAGGAGCAAGAAATAGAGTAGACACCAGGAACATCTGTAGAGGGAGGAGAGGTATGAACGAGATTAGTGCGAAGAGTGTTAGTCTGGCGGAAGGTAAGCTTGATGTCTAAGGGACGGAGAGAATTGTCGAGATTAGAAAGACCGGAAATGTAGGGAAGGCAGAGGATAGAAGAGTTCCCATGAGTAGAGAGTTTGGGAGAGAAGAAATTGCGTTTAGCACGTGAGAGGGCAGAGTCTATGAAATGGGAAGGGTAGCCAAGACGGGAGAACGAATTATAAAGAGTGGAAATTTCTGCTGGAAGGAACTGAGGATCACAGATGCGGAGGGCACGGAGAAAGAGGGAGATAAGAACACTTTTCTTGACAGGGGAAGCATGATAGGAAAAGTAGTGAATGTACATGCCACTGTGCATAGGTTTACGGTAAACGGAAAAGGAAAAACCTGTATCTGAGCGGTGGACATGGACATCAAGGAAAGGAAGTAAGGAATTAGATTCCCATTCAGCTTTAAACTTAATGGAAGGGGCAAGATTGTTAAGAGCTTCAAGAAAAGGTTGGAAGAGACTGGAGTCATGAGGCCACAGAGCAAAGATGTCATCCACATAGCGGAGCCAGAGTGAAGGTTGCACATCGAGGGTAGGAAGAAGAACAGTCTCGAAGTATTCCATGTAAAGATTAGCAAGGACAGGAGAGAGAGGAGAGCCCATAGCGACACCGAAGGTTTGGGAATAATATTTCCCTTGGAAGGAAAAGGAGTTAGAGTCCACACAGAGGCGGATCAGATCAAGAAAGACATCAGTGGGGATAGGGAGATGAAGAAACCCTTCATGGGCCTTCTCTCTAAGGAAATCAAGGACATCATCAAGAGGAACATTGGTGAAGAGGGACTCAACGTCAAGACTAAGCATCTTACAGGTTGGGAGAGAGCGAACCCGTTCAATGAAGTCTTGAGAGTGACGGAGGTGGGCAGGAGAAAAAGTACCAAGAAAGGGAGTGAGGGTTTTGGCCAGCCAAGAAGCAAGAGAATAAGAGACAGAACCTCTAGAGGATATGATAGGACGAAGAGGAATATCAGGTTTATGAGTTTTGGGAAGGCCATAGAAATAGGGAAGAGAGGGACAGATGACACGAAACCGTTGAACAAGGTCAAAGTCAGGAGGACAGAGGTCGGAGAGAGTCCTTAGTTTTTTGTTGAAAGTTCTCTTGATGGGATATCTTGCTACTCCTACTTACACTTTGGTCACACTTCATAGACACGCACATGCATATATATATATACATACATCTAGGTTTTTCTCCTTTTTCTAAATAGCTCTTGTTCTTTTTTATTTCTTCTATTGTCCATGGGGAAGTGGAAAAGAATCTTTCCTCCGTAAGCCATGCGTGTCGTATGAGGCGACTAAAATGCCGGGAGCAATGGGCTAGTAACCCCTTCTCCTGTATACAATTACTAAAAAAGAGAAGAAGAAAAACTTTATAAAACTGGGTTGCTTAAATGTGCGTGGATGTAGTGCGGATGACAAGAAACAGATGATTGCTGATGTTATGAATGAAAAGAAGTTGGATGTCCTGGCCCTAAGCGAAACAAAGCTGAAGGGGGTAGGAGAGTTTCAGTGGGGGGAAATAAATGGGATTAAATCTGGAGTATCTGAGAGAGTTAGAGCAAAGGAAGGGGTAGCAGTAATGTTAAATGATCAGTTATGGAAGGAGAAAAGAGAATATGAATGTGTAAATTCAAGAATTATGTGGATTAAAGTAAAGGTTGGATGCGAGAAGTGGGTCATAATAAGCGTGTATGCACCTGGAGAAGAGAGGAATGCAGAGGAGAGAGAGAGATTTTGGGAGATGTTAAGTGAATGTATAGGAGCCTTTGAACCAAGTGAGAGAGTAATTGTGGTAGGGGACTTGAATGCTAAAGTAGGAGAAACTTTTAGAGAGGGTGTGGTAGGTAAGTTTGGGGTGCCAGGTGTAAATGATAATGGGAGCCCTTTGATTGAACTTTGTATAGAAAGGGGTTTAGTTATAGGTAATACATATTTTAAGAAAAAGAGGATAAATAAGTATACACGATATGATGTAGGGCGAAATGACAGTAGTTTGTTGGATTATGTATTGGTAGATAAAAGACTGTTGAGTAGACTTCAGGATGTACATGTTTATAGAGGGGCCACAGATATATCAGATCACTTTCTAGTTGTAGCTACACTGAGAGTAAAAGGTAGATGGGATACAAGGAGAATAGAAGCATCAGGGAAGAGAGAGGTAAAGGTTTATAAACTAAAAGAGGAGGCAGTTAGGGTAAGATATAAACAGCTATTGGAGGATAGATGGGCTAATGAGAGCATAGGCAATGGGGTCAAAGAGGTATGGGGTAGGTTTAAAAATGTAGTGTTAGAGTGTTCAGCAGAAGTTTGTGGTTACAGGAAAGTGGGTGCAGGAGGGAAGAGGAGCGATTGGTGGAATGATGATGTAAAGAGAGTAGTAAGGGAGAAAAAGTTAGCATATGAGAAGTTTTTACAAAGTAGAAGTGATGCAAGGAGGGAAGAGTATATGGAGAAAAAGAGAGAAGTTAAGAGAGTGGTGAAGCAATGTAAAAAGAGAGCAAATGAGAGAGTGGGTGAGATGTTATCAACAAATTTTGTTGAAAATAAGAAAAAGTTTTGGAGTGAGATTAACAAGTTAAGAAAGCCTAGAGAACAAACTTTTAGAGAGGGTGTGGTAGGTAAGTTTGGGGTGCCAGGTGTAAATGATAATGGGAGCCCTTTGATTGAACTTTGTATAGAAAGGGGTTTAGTTATAGGTAATACATATTTTAAGAAAAAGAGGATAAATAAGTATACACGATATGATGTAGGGCGAAATGACAGTAGTTTGTTGGATTATGTATTGGTAGATAAAAGACTGTTGAGTAGACTTCAGGATGTACATGTTTATAGAGGGGCCACAGATATATCAGATCACTTTCTAGTTGTAGCTACACTGAGAGTAAAAGGTAGATGGGATACAAGGAGAATAGAAGCATCAGGGAAGAGAGAGGTAAAGGTTTATAAACTAAAAGAGGAGGCAGTTAGGGTAAGATATAAACAGCTATTGGAGGATAGATGGGCTAATGAGAGCATAGGCAATGGGGTCAAAGAGGTATGGGGTAGGTTTAAAAATGTAGTGTTAGAGTGTTCAGCAGAAGTTTGTGGTTACAGGAAAGTGGGTGCAGGAGGGAAGAGAAGCGATTGGTGGAATGATGATGTAAAGAGAGTAGTAAGGGAGAAAAAGTTAGCATATGAGAAGTTTTTACAAAGTAGAAGTGATGCAAGGAGGGAAGAGTATATGGAGAGAGAGTGGTGAAGCAATGTAAAAAGAGAGCAAATGAGAGAGTGGGTGAGATGTTATCAACAAATTTTGTTGAAAATAAGAAAAAGTTTTGGAGTGAGATTAACAAGTTAAGAAAGCCTAGAGAACAAATGGATTTGTCAGTTAAAAATAGGAGAGGAGAGTTATTAAATGGAGAGTTAGAGGTATTGGGAAGATGGAAGGAATATTTTGAGGAATTGTTAAATGTTGATGAAGATAGGGAAGCTGTGATTTCGTGTATAGGGCAAGGAGGAATAACATCTTGTAGGAGTGAGGAAGAGCCAGTTGTGAGTGTGGGGGAAGTTCGTGAGGCAGTAGGTAAAATGAAAGGGGGTAAGGCAGCCGGGATTGATGGGATAAAGATAGAAATGTTAAAAGCAGGTGGGGATATAGTTTTGGACTGGTTGGTGCAATTATTTAATAAATGTATGGAAGAGGGTAAGGTACCTAGGGATTGGCAGAGAGCATGCATAGTTCCTTTGTATAAAGGCAAAGGGGATAAAAGAGAGTGCAAAAATTATAGGGGGATAAGTCTGTTGAGTGTACCTGGTAAAGTGTATGGTAGAGTTATAATTGAAAGAATTAAGAGTAAGACGGAGAATAGGATAGCAGATGAACAAGGAGGCTTTAGGAAAGGTAGGGGGTGTGTGGACCAGGTGTTTACAGTGAAACATATAAGTGAACAGTATTTAGATAAGGCTAAAGAGGTCTTTGTGGCATTTATGGATTTGGAAAAGGCGTATGACAGGGTGGATAGGGGGGCAATGTGGCAGATGTTGCAAGTGTATGGTGTAGGAGGTAGGTTACTGAAAGCAGTGAAGAGTTTTTACGAGGATAGTGAGGCTCAAGTTAGAGTATGTAGGAAAGAGGGAAATTTTTTCCCAGTAAAAGTAGGCCTTAGACAAGGATGTGTGATGTCACCATGGTTGTTTAATATATTTATAGATGGGGTTGTAAGAGAAGTAAATGCGAGGGTCTTGGCAAGAGGCGTGGAGTTAAAAGATAAAGAATCACACACAAAGTGGGAGTTGTCACAGCTGCTCTTTGCTGATGACACTGTGCTCTTGGGAGATTCTGAAGAGAAGTTGCAGAGATTGGTGGATGAATTTGGTAGGGTGTGCAAAAGAAGAAAATTAAAGGTGAATACAGGAAAGAGTAAGGTTATGAGGATAACAAAAAGATTAGGTGATGAAAGATTGAATATCAGATTGGAGGGAGAGAGTATGGAGGAGGTGAACGTATTCAGATATTTGGGAGTGGACGTGTCAGCGGATGGGTCTATGAAAGATGAGGTGAATCATAGAATTGATGAGGGAAAAAGAGTGAGTGGTGCACTTAGGAGTCTGTGGAGACAAAGAACTTTGTCCTTGGAGGCAAAGAGGGGAATGTATGAGAGTATAGTTTTACCAACGCTCTTATATGGGTGTGAAGCGTGGGTGATGAATGTTGCAGCGAGGAGAAGGCTGGAGGCAGTGGAGATGTCATGTCTGAGGGCAATGTGTGGTGTGAATATAATGCAGAGAATTCGTAGTTTGGAAGTTAGGAGGAGGTGCGGGATTACCAAAACTGTTGTCCAGAGGGCTGAGGAAGGGTTGTTGAGGTGGTTCGGACATGTAGAGAGAATGGAGCGAAACAGAATGACTTCAAGAGTGTATCAGTCTGTAGTGGAAGGAAGGCGGGGTAGGGGTCGGCCTAGGAAGGGTTGGAGGGAGGGGGTAAAGGAGGTTTTGTGTGCGAGGGGCTTGGACTTCCAGCAGGCATGCGTGAGCGTGTTTGATAGGAGTGAATGGAGACAAATGGTTTTTAATACTTGACGTGCTGTTGGAGTGTGAGCAAAGTAACATTTATGAAGGGATTCAGGGAAACCGGCAGGCCGGACTTGAGTCCTGGAGATGGGAAGTACAGTGCCTGCACTCTGAAGGAGGGGTGTTAATGTTGCAGTTTAAAAACTGTAGTGTAAAGCACCCTTCTGGCAAGACAGTGATGGAGTGAATGATGGTGAAAGTTTTTCTTTTTCGGGCCACCCTGCCTTGGTGGGAATTGGCCGGTGTGATAATAAAAAAAAAAAATAAAAAAAATTCTCTTGATGCGATCAAGAGGGTTGGAAACGAGAGGAGTGTAGGTGCGCGAGTCAGAGAGCAAGACATCAGCTTTACGGAGGTAATCCTCGCGATCAAGGATAACTACCAAATTACCTTTGTCAGAAGATAGTATGACAATGTTAGTGTTAGATTTAAGAGAAGAAAGGGCAAGTTGGTAACGGCGTGGAAGGTGGTGATTCTTGGAAAACAGACTAACAAGAGCAGGAAGGAGAGCACCACGAAAAGTGGACAAGTCAGGAAGATTACGGAAGCGAGATTGACGAAAGGAATCAAAAGAGCTAATCAGGGAAATACCAGCGCGAGGAGTAGGCGAAGTGGCAAAGGAAAGACCAAAACCAAGAAGTTCAAGCTCATACTGAGAGAGTGAGACAGAAGACAGATTAGTAACACAGTCAGTGAGGGAGAATTTAGACCAAGGGCTAGCTGAGATGAGACGTTGAAGTTTATTTTGTAGTTTGGAAGAATGAATTTGCGCATTCAGGCGAGCAGTGTCAAAGGCAATGGTAGAGAGAAGGTTACAGAGATCCTGTGGTAGAGCCGCAAAGAGAGCACGTTGACGTTGACGGAGAGTAAAGAAGGCATCTTCAACCTGTGATTTAGTAGAAAGAATGAGCTGTTGAAGTAGGAGACGGGCATGATCAGGAAAGGGAGTGCCCAGTGGGTTGGTTTTCAGGAAGTGGGAGAAGGAAGGTGGCAGAACTTGTTCAGCAAGACAGTCACGTAGGAAGCGAAGCTGATTCTTACGACGCCGGGTAGCAATAAGAGCAGCCTCATAAGATCGAAAGAGGGGTTTAAAAGAGGGAAGAACATTAAAAAAGTTGGAGAGAATATGACGCTTAACTGCGGGGTCCATAAATAACAAAAAGGCACAATACCGTGACTGGAACGATACACAAATAACCCGCACATAAAAGACAGAAGCTTACGACGACGTTTCGGTCCGACTTGGTCTGTCTTTTATGTGCGGGTTATTTGTGTATTGAATTGCAACATTACAAACTGACCTCCTCCCATGACACAAGGAGAGCACCCGGCTGTTCTACTATGTTGGTGATCTGCACGGGTCCCATCCGAGATACTCGGCCAGCTTGATTAATCAGATCTTGAACTTCTTCAATCAATGATGGTTCACCTGGAAACTCAACGCTGACACTTGGGACGGCACACAAGGCTGGCACCTCAGGCAAACTGTAAAAATTAAATTCACTCTTATAAAAGCTGCCTTGCTAATAATAAAAAATGTAGGAACATAAAATACGTATATGAGCAGTGAGCACTAGCAATGTCTATAAAAGAATAAACAGAATGATGGAAAGGGAGCTTGAGCTATGGCCCTGGTGGTGGCAGGTACAGCACTTCACCACTGAGCTACAAGGCTTCTAATACAAAAAAAAAAAGAAATAGAACTTCTGTTTATGTTTTCCATCAGTGGCACCATCTTTGACTATTGTCTTTTTCCCAAAGCCCCAGTAACTTTCACAGCATATAGTGAGGGAGGTAAGGTCCCAAACCTGCACACCAAAATCACTCCAAATGAAAGCAAGAGACTTACCAGATGGTGTAAAATACCTCCAACCAAAAGCAGGGGCATGAGTACCCTAAGAGAAAACTTAAAAATGTCATGGGTCTGTAGTTTATGCATAAGGAGAACTGTGATGAAAATGGTTTTGGAAACTGACAAATTGAGGAAATGTTTTGCCAGTCACTGGCTTCTTCAGTCCAATACAGAGAATAACAGTGAAAGATGTGGAGGAATTTGAGATAATCATGTCAGCATAGTTGCTGATCCCTGTATTCCCTGTATTATATAGCATAGCATATTAGTATCCTCCATGTGCTTTAGACACGAGATCCCTCGTAGGCCTTTGGCTTGGAGTGACGTCATGGGCATACACATGGGCAGTGATCCCTTTGTCCCGCCCTCACTCAGCGGCAGA
Organism: Cherax quadricarinatus; assembly: GCF_038502225.1. Classification (NCBI taxonomy): domain Eukaryota; kingdom Metazoa; phylum Arthropoda; class Malacostraca; order Decapoda; family Parastacidae; genus Cherax; species Cherax quadricarinatus. Next base: position 20,125,486 of record NC_091354.1, on the reverse strand, counting down.
CCGTCTAGGCGTAAACAGGCTAGGTAACTGTGGCTCCATCTCCCATCTCAGTCTGACAATATATCTACCATCCTACAAGTGTGTCTACTTTCAACCTACGATATCTCCATTCAAGAACCCCTTACGATAAATGGTGACAGCGGAGGGCCTGTAATTCTGACGATTACAGCGATTTCTGGAGATAAAGTTGTCGACCAGCAAGACGGCCATTTCGTGTTACCAGTAGGCCTACCGAGGTTCACCCCATCCAGCTACCTCAAGCCAGCTACTCTACCAGCTTCTACATTATTCACTGGTCAGTCTCTTTGTATTAGTGTTTCCTGCTTTTTTGCATTACTCCCGAGGGGTTGACCCGAGTTTGCAAAATAAGCCAGCTTCCAGTCTGTGGTGGGGGAGTCAGAACACCCGAGTCCAGTCCAGCCTAGCCTACTCCATCCAATTATTTTGCCTGCCAAGCCAGCTTCCACCCCTGCTGTGCTCATCGTGTGAAGTTATCAAGCTATTCTGTGTGAAGGGTTAAGATAAGCCAGCTAGCAACTAACCCAGGTGTCTTACCCCAGTACTCAAGCAAGCCACATGACTAGCCTTCATCGCTTGTGATTCAAGTTCCAAGCATTCTGAGTGCTCCTTGTCATCCTTGTGGTGTTGTAGTATTTCGTGGGTTTCTCCTAAGCCAGCCGGCTTAGAATTATCTTCGCGGCAGTGTGGGTTTTCTCAGTGAGGCTTACGACGTTCAACCCATAAGCCCAGCCACTCACGATCACGTGTGTCGCACCATTGCCGGTCTCAGACGCCTCGCTCAGCCTTTACCCACAAACCCAACTACAGTCGGCCATTACAACTCACCTACCTCATCAGTGTTTTGGTGCACTGCTAAGGGTTGTAGCACCATATTTTAAGGACCACATAGGGGGTCAAGAGCTAGAGAGTGGCGCGCCATCTTTATAAAGCCTCCTGTGTGTTGTCTCTCGCCGATTTAAGCGCAATTCTACGATCATCTGTGCAGAGGACAGCGGCAAGACGATATAAACAATCCATCAATCTCATTTTTTTCAAGTGTTACAGCTATAATATTTTTTTTTTAGAGACATTTGCGAGTGTTGAGACATTTCTTTTGTGTTCCCAGTGAATTTTTCTCTTAGTGACATTCAGTGACTCTTGATCAGACTCAGTGTTTATCATGTACTGATTGCATAAATTTCTTTCAATCTCCTTAATTCAGTGTTAATTTTCGTGCATTATTTTATATCTGTTGTGTTGTGTTTCTTTTTATACACACTTGAAGTAAGTACTTAGTGTTTCCTTTGTTGTGTGTGCAACATATGAGCAATATAGAACTTGTGTTTAACACTTCAGAATTACCTTTGTGTTCTCAGTATTCCAGTGAAGTATTTCAGTAAATTTTTCACCTCATATTCTGCATCACAACTCAGTGTTGTCTGTTATATTTTTCTTCCTAGCAATTGTGTATTTTTGTTTGTTCCCTGTGTGTTGAACATTCTTGTGTTCATATTTTTCCATTCAGCCAGTGTTTAATTTGTCTTATTTCCACAGACAATAGTGCCATTTTTAAAGACCAAGCAAGAAATAAAATTTTTACTGAATTTTTAACACATCAAGTTTCATTGCAAGAAAATTCTAGTACTGTGTTTATGTTGATTTGTGTCCTGCATCTCTGTAAGTGTTGTATTTCTTTTTGTTGTGTGTTTTTTTTTGCACCTATTATTTTTTTTTCATATTTTATTGAACAAATTCACTCTTAGTGCAATTTTTAAGTTCTCCTTTTAAAGTAAATTGTTCTTTTGCTTGTTGTTTAAGTGCAGTTAAGAGTTAAAGTGTTCATTCCTTGATATATTTCTTTTCTTGTGTGTTATAATTTTTATTATTGCACATAGACTCATTTTGCAATAATTCTTGTGCAAATATTGTGTTGCTATTAAAGTTTTTCTTGCAGAAAATTTTATGCAGTGTTGTGCAATACAGTTTATTACAGTGCAGTTTCTTATGCTCTGTTCTGTGCATAGTATTTTATTCTGTCTGTCATTTTAATTTTTATTTCAGCGAATTGTGTGTTTGTTTTAATTTTTGCACAAGTTTATTGAGTCCATTTTATCATTTTATTGTGTATTTCCTTGTTGCATTGAAAGTAAAGAAAACTCACTGTGCCATTTATTCAATTTAAAGTAAAAGTTGAGAATATTAGATTTGAGCAAAGTACAAGCTCTCTTGATTTTCAGTGTTTGCTAAGTTGCATATTCTTCTTGTGTGAGTTCTTTGCTTACTGTGTAACTTGTCAATTTTTAATTACTTATGCAGAATAGTTAAGCATTTTCTTCCATTTAAGCTTATTGTGTCATTCTCTCCACTTTTCTTGACTTATGCCCTTCAGTATTTTCACTGAGAAGATGTCCCAGTCATTTTTGAATGTTCACTTAGTGTATCATTCCAGTCAAAGTCAATATGAATCAGTCCACAGTACCAACATTCCCTTACTGACTGAAAGACAATACCTAGCCCTTGAGCAATGTGTTTGTTCTCACAGCTTGTATCTGAGATTTGTTAAAGTGCTGCGAAATGTGAAGTTCAGATTAAGTTCCTATAGATCCGTGAATTACTTATTAACGTAGCCGAGCGGTCAGGCACTAGTAATTCTGTCACTCCCATCTGTGTTCCACCTATACCTTCAGACTTGCAGGATAGTGTTCCGTTGCCTCAAGTGTCCGGGGACACTCAGACTGCCTTGAGTGCACAGCCTATCCCTGCAATGACTGCTAGTTCGAGTAGTAGTTTCTCCACAGGGGATGCCTTGTCAGATAACGATTACTTGCAACTAGTAATGCCATCTCTTGTTGATGTGACATGCTGTCTGCAGAAAGACGTCTCTGTTACAGCTAGTGTTCTCACTAGAGTGTCTGTTGTTGTATGTTCCAGATGGTGATCCCATCCTAGTTGACAGTAATCAGTGCATTGTAAGAAGTTATTTCTCGAGTAACTTTCACATGTTAACGTTTGTAAGTGTAGTTTCTTTATAGCTGATACCTCGTGTCACTGTGTGCGACTCAGATTGAATATCAGCATTGTTCACCGTGTTCATTTCTTTTCTCCTGTGCTTGCAGTTGAGATAGTAGATTCGTTCTCCCTTGCTCATATTGCGTGTTATAGCGTTAATTTTTTTCAACCGGGGGGAGTCACCGAGTTTGTTCATTCCTCCAGTAAGGAAGAACTGTTACCTTTATTCCAGAACAAACAGCCTACTGGAAGGTTAGCCAGATGGACCTTGACTATCCAAGAGTTCAATCCCACTTTTGAAAATTTACCTGGCAAGTCAAATGTAGTCGCAGATGCTTTATCGCGACACGTTAGTGTAGTTACTGCAGATCCTCCATTTGCTGTTGAGGATGTCAAAAATGCCCAAAGAACCGATCCCTTGTGTTCTGGTGTGATTCGATTCCTGCTCCAGGAAGATCCCATTCTTACTGTAAAGCCACCAGCACCCATTAGTGACTTTGTAATGAGTCAGGAATTACTGTATCGAACAGCCGAGTTGAGTACTCCTAGCAGACGAGTTAGTAATTCCACAGTCACTAGTGATTGTAGTTGTATCTTTTGTAGATACTCGTTCAGATCTCTCTCAGTCAAGGCATGTGTTAGCCATTGCAGAGGAATTCAATCCTCCCAGAGATGATAACCATTCTGCATACGTAAACCTTACCCTCGCAGAATTGGGTTTAAGTGTAAACAGCCTGCATAATTAGATGTCCGAGATGAATGAATTGGTCAACTGTGTGTTTTATTATTAGCTGATCAGTTTGTCAGAAATTTTCGTGTTCACGTTCCCTCCGTATTCTGAGAATTAACAGTCTAGATTTGTGTGCACCGAATCTGCCTTTCTGTTAAACACTTCTTTGTATATATTTATTCTTCCTCAGAATCCGTAGAGTGCATGAATACAGATCGATCGATCAATTCCATCCATATTGTATAATGAATTGTTCTTATAGTTTGTAATGCATTATGTTAACACCCTCTATGTAATGTCCATTATGATACCATCCATTAGTTCTAAGATATATATGAATTTGTTATTGTATAGAATCAGCCCAGATCCGCCTGCCTGTTCAGCCTATAGATAGTAGTGTATGTCGGGACGACATACGTAACATGACCGAGCTGTCAGCATAGTTGCTGATCCCTGTATTCCCTGTATTATATAGCATAGCATATTAGTATCCTCCATGTGCTTTAGACACGAGATCCCTCGTAGGCCTTTGGCTTGGAGTGACGTCATGGGCATACACATGGGCAGTGATCCCTTTGTCCCGCCCTCACTCAGCGGCAGACCGTCTAGGCGTAAACAGGCTAGGTAACTGTGGCTCCATCTCCCATCTCAGTCTGACAATATATCTACCATCCTACAAGTGTGTCTACTTTCAACCTACGATATCTCCATTCAAGAACCCCTTACGATAATCAGTCCCTCAGTCTGAGTTGATGTGTTCAGTCTATCAATTTTGAGAGAGTGAGAGAGTGAGAGTGTGAGTGAGAGTGTGAGTGAGAGTGAGTGAGAATGTGAGAGTGAAAGTGTGAAAGTGTGAGAGTGAAAGTGTGAGAGTGAAAGTGTGAGAGTGAAAGTGTGAGAGTGAAAGTGTGAGAGTGAAAGTGTGAGAGTGTGAAAGTGAAAGTGTGAAAGTGTGAAAGTGAAAGTGTGTGTGTGTGTGTGTGTGTGTGTGTGTGTGTGTGTGTGTGTGTGTGTGTGTGTGTGTGTGTGTGTGTGTTAGTTACCATTTGGTCCTAGGCACATGTCGATTAGACACTAGGCCTGTTGTATGTGCATGCGTGTGTGTGTGTGTGTGTGTGTGTGTGTGTGTGTGTGTGTGTGTGTGTGTGTGTGTGTGTGTGTGTGTGTGTGTGTGTGTGTGTGTGTGTGTGTGTGTGGATGTGTGTGTGGAGTTTGTGTGATGTACTCACCTATTTGTACTCACCTATTTGTGGTTGCAGGGGTCGAGTCCTAGCTCCTGGCCCCACCTCTTCACCGGTTGCTACTAGGCCCTCTCTCTCCCCGCTCCATGAGCTTTATCAAACCTCGTCTTAAAACTGTGTATGGTTCCTGCCTCCACTACGTCATTTTCTAGGCTATTCCACTGCCTTACAACTCTATGACTGAAGAAATACTTCCTACTATCTCTCTGACTCATTTGTCTTCAACTTCCAATTGTGGCCTCTTGTTTCTGTGTCCCCTCCCTGGAACATCCTGTCTTTGTCCACCTTGTCTATTCCACGCAGTATTTTATATGTCGTTATCATGTCTCCCCTGACCCTCCTGTCCTCCAGTGTCGTCAGGCCGATTTCCCTTAATCTTTCTTCATAGGACATTCCCCTTAGCTCTGGAACTAACCTTGTCGCAAACCTTTGTACTTTCTCTAGTTTCTTGACGTGCTTTATCAAGTGCGGGTTCCAAACAGGTGCTGCATACTCCAGTATGGGCCTGACATACACGGTGTACAGTGTCTTGAATGATTCCTTACTAAGGTATCGGAATGCTGTTCTCAGGTTTGCCAGGCGCCCATATGCTGCAGCAGTTATCTGATTGATATGTGCTTCCGGAGACATGCTCGGTGTTATACTCACCCCAAGATCTTTCTCCTTGAGTGAGGTTTGCAGTCTTTGGCCACCTAGCCTATACTCTGTCTGTGGTCTTCTGTGCCCTTCCCCTATCTTCATGACTTTGCATTTGGCAGGATTAAATTCGAGAAGCCATTTGCTGGACCAGGTGTCCAGTCTGTCCAGGTCTCTTTGAAGTCCTGCCTGGTCCTCATCAGATTTAATTCTCCTCATTAACTTCACATCATCTGCAAACAGGGACACTTCTGAGTCTAACCCTTCCGTCATGTCGTTCACATATACCAAAAATAGCACTGGTCCTAGGACCGACCCCTGTGGGACCCCGCTCGTCACAGGTGCCCACTGTGATACATCATTACGTACCATGACTCGTTGTTGCCTCCCTGTCAGGTATTCTCTGATCCATTGCAGTGCCCTTCCTGTTATATGCGCCTGATGCTCTAGCTTCTGCACTAATCTCTTGTGAGGAACTGTGTCAAAGGCCTTCTTGCAGTCCAAGAAGATGCAATCAACCCACCCCTCTCTCTCTTGTCTTACTTCTGTTATTTTATCATAAAACTCCAGAAGGTTTGTGACACAGGATTTGCCTTCCGTGAATCCGTGCTGGTTGGCATTTATACTCCTGTTCCGTTCCAGGTGCTCCACCACTCTCCTCCTGATAATCTTCTCCATAATTTTGCATACTATACACGTCAATGACACAGGTCTATAGTTTAGTGCCTCTTTTCTGTCTCCTTTTCTGAAAATGGGAACTACATTTGCCGTCTTCCATACCTCAGGTAGTTGCCCAGTTTCCAGTGATGTGTTGAAGATTGTGGTAAGTGGCACGCACAACATATCTGCTCCCTCTCTAAGGACCCACGGAGAGATGTTGTCCGGTCCCATTGCCTTTGAGGTATCGATGTCCCTTAGCAGTTTCTTCACCTCCTCCTCATCTGTATGTATGTCGTCCAACACTTGTTGGTGTATTCCTTGCTGGTGTCCCCATCTGGTCTGTCCCCCCAGAGTCCTTCCTGTCTCTACTGTGAATACTTCCTTAAATCTCGTGTTGAGCTCCTCACATACCTCTTGATCGTTTCTTGTGAGTTCTCCACCTTCTTTCCTCAGCCTTATCACCTGGTCCTTGACTGTTGTCTTCCTCCTAATGTGGCTATACAGCAGTTTCGGGTCAGATTTGACTTTCGATGCTATGTCGTTTTCATACTGTCGCTGGGCCTCCCTCCTTATCTGCGCATACTCGTTTCTGGCTCTTCTACTAATCTCCTTGTTTTCCTGGGTCCTATGCCTCCTGTACCTTTTCCATTCTCTGTTGCACTTAGTTTTTGCCTCCCTACACCTTCGGGTAAACCAAGGACTCGTTTTGGTCTTCCTATTATTTCCGTTTCCCTTGGGAACAAAACTTTCCTCTGCCTCCTTGCACTTTGTTGCCACATATTCCATCATCTCGTTTACTGATTTTCCTACCATTTCTCTGTCCCACTGAACCTCCTGCAGGAAGTTTCTCATACCTGTGTAGTCCCCCCTTTCATAGTTTGGCCTGTCCCCTTCAGTTCCTGTTACCTTCTCCACTTGTAACTCTACTATATAGTCAAAACTCAGAACCACATGATCGCTAGCTCCAAGGGGCCTCTCGTAAGTGATGTCCTCAATGTCTGAACTGCTCAGGGTGAACACAAGATCCAGTCTTGCTGGCTCATCCTCCCCTCTCTCTCTGGTTGTGTCCCTGACATGTTGATGCATGAGGTTTTCAAGTACCACATCCATCATCTTGGCTCTCCATGTTTCGGGGCCCCCATGTGGCTCCAGGTTTTCCCAGTCGATCTCCCTGTGGTTGAAATCGCCCATGTGTATGTGTGTGTGTGTGTGTGTGTGGTTTGTGTGTGTGTGTGGTTTGTGAGTGTGTGTGGTTTGTGTTTGTGTGTGTGTGTGTATGAGTGTGTGTGTGTGTGTGTGTGTGTGTGTGTGTGTGTGTGTGTGTGTGTGTGGTTTGCATGTGTGTGTGGTTTGCGTGTGTGTGTGGTTTGCGTGTGTGTGTGGTTTGCGTGTGTGTGTGGTTTGTGTGTGTGTGGTTTGTGTGTGTGTGGTTTGTGTGTGTGGTTTGTGTGTGTGGTTTGTGTGTGTGGTTTGTGTGTGTGGTTTGTGTGTGTGGTTTGTGTGTGTGTGGTTTGTGTGTGTGTGGTTTGTGTATGTGTGTGAGTGGTTTGTGTGTGTGTGCGCACGCACGCACATGTGTGTTAGTTACCATTTGGTCCTAGGCACATGTCGATTAGACACTAGGTCTGTTGTATGTACTCACCTAGTTGAGGTTGCGGGGGTCGAGTCCGAGCTCCTGTGCATGTGTGTGTGTGTGTGTACTCGCCTAATTGTAGTTGCAGGGGTTCAGACTTAGTATTGTGTGCATGTATGTGAGTATGCATGTGTTTGTGTGTGCATTTGTGTGTGTGGTTTGTGTGTGTGTGGTTTGTATGTGTGTGGTTTGTGTGTGTGTGGTTTGTGTGTGTGTGGTGTGTGTGTGTGTGAGTGGTGTGTGTGTGTGTGGTGTGTGTGTGAGTGGTGTGTGTGTGTGTGTGTGTGTGTGTGTGTGTGTGTGTGTGTGTGTGTGGTTTGTGTGTGTGTGTGTGTGGTTTGTGTGTGTGTGGTTTGTGTGTGTGTGGTTTGTGTGTATGTGTGTGTGGTTTGTGTGTATGGTTTGTGTGTGTGTGTGTGTGTGGTTTGTGGGGTTTGTGTGTGTGTGGGGGGTTTGTGTGTATGTGTGTGTTGTTTGTATGTGTGTATGTGTGTGTGTGTGGGGTTTGTGTGTATGTGTGTGTGTATGTGTGTGTGTGTGTGTGTGGTTTGTGAGTGTGTGGTTTGTGTGCATGTGGTTTGTGTGTGTGGGGTCTGTGTGTGTGGTTTGTGTGTGTGTGTGTGGTTTGCGTGTGTGTGGTTTGTGTGTGGTTTGTGTGTGTGTGTGGTTTGTGTGTGTGTGTGTGTGGTTTGTGTGTGTGGTTTGTGTGTGTGTGGTTTGTGTGTGTGTGGTTTGTGTGTGTGTGTGTGTGTGGTTTGTGTGTGTGTGTGTGTGTGTGGTTTGTGTGTGTGTGTGTGTGTTTGTGGTTTGTGTGTGTGTGTGTGTGTGTGTGGTTTGTGTGTGTGTGTGTGTGGTTTGTGTGTGTGTGGTTTGTGTATGTGTGTGTGTGTGTGTGTGTGTGTGTGTGTGTGTGTGTGTGTGTATGTGTGTGGCTTATGTGTGTGTGCTTTGTGTATGTGTGTGTGTGGTTTGTGTGTGTGGATTATGTGTGTGTGGTTTGTGTGTGTGTGTGGTTTGTGTGTGTCTGTGGTTTGTGTGTGTGGTTTGTGTGTGTGTGTGGTTTGTGTGTGTGTGGTTTGTGTGTGTGTGTGGTTTGTGTGTGTGTGTGGTTTGTGTGTGGTTTGTGTGTGTGTGTGGTTTGTGTGTGGTTTGTGTGTGTGTGTGGTTTGTGTGTGTGTGGTTTGTGTGTGTGTGTGGTTTGTGTGTGTGTGGGGTTTGTGTGTGTGTGGGGTTTGTGTGTGTGTGGGGTTTGTGTGTGGGGTTTGTGTGTGTGTACTCACCTAGTTGTACTCACCTAGTTGAGGTTGCAGGGGTCGAGTCCGAGCTCCTGGCCACGCCTCTTCACTGATCGCTACTAGGTCACTCTCCCTGAACTGTGAGCTTTATCATACCTCTGCTTAAAGCTATGTATGGATCCTGCCTCCACTACATCGCTTCCCAAACTATTCCACTTACTGACTACTCTGTGGCTCAAGAAATACTTCCTAACATCCCTGTGATTCATCTGTGTCTTCAACTTCCAACTGTGTCTACTTGTTACTGTGTCCAATCTCTGGAACATCCTGTCTTTGTCCACCTTGTCAATTCCTCTCAGTATTTTGCATGTCGTTATCATGTCCCCCCTATTTCTCCTGTCCTCCAGTGTCGTCAGGTTGATTTCCCTTAACCTCTCCTCGTAGGACATACCACTTAGCTGTGTGTGTGTGTGTGGTTTGTGTGTGTGTGTGTGGGTTGTGTGTGTGTGGTTTGTGTGTGTGTGTGTGGGTTGTTTGTGTGTGTGTGTGTGTGGTTTGTGTGTGAGTGTGGGTGGTTTGTGTGTGTGTGTGTGTGTGTGTGTGTGTGGTTTGTGTGTGTGTGTGGTTTGTGTGTGTGTGTGTGTGTGTGTGTGTGTGTGTGTGTGTGTGTGTGTGTGTGTGTGTGTGTGTGTGTGTGGTTTGTGTGTGGTTTGTGTGTGGTTTGTGTGTGGTTTGTGTGTGTGTGTGTGTGGTTTTTGTGTGTGTGGTTTGTGTGTGTGTGTGGTTTGTGTTTGTGTGGTTTGTGTGTGTGGTTTGTGTGTGTGTGTGGTTTGTGTGTGTGTGTGTGTGTGTGCATGTGTGTGTGGTTTGTGTGTGTGTGCATGTGTGTGTGGTTTGTGTGTGTGTGTGTGGGGTTGTGTGTGTGTGTGTGTGTGTGTGTGTGTGTGTGTGTGTGTGTGTGTGTGTGTGTGTGTGTGTGTGTGTGTGTGTGTGTGTGTATGTGTATGTGTGTGTGTGTGTGGGGTTTGTGTGTGTGTTTGTGGTTTGTGTGTGTGTGTGTGTGGTTTGTGTGTGTGTGTGGTTTGTGTGTGTGTGTGGTTTGTGTGTGTGTGTGGTTTGTGTGTGTGTGTGGTTTGTGTGTGTGTGTGGTTTGTGTGTGTGTGTGGTTTGTGTGTGTGTGTGGTTTGTGTGTGTGTGTGGTTTGTGTGTGTGTGTGTGGTTTGTGTGTGTGTGGTTTGTGTGTGTGTGTGTGTGTGTGTGTGTGTGTGTGTGTGGTTTGTGTGTGTGTGTGGTTTGTGTGTGTGTGTGTGGTTTGTGTGTGTGTGTGTGTGTGTGTGTGTGTGTGTGTGTGGTTTGTGTGGGGGGGTTGCAGGGGTCGAGACTCAGCTCCTGGCCCCACCTCTTCACTGAGTGCTTCTAGGTCCTCTCTCTCCCTGCTCCATGAGCTTTATCATACCTCATCTTAAAGCTATGTATGGTTTCTGCCTTTACTACCTCACACCCACCCACATCTACTCATGTATTTATCCAACCTATTTTTAAAGCTACACAACGTTCTGGCCTCTATAACGGTACTTGGGAGTTTGTTCCACTCATCCACAACTCTATTACCAAACCAGTACTTTCCTATATCCCTCCTGAATCTGAATTTTTCCAACTTAAAACCATTGCTGCGAGTCCTGTCTAGGCTAGACATTATCAGCACACTATTTACATCCCCTTTATTTATTCCTGTCTTCCACTTATAAACCTCAATCATATCCCCCCTAATTCTACGTCTTTCTAGAGAGTGCAGTTTCAGGGCCCTTAGTCTATCCTCATAGGGAAGGTTTCTGATACATGGGATCATCTTTGTCATCCTCCTTTGTACATTTTCCAGAGAATTTATATCCATTCTGTAATACGGTGACCAAAACTGTGCAGCATAATCTAAATGAGGCCTAACCAAGGATGTATAGAGTTGAAGAACAACCTGAGGACTCCTATTATTTATGCTTCTTGATATGAAGCCAAGGATTCTATTAGCTTTATTGCGAACACTTATGCACTGTTGTCTTGGTTTCAGATTACTGCTAACCAGAACTCCTAAATCTTTTTCGCAATCCGTAATATTAAGATCTACATTATTTAGTTTATATGTGGCATGGTTATTGTCCTGTCCAACATTTAGAACTTTGCATTTGTCTATATTAAACTGCATCTGCCACTTCTCCGACCACTGCATCAGTCTATTCAAATCTTCCTGGAGTGCTCGAATGTCCTCGTCAGAATGAATTCGACGGCCTATTTTGGTGTCATCGGCAAACTTGCCGATGTCGCTCTTTATGCCCTCATCTATGTCGTTTATGTAGATTGTGAACAGCAGGGGGCCCAACACTGACCCCTGTGGAACACCGCTCGTGACGCTTCCCCACTCTGATTTCTCCCCATTTATGCAAACTCTCTGCTGCCTATTTGTCAACCATGCCTCTATCCAGGAAAAAATTTCTCCTCCTATTCCATGTGCTTTAATTTTCCTCAATAGTCTCTGATGTGGGACCCTGTCAAAAGCCTTACTGAAGTCCATATACACAATATCATATTCGTTACCATGATCTACCTCCTCAAATACCTTAGTGAAAAAAGTTAATAAATTCGTAAGGCAGGAACGTCCCTTTGTAAAACCATGCTGAGATTCGTTGATTAATTTATGCTTTTCAAGGTGGCTACGAACTGCCTCGGCAATTATTGATTCCATAAATTTTCCCACTATGGAGGTTAGGCTTATTGGTCTATAGTTCGAAGCTAAGGACCTGTCACCTGTTTTGAAAATAGGTATCACATTTGCCATTTTCCACTTATCTGGCACCATGCCAGTTTGTAGTGATATGTTGAAAAGATTAGCCAAAGGTGTGCTAAGCTCCTCTTTACATTCCTTTAGAACCCTTGCATACAGTTCATCAGGGCCTGGGGATTTGTTAGGTTTTAATTTATCTATTTGCCTAAGGACCATGTCACTTGTGACCCTAATAGTGCACAGTTTATTATCGTCCTGTTCTACATAATTTATCATTACTGGAATATCACTGGTATCCTCCTGTGTAAAAACTGAGAGGAAGTATGTGTTAAAAATTCTACACATTTCCTTATCACTGTCAGTGAGCTGACCCGAGGAACTTTTGAGTGGGCCTATCTTGTCCCTGATCTTACTTCTGTATACCTGAAAGAATCCTTTTGGGTTAGTCTTCGATTCTCTTGCAACTTTAACCTCATAATCTCTTTTTGCTTTTCTAATTCCCTTTTTTATTTCTCTCTTTAACTGAATATATCGATTTCTTAATTGCCCCTCTCCTCTTTTGATTTGCCTATATATGCCTCTCTTTTGACCAATCAGATATTTTAATCTATTGTTCATCCATTTAGGATCATTTTTGTTTGATCTGATTTCCCTATTTGGAACATAATTTGACTGAGCAGCTAGAACTATGCCCTGGAAAGCATCATATCGGCAACCATCACCACCTACCTGACCCCTAGTCAGGTCATTCCAGTTCAGCCCACCTAAGTAATTTTTCAGTCCTATGAAATCAGCCAAGCGAAAGTCAGGGACGGAGACTTGATTGCCATTATTAGGGGAATTCCATGATATGTTAAAACTGAGTGATTTGTGATCACTCTCCCCAAGCTCATCATTAACCTCAAGATTATTAATTAGTGTTTCCCTACTGGCAAGAACCAAGTCAAGGAGGTTATTTCCCCTAGTTGGCTCTGTCACAAACTGTTTTAAAAAACAATCCTGGATCGTATCAAGAAAGTCACCCGACTCTAAATTTCCTGTCAAATTGCTCCAGTCAATCTGTCTATAGTTGAAATCTCCCATTAGCACAACATTTTCGTATGTAGATGCCTTACGAATTTCGTCCCATAGAAGTTTACTGCACTCCCTATCAAGATTTGGGGCCCTGTAAATCACACCCAAAATTAGTTTTTCTCGGCCCTCGAGAAGCTGTAACCAAACAGATTCAGTGGCTGACGCTTCTAATTTAATATCTTGTCTAACACAACAATTTAAATTGTCTCTGACATACATCGCTACTCCACCACCTTTCCTGTTGACCCTGTCAGTGTGGAATAATTTATAGCCTTGTATGTGACATTCAGATGGCATCTCTCTATCTTTCAGATTGAGCCAGGTCTCTGTTATAGCAATAATATCTATGTTTCCTGCACTTGCAATTAATCTTAGCTCATCTATCTTATTTCTAACACTCCTGCTATTAGTATAGTAAACCTTAAGGGAGCTAGTCCCTTGCTGCCCTCTGCTGTCCCCCTTTGTTTTCTGACCTGTTCTATTGTCTTTATTTATAACTTCATGCTGAATGCCTTTTATACATTTACTGTTTCCAACCCTAGTGTTGCAACCTGCTTGTTTCCCACACACACCCATACCTCTATCTTCCATCAGTTTAAAATCATAGGCATTTCACCAATGGCCTTCTCAATCGAGTCTGCAAGTGCTACCACCCCTGCCCCAGAGAGATGAACCCCATCCCTTGCATACATATCATGTTTGCCATAAAAGTTGTTCCAGTTGTCAATGAATGGGATTGCAAGTTCCTTGCAGTATCTGTCTAGCCAGCAATTTACACCAATTGCCCTAGACAACCATTCATTTCCTACTCCCCTTCTAGGCAAGATGCTACATATGATTGGGATCCCTCCCTTAGACTTAATGAAATCTATAGCTGACCTGTACTTATCTAGCAGCTCTTCTCTCCTACCCTTCCCAATATCATTTCCACCAGCACTGAGACAGATAATGGGCTTGTTCCCATTACCTGACATGATATTATCCAGTCTGTTGACAATGTCCCCAACACCAGCTCCAGGGAAGCACACTCTATCTCTCATCTTCTTATTCCTATTACAAAAAGCACGGTCAACATATCTTACCTGAGAGTCACCAACCACAAGAATGCGCTTACCTTCATTAGCAGGGGCAGTAGTACCCTTACCTTCACTGGCCACTGAAGTACATTCATCCTGGAGAACAGAGAAGCGATTTCCTACCTTCAGATCTTCACTCTTAACTTTCCTTACTCTGATGCGCCTCCCATTACTGTGAACAACTCGCCACTTGTAGCAGGTGCTGGGCTGCACCTCACTGCTGGTACCCGTTGCTACCTCCCCACCTACAGCCTCCTCACAGTGAGAGACAGACTGCACCTCACTGCTAGAAGCCTCATTCCCCACATCTCCAACCACCTCACACTCTCTCCCAGGCCCATTGAGGTGGACCTTCAGCCTCCTAATCTCCTCCTGGAGAAGCAAGACCTCCTCCTTCAACTCTCCAAACTCAGTTTTTAAAACACTGCAGAAGCAAGCCATGCTTGCTAGGTTATTCCACTTCCTGACTACTCGATGACTGAAGAAATACTTCTTAACATCCCTTTGACTCATCTGAGTCTTCCACTTCCAACCATCACCCCTTGTTTCTGTGTCCCATCTCTGGAACATCCTGTCTCTGTCCACCTTGTCTGTTCCATGCAGTATTTTGTATGTCGTTACCTCTATAACAAGCACTGCCCTAAAAAAACTAAACAGATGACAGCTAAGAGACTGAACAGTCCCTGGCTAACACCCAGCATTCTCAAATCCATAAATACAAAACACCAATATGAAAAACAGTACAGAATGGGTCACATAACCAGAGACCAAACAAAACGTTACTCGTCAATCCTAACCAGCCTGATAAGAAAAGCAAAAAAATTGTATTATGAGAACAGATTATCCAACTTACGAGGTGATATAAAAAAGACCTGGAAAACCCTATCAGAAATTCTGGGAACAAAAAAGATATCACGAAATAGTGCAATAAAATTAGCAAAATCAGATGAACCCCAACTCCCACCAACAGAAACAGCAAACAGACTCAATGATTTCTTCTCCACTATAGGACAAAACCTTGCCAATAAAATCCCAAGCTCAGATACCCCACCAAATGACTACCTCACCGGCAACTACCCGAACACACTGTTCCTAGCTCTGACTAACCCATACGAAGTCTCCCTTATTATCAACGCACTAAAAAACAAGGCAGGAGACTTAAATACCTTACCACCCTTTATATACAAAAAAGTGTCACAAGTGCTATCACCAATCATTGCAACACTCTTTAACAAATCCATTGAATCCTCCACCTTCCCTACAGTACTCAAAATAGCAAGGGTCACCCCGATCCACAAAGGAGGAGACCAAACAGAGTTGAATAACTATAGGCCAATATCCAACTTACACCCTCTCTCAAAAATCTTCGAAAAATTAATTCATAAACGAATCTACTCCTACCTTATCTCCCAAAACATACTCAACCCCTGCCAATTTGGATTCAGGCCAAATAAAAATACTAATGATGCTATTATACACATGCTAGAACATATATACACTGCAATAGAGAAAAAAGAAGTCCCACTGGGGATCTTCATTGACTTACGTAAAGCTTTTGATACAGTTGACCATGACTTGCTCCACGTAAAATTGTCGCACTATGGTATAAGAGGGCACTCCCTCAACTACCTCAAGTCATACCTCAGCAACAGAAGCCAATATGTATACGCAAATGGGGCAAACTCTTCTGCACAACCAATTACAGTTGGTGTCCCACAGAGAAGTGTCCTTGGCCCTCTTCTCTTTCTCCTATACATAAATGACCTACCAAATGCTTTGCAATTGCTCAAACCCACACTATTTGCAGATGACACTACATACGTCTTCTCCCACCCGAGCCCAGTCACGCTAGCCAAGACTGTAAATACCGAATTACAGAAAATATCTACCTGGATGAGGACTAACAAACTTACACTAAACATTGACAAAACCTACTTCATTCAGTTTGGTAACAGAGCTACAGATGTCCCTCTTAACATAATGATAAACGGATCACCTATCACAAAGCTAACAGAGGGAAAATTCTTAGGAATCCACCTTGATAATAGACTCAAATTTCATACACATATACAACAAATTTCTAAGAAAATTTCCAAGACTGTAGGCATACTATCGAAGATACGGTACTATGCTCCACAGTCAGCCCTCCTGGCCCTATATCACTCTCTTATTTACCCCTATCTCACCTATGGAATTTGTGCATGGGGCTCAACAACAATTAACCATCTCAGACCACTAATTACCCAACAAAAGGCTGCAGTTAGAATGATAACAAATTCTCACTACAGGCAGCACACTCCACCAATATTCAATACACTAAACCTACTCACCATACAAAACATCCATACTTATTACTGCACCTATTACATACATAGAACACTTAACTCTGATATTAACCCTCCCCTCAAACATCTCCTTGCCAACCTCAACAGAACACATGACCATCTCACACTATGCAAAAACTCAATGCACATAAAAGGCCCTAAAATCTGGAATTCATTACCTGTAAATATAAAAGAAACACTACCTGTTTATAAATTCAAGTCTCTTCTCAAAGATCACTTACTCACCCAAAACCAAATAAATACTGAATAACTGAACCTTATAAATTGTATATCTTAAATGTTTCTCACAATTATATCATATAAATGTTAAACCTAAAACCCAATCTAACTTTATTATTTTTTAAATACACTACCTAACAGAATACTCCATACAACTGAATGTACAACAATGTAAAACACTTGTGCTTTATAGTAATCTGTTTACATTAATGTTTTATCACTGATTTCATCATTGCTTAGTTAATCTTAAGTTAATTTTAAGCCAGCCCGTAATGCTATGCATAGTATAAGTGGCTTTGGCATGCTGCTCTTATCTGTATTTTTTTGTACCTCTGTATGTGTGCTCAAATTGTAAATAAATAAATAAATAAATAAATAAATAAATAAATGTCTCCCCTAACCCTCCTGTCCTCCAGTATCGTCAACCCGATTTCCCTTAACCTTTCTTCATAGGACATTAAGTGCCTTTAATGCTACCCTATACCACATGAAACTGAATGAAATCCTGCATCTGAAGCTACTAACTGTGAAAGATTATTACAATAAAGTTACATGTTATACCTGTTTGAAATCAGGGAGTGTTTCTGTGGACACCCTGTATAATTTTGTGCTATATAATGTGAATCATATATGGTGAAAAAAAAAAAAAGAGGCTAGGGTCTTGGCACCTCTAAATAAACCAAAAAAAATGTATGTAGTGTTTATTTCACCAGAAATAATAGTTTTTGATACCATGCATTGTAGATGTTGCTTGTTGACATACCACCACCATCTATCACCATCACTCAAGAGAGGCTGTTGTTAATGCAGTTTAGCAGCACTGTAATCTTTCCATTGAAAATGAGCACATCCTTCCAGAGAAAATGGATACAGTTTTCTAAGCTTTAAAGATTATTTGAAGCATCTTCTTTACTACTCTACTTTAAATTTTAGTTTCTGATGCATGCTGACCTGACTGTCAGTGTAGAGGGTTGCTATGGCCATACTGGACCAAGATGGATGGTTGTGGATCATGGGACAAGGTGGATAGATGTAGGCTGTGGAACAAGGTGAATGGCTATGGTATGTGGGCTGAGGGCAACACAAGGATATTACTTTCTGGAGTCTCAAGAATTCTGTCTTGCTTTCCTGTACTTCATACAACTGACAGAGCTTAACTGTCTGCTCTACAGCTCCCTTCACAGCAATGTTTCTCTATGAGTCAAGGTTCTTTTCAGTGAAAGTATCTGCAAGTTCACCAGTACCATACAGTATCTCATGTATGTCTTAGACTGTCAGCCATTTAGGTTTAGGTTGTTTTCTTCATCCTCTTCTGTTCTCTGCCTCCCTTTTATCTGGGAAGTCAGCTCCTCCAACATTTCCTCTGCATTTTGTTCTTTGCACATCATCAAACTGTTCATTTATGTCATCATTTAACAGTTCATTTATGTCATCATTTAACAGTTCATTTATGTCATCATTTAACAGTTCATTTATGTCATCATTTAACAGTTCATTTATGTCATCATTTAACAGTTCATTTATGTCATCATTTAACAGTTCATTTATGTCATCATTTAACAGTTCATTTATGTCTTCTGGCTGTATAGATACTGTATTTGGTAAAAAAAAAAAAAAAAATTAACTTGTGGGTATGGTGACTGCAGCAGAATGTGAGGATGGGTATAGGAATTATCAAAAGTGAGGAGAACTCTGTATGAATGGTTCTTTAGTCTCGGGTACAGCTGGATTTAAGGAACGAAGTAGTTCTTGAACCAGTCGACAAAAAAAGAGCCCTGGGCATTAGGGAGCATTGAAATTTTGGTGAAAGCTGCACTCTTCAGGCAATGTTCCTTATATACATCTTAGATTCACTGCTAAATATGAAGCTGATTGGTTGAGGTCTAGCCTACAGCATTCGCAACTGAAATTTTGGAATATGTCTGTATGACTGAGTAGCATTTTATGTACTGTATCTATGTACTCCCCTAGGTAGTAGGTTGGTAGACAGCAACTGCCCAAGGAGGTACTACCGTCCTGCCAAGTGAGTGTAAAACGAAAGCCTGTAATTGTTTTACATGATGGTAGGATTGCTGGTGTCTTTTGTCTGTCTCATAAATATGCAAGATTACAGGTACGTCTTGCTACTTACACTTAGGTCACACTACACATACATATACAACCATATATATACACACCCCTCTGGGTTTTCTGCTATTTTCTTTCTAGTTCTTGTTCTTGTTTATTTCCTCTTATCTCCATGGGGAAGTGGAACAGAATTCTTCCTCTGTAAGCCATGCGTGTTGTAAGAGGCGACTAAAATGCTGGGAGCAAGGGGTTAGTAACCCCTTCTGTACAAATTACTAAATTTAAAAAGAAAAACTTGCGTTTTTCTTTTTGGGCCACCCTGCCTTGGTGGGATACAGCCGGTTTGTTGAAAAAAAAAATCTATGTACTCTGCAGTATTTATAAACATTAACTAACTTTCTCTCTTTTTAGATACTCTGATTACTTATATACTGTACTACTGAGATGGCTACAATGTCAACAAGGAAAGTCACATAACATGCATTGTTTGGCCTCGCCAGTGTTCTTCCAATGAACAAACTTCCATCCACGTAATATGTTAAGGAAGTGCCTGCGAAATATATGTGATGAAGGAAAGTTTACTGATGTTTCAGTGATTATCAAGATAGCAGCTAAGGATTGTTCTGAACTATGGGAGAAATCAATTGGAGAAAAAAAGACTATTTTTCCTATTCTCAGCCAGAAAACTGTGAAGTAAAAGGACACAAGTGCAACTAATGTGATATTTTTATGGTGGCAACGTTTCGCTCTCCAGGAGCTTTGTCAAGCCATTACGGCTTGACAAAGCCCCTGGAGAGCGAAACGTTGCCACCATAAAAATCTCTCATTAGTTGCACTTATGTCCTTTTACTTTACATATTGTCGGTAATTCTACCAACATTATTACAGCCAGAAAACTATTGAGAAAAGATTGAGAAAATTGTACAGTAGAGGAATAGAGCTTAATAAGAACAAAAATGTCTCCAAAAATGCTACATTTCAGGAAGAAATGAACAAGCTGTTTGATATATATAGTTGTTTCTGGCCTGCTGCCTCCTGCCAAGATGTAGGGTGCAAAATAAAGGAGTGTGACAGATACCACCTGGCCTGTAATTGTGATGCGAAAGTTCCTAAACGTGAGGTACAGTTCCTCCTTGACAAGAGAGGCGATAGGAAGATGAAAAATGACTGTGTTGATATGACAGTAACGAGGAAGTGGGATAGTGTGACAGTAAAAGAGGAGCAGGATGCAGCCAGAGCCAAGAAGCAGCTGGAAGAAAGACAGTGAACCAGCAGCTGGAAAAGTTCCCGATTCTGACGATAATTCAAATGATGCGAGATAGCCCTTCTGTCAATACTGATGCTGTGTCTTGAGTGGTCTGACTGCCAGCAGCTCACAGCAGAACAGAACAAGAATCCCCACACTGGCAGCCACATGTGACTGATACTTGATCAGTAACTATGCTGAAGCTGCCATTGCTTCTGCCACCTTAATGGACTATGGCATTATCACCAAGGACGACAAAAGTCAAGCTACTGGACCACAGAAGTTACAAGATGCAAGACACAAATACCAAATGGAAAGGCAAGAAAATGAGCTAGCAAACTTGGAAAATACCATATCACTATTTTGATGGTAAGAAGACCTCCACTCATGTAATGACAAAGAATGAGAAGGCCAAGAAATGGAGTCCAAAGATAGTGGTGAAAGATCATGGTGGAGCCTGGCACTGAATATCTCACTCATGTGACTCCCAAGTCAGGCCATGGAAAGGATATTCTCAAGACTATTTATACATTTCTGGTGGAACAGAAACTAACTCGGCAGCCTGTTGTATCACACAGCTGTTGGCATGGCCGACGCGGCAGGTTGTGTAGCGGGCTAGCTGCGGGATTTTCAAGGATAGCTCCTGGTCAAAGAGGCTGACCAGGTCCCTACTTAACAGAACTCAGTGTGAATGCTTTGAGAAGATACCAGAGCAGTGAACGGACATCCCAGTGCATCGTTTCAGCGTAAATAGATGAAGTGTTGTGCAGTTTTAGAGGGTTTGGTGTCGTAGAGTCAGCGCCTCCCCCCCTCTCCGCTGGGGGGGGAGGGGGAGGGCGTGTGTAGTAAACAGTGACCCTCTCATAACGCCTCACCCCTGCGCGTCTCCTCCGCCTCACCCACCCAACTCCCAGCGCCACCCCATCTGTAGAGGGTACTTCTCCCCAAACCCGCGATGACACTGCAGGGAGTGCCGGGCTCACAGGAACTTCCACTACAGGGACAGCATCATGGAATTCGACCGCGAGGCAGCTGCCAGGTGTGCCACAGGCAGTGTGTACTCAGTTCCTCAAGCTTCAACATCCGTGCACACGAGGGCCTGGGATCTTCAATCAACTTGGCGTCCACCAGGACGCTGACATGTCCCTAGGACAGCTCTCCATCGGGATGCTAACGGAGTCACTGGCTTCTTGGACCTCTTGGGGAGGGTCAATGGTGCTCGTGCAAGCAGCAGATCCCTGGGCAACTTGCTGTCTACCGAGGAGAGACAGGCACCTAGCAACATCTGTTGTTGGGGCAATGGATGAATTCCCTACTATGTTTGTTAACTGCTCATTACTCTGTAATTTGTCTATGATTGTAATCATGTCATAACGTGTTTATCATTCATTACCTTTGAAACTTGTCATGATTTTGACAAGCTCTACCTGGAGCTCATTACCTTTGTAAATTCTCATGATTAATGTGTTTATGATTCATTACCTTTGCAATTATTCATGAGTGTGACCAGCTCAACCTGGAGCTCATTACCTTTGTAACTTGGTCATGATTATGACCAGATCTAGTTCATTACCTTTGTAACTTGCTCAGCTATTAAAACTTGAGTCCAGTCCCTGGACCAATTATGTACCTCTGTAATCTTTTGACTACCGTCCACAGGATGGGTATGGGGTGCATAATAAACATATTAAACTAAGCCTGTTGTATGTGTTGGTTGTAACGGAACCAATGTAAATGTCAGAGCTGACAATGGAGCCATTCATCATCTTCAAATGTTGCTTGGTCATCCGGTCCATTATTTCATCTGTCAACTTCATGGAAATGAACTGCCATTCTGGGCTGTTTTCTACCAGTATGATGGTAAGCCAAGTGGTCCTGAGCATTGGAGAGTTCCTCTTGGCAAGCAAATCAAGAATCCTCTGTCTGAACTGCCAGTTGCTTTCCAGCCACTTAATTTCACTGATTTCCCTGCTCTGAATGACAAGGTGGCAGAGGATCTGTCCTGGGACCAGAAATACTTGTATAGGATTTGCAAAGGAGTGATCACAGGTGTGGTTGATGATGACTTGGCTTCTCTTGAACCAGGTCCACTGTGTGTGTGTGTCAAAGTGGAATATGTACTTTATGAAGTAGGATCCTTAGGCTGTATGTGGCAACATCAAGAGCCAGTCAGAAGCTGAAAAGAGTCGTCATTATGATTTTAAAGTTCAGTGCTTCAATGTGGTTCCACATAAAGCTGCACCCTTATGCCACACACGATCCAAAGAACGTCTTCCAGTCACTGCAATTTATGAGACATCTGAACAGTGAAGAAATGAAGACAGTAAAGAAGACTATCCAAAGAAATTCCTACTTTGTTCACACAGATCAGCTGCTTCTTGGTATGTGCACTGATGACGACATGACAGTCAAAACTGTCTCAATGATAAGAAAAATTAAAGAATCAGCAGAGAGAAGAAAGTACTGAGAGCTCTGATGAGGTTGGAGAAGATTCTGCTGATGCTGTTGATGAGGACTTGTTAATATACACTGATGATGAGGATGACAGAAGATGAAGAGAATGACAATGTGGCTCCTATTGTCAACTCAAGAAAAGCAGTGATTCCCAGACTAAAGTGGCAGGCAAAGAACTATCATTCCATGATTGACTGGAAGACTGAACTCAAAATTGAGCCTCCTTTCATTGCTTTTCTATCATATCAACAGGTTCTGAAAATTACTGAGACTCCACTGGAGATGCCCAAGTGGCCAAACAACACTCAAGCTGTTGAGAGAGGAATAAAATTGATGAGTGAAGCTGCACTGAAGTGACTGGACAGAAGGCAAAAGATGGATATATCAGGCAAAGAACATTTTCCAGGAAAGTGATGCCCAAGTTCCACACCAAGAAAGACTTCACTTATAATTTGTAATAGTTTAAAATTAAATAGTTGATGACTGATATAACCCATGTATATTTGATTATACAATCTTCACAACCAAAAATTATATAAACCATGTACACTTGATTATTATCCTGACAACCAATAAATTATAACTAATTGCTTTCAATGTTGTATAATTTGACAAAAAGTCAATCGCGATGCTGCAGGGTAAATGGGCATGAAATAGTCTGAAATTTTGCACAGAAGTCTGTTGTGACCATACAAATAATGTTTGAAAAGTGCAGCTTGCATCTCCAAAATTTGTATTTTTTCAATGCTCCCTACTGGACATTTATGCTGACTGGTTTGACTGCCAAATAACAGGCAAAAGTTTGAAGAAATAAGTTCTTCAAACTGTTGCAGCAGCATGTCAGCAAATACACTTTCTATACTAAATTTTGTGTTATGGAGTAAGTGAAATATTTTAAAACTATGAAGACATTCTATACTAAGCTAACACTTTCAGGCTTTCCTTCCTGCTCAGATTCAGATTATTAAGTTTCTCTCCCTAACCTCCAATTTTTCACTTCTTTTATAACCCTATCTATAAATATGCAACCAATCTAACCCAAAACCCACACACTGTACCCACTGCCCCCCCCCCCATCACAAACTCCACCTTCACAGCACCCCCCCCCCACAGTTCCTCGTCAGGTTTCCCACTTCCCCATCCTCAACATACCCCCCCCCCAGACCACAGTTTTATAAAAGAAACTGAGGGTTTGACAGATACAGACGGAATAACAAATAAATGTGAGGAGTGGCATGAAAGAATCAAGGACATCATAGCACTCACAGAAATGAAACTCACCAGGATGAAAAACTCAATCTTTCCACCTGGATACCAGATCCAGAGGAAAGATACAGGGAGCAGAGGGGAAGAAGGAGTTGCACTGCTCATTATAAACTGGTGGGGATTTGAGAGAATGGATGGAATAGGCAAAAGGGACTACATAGTAGTAACAATTCAGTCTGAGGGCCCTAATGGGGTAAAATTGCAGTGATGTACAACCCGCCATAGAACTGCAGGAGGCCAAGAGAAGAATATGAGCAGAGCAACAGAGCAATGGTGGACACACTAGCTGAGGTGGCCAGAACAACTCACACGGTTAGAGCAAAGTTACTAGTTATAGGTGATTTCAATCACAAGGAGATTGACTGGGAAAACCTGGAGACACATGGGGATCCCGAAACATGGAGAGCCAAGATGATGGATGTGGTACTGGAAAAAACCTCATGCGTCTTCTTTCTTTCAACACACCGGCCGTACCCCACCGAGGCGGGGTGGCCCAAAAGGAAAAACTTGAGTTTCTCCTTTTACATTTAGTAATATATACAGGAGAAAGGGTTACTACCCCCTTGCTCCTGGCATTTTAGTCGCCTCTTACAACATGCATGGCTTACGGAGGAAGAATTCTGTTCCACTTCCCCATGGAGGTAAGAGGAACTAAACAAGAACAAGAACTAGTAAGAAAATAGAAGAAAACCCAGAAGGGTGTGTGTATATATATGCTTGTACATGAATGTGTAGTGTGACCTAAGTGTAAGCAGAAGTAGCAAGACGTACCTGAAACCTTGCATGTTTATGAGACAGAAAAATGGACACCAGCAATCCTACCATCATGTAAAACAATTACAAGCTTTCGTTTTACACTCATTTGGCAGGACGGTAGTACCTCCCTGGGCGGTTGCTGTCTACCAACCTACTACCTAGTAAAACCTCATGCATCAACATGTTAAGGACACTGCCAGAGAGAGAGGGGAGGATGAACCAGCAAAACTGAACCTAGTATTCGCCTTGAGTAGTTCAGACATCAAGGACATCACATTCGAAAGGCCCCTTGGAGCTAGTGATCACGTGGTTCTAAGCCTTGAATATATATAGTAGAGTTACAAGTGGAAAGGGTAGCAGGAGTAGGATGGGAAAAGCGAAACTACAAAAGGGGTGAGAACACAGGCATGAGGAACTTCCTGCAAGAGATTCAGTGGGAAAGAGAATTTGTAGGAAAATCAGTAAACAAAATTATTGACTATGTAACAACAAAATGCAAGGAGGTAGAGCAGAGGTTTGTTCCCAAGGGCAAGGGAAGACCAGAACGAGCCTTTAGTTCACCCAAAAGTGTAGGGAGGCAAAAACTAAGTGTGCTAGAGAATGGAAAAAGTACAGAAGACAAAGCACCCAGGAAAATAAAGAGACGAGTCAAAAAGCCAGAAATGAGTATGTACAGATAAGGAGGGAGGCCCAGCGATGGTACGAAAATTACATAGCAATGAAAGTCAAGTCTGACCAGAAGCTGTTGTATAGCCACATCAAGAGGAAAACAACAGTCAAGGACCAGGTAATCATGCTGAGTAAGGAAGGTGGGGAGTTCACAAGTAACAACCAAGAAGTATGTGAGGAGCTCAACATGAGATTTAAAAAAGTATTTACAGTGGAGACAGAAAGGACTCCGGGAACTCAGAATAGGGGGGTACACCAACAAGTGCTGGATGAAATACACACAACCAACGAGGAGGCAAAGAAGCTGCTATGTGAACTTGATGCCTCAAAGGTGGTGAGAAAACACATCTCACCATGGCTGTGTGTGCCATTAACCCTTTCAGGGTTTCGGCCATACTAGTACGGCTTACGTGCCAGGGTCCTTTATGTACTAGTACGTAGTCAAATTCTAGCACCTTCAAATCTAGTGAGAGAAAGCTGGTAGGCCTACTTATGAAAGAATGGGTCTATGTGGTCAGTGTGTGCAGTATAAAAAAAATCCTGCAGCACACAGTGCGTAATGAGAAAAAGAAAAAACTTTGACCGTGTTTTTGGATTAAAACAGCGACTTTGCACTGGATTTTCGTGTGGCATTTATTGTTGTATTCTAGTTTTCCCAGTCTCATTTGATGAAATGTTCGATTTTTACCAAAGTTCAAAAGTAAACAAATCATGCTAAGCGTCCAATACACGTCAACTGGCGAGTCTAATATTCTTTCACAAATGCGCCAATATTATTTATACCATTTCTACACTAATGCAATAGTCTGCATAACAGTAAATCCTCTATTTTTTTGTGAGAATAAAAATTCAAAGCGGTAAGCAAAAGAATGTAAGAGGGGCATGGGGACGTGACTAATGAACAGAGGAATGTTATTTTGGTGCCAGGAATGTCTTTCTTGTTTATTCTGGACCCTATTTGGAAATTGGCATCTTTTGAAATTTGTGTGAAATTGGCAAAATTGCTAAATTCTGACCACTGTATTGGATAGTTGAAATCGGTAAATGGGTGGTTTCTTGTACTCATTCTATAGAAAAAATGGAGTTCTAGCGAAATAGTTATGATTTTTGTCGACTAGTCCAGTGGAATTGGCCGAAAATAGGGCTCAAAGTGGGCAAAATCGCCGATGGGTAAACATCGTCAAGACCACTAACTTCACAAGAGCATAATTCCGTAATTTTTCCATCAAATTTCATACTTTTGGTGTTATTATGATCGGGAAAAGATTCTCTATCTTTTCATAAGAAAAAAAATTTTTTTTTTTTTTTTTGAAATTTGGGCGACCCTGAGAACAAGTCTGGGGACCCTGAAAGGGTTAAAAGCAGTAAAGAGTTTTTGTGGATAGTAAGTTGCAGATTAGGGTATGTTAGAGAGTGGATAATTATTTTCCATTAAAAGTAGGCTTTGGACAGGGATGTACTCTCCTAATTGTGGTTGCAGGGGATCAGGTCATAGCTCCTGGCCCTGCCTCTTCACTGGTTGCTACTAGGTTCTCTCCCTGCTCCATGAGCTTTATCAAACCTCATCTTAAAACTATGTATGGTTCCTGCCTCCACTACATCACCTTCCAGACTATTCCACTTCCTGACAACTCTGAAGAAATACTTCCTAACATCCCTTTGATTCAGACGAGTCTTCAACTTCAAATTTTGACCCCTTATTGGTGTGTCCCATCCTTGGAACATCCTGTCTTTGTCCACCTCATCAATTCCTCACAGCATTTTATACGTCGTTATTATGTCTCTTCAACCCTCCTGTCTTCCAGTGTCGTCAGGCCGGTTTCCCTTACCCTTTCTTCGTGGGACATTTCCCTTAGCTCCAGTACTAGTCTTGTTGCAAACCTTTGCACTTTTTCTAATTTCTTGACATGTTTGACTAGGTGTGGGTTCCAAACTGGTGCTGCATACTGCAGTATGGGCCTGACGTATGCAGTGTAGAGAGTCTTGGACGATTCCTTACTAAGGTGTCAGAACTCTATTCTTAGGTTTGCTGGGTGCCCATATGCTACAGCAGTTATCTGGTTGATGTGCGCCTCAGATGTGCTTGGTATTATACTCGCCCCATAATCCTTTTCCTTGAGTGAGGTTTTCAGTCTTTTGCCACCTAGCCTATACTCTGTCTGCAGTCTACTTTGCACTTCCTCGTTCTTCATGACTTTGCATTTGGTGGGGTTAAATTCGAGGAGCCAGTTGCTGGACCAGGCTTGCAGCCTGTCCAGATCCCTTTGTAGTTCTGCCTGATCCTCATCCAATTTAATTCTCCTCATTAACTTCACATCATCTGCAAACAGGGATACTTTTGAGTCTATCCTTCCATCATGTCATTCACATATACCGAGAACAGAACTGGTCCTAGGACTGACCCCTGTGGAAACCCGCTTGTCACAGGCACCCACTCTGACACCTTGTCATGTACCATGACTCACTGCCTCCCTTTCAGGTACTCTCTGATCTATTGCAGTGCCTTTCCTGTCATGGGTGCCTGATCCTCTAACTTTCACACTAATCTCTTGTGAGGAACTTTGTCGAAGGCCTTCTTGCAGTCCAAGAAAAGGAAATCTATCCACCCCTCTCTCTTTTGTCTTCTGTTTCCTTGTCATAAAATACAAGGAGGTTTGTGACACAGGATTTCCCTTCCCTGAAACCGTGCTGGTTGTCATTTATAAGCTTGTTCCTTTCTAGGTGCTCCACCACTCTTCTCCTGATAATCTTCTCTTTGACTCTGCATACTATACACGCCAGTGATACTGGTCTGTAGTTTAAACATCTGATAAGAGCTGACTTTGATGAGGGTAAAGGAGGGTAATATTACATGACCATTGCCCTCCCTTTGTTTGCTGGTACACAAACATTTCTGTCTGTCTATTTGTCTGTCTGTCAAGCTCCCTGTCTGTCCATCAGCTCTCTGTCTCAGAGAGCCACAAGACTGTGTCATCACGTTTACTCACATCTTCAAGCAGAGTATAGCACTTTGTCTGGATTTCTTGAGGGTTATCCTAGGTAATTTACACTATGTATACTTGTATTTATGTGTACCTGTGAGACAGAGATAGGCAGACAGATAGAAAGAGAGACAGATTGAAAGATATAAAATGAGGAGAAAGATAATTAGATAGAATGGAGGAAGGGGCAAGCAGCATCCACCCCATTGTTTGACAGGCGGTAGGTAGTGACTAATGACACAATATGTCACTTTGACAGCTGCCGACTCCTGACTCAAAACAATTATAAGCCACACCTGGCACACAAGGAGGAGGAGGAGGAGGAAGAAGAAGAAGAGGAAGGAAGAAGAAGAAGAAGGAAGGAGGAAGAAGAGGAGGAGGAAGAAGAAGAAGGAAGAGGAGGAGGAGGGGAGGAGGAGGAGGAGGAAGGAGGAGGAGGAGGAAGAGGAGGAGGAGGGAGGAGGAGGAGGAGGAGGAGGAGGAGGAGGAAGAGGAGGAGGAAGAGGAGGAGGAAGAGGAGGAAGAGGAGGAGGAAGAGGAGGAGGAGGAGGAGGAGGAAGGAGGAGGAGAGGAGGAGGAGGAAGAGGAAGAGGAGGAGGGAGGAAGGAAGAGGAAGAGGAAGAAGAAGAAGAATTGTTTGTTTGTTTTTGTAAAACAAGTTTTGTAAACAATATATTGATAATTATGTTTGTGTGCTTGTTGTATTTGTATACAACAGTGTATATATATACTTGCACCTTACTTTGGTCTCATAGGCCACATAAGTTATGTGAAAAAATAAAATAGTGAAAAAAACAAAAAACCTTCAATTACAAGTAAACTAAAGTTTACCGGGTGAGCAACAGTCGCCGCTGTTTGCCATACTGTGGCTCATTTTCTGCAAACTTCATGGCTCTATATCTCGGTAAAGTACCGATGGCAAAAATTTTTTTGGACTAAAACACTCAGAAAAATAATATTAACATTTTCATAAGAAAAAATAATTTTTTTTTTTTTTGAATATTTGGCGACATAGAATGACAGTTTCAGAGAGGGACCTGAAACAGTCAAAGGGTTAATGCCTCATGTCTGTCGCCTTTCTTGAAAATTGAGACTACATTTGATGTTTCCCATACCTCATAGTTGCCCAGTTTCAGTGGATCTGTTAAAGATTGTTGTTAACCCTTTCAGGGTCCACAGGCCCTCTCAGAGACTTGTTCTCAGGGTCCCCCAAATTTAAAAAAAAAAAAAAAAAATCTCATGAAAAGGTAGAGAATTTTTTCCCGATCATAATGACACCAAAAGTATGAAATTTGATGGAAAACTTACACACTGTGTGCTGCAGGATTTTTTTTATACTGCGCACACTGACCACAGACCCATTCTTTCATATGTAGGCCTACCACCTTTTTCACTAGATTTGAGGGTGCTAGAATTTAGGCATACTAATAAGTCAAAAACCCTGGTGCGTAAGCCGTACTAGTACGTTCGAAACCCTGAAAGGGTTAACCCCTAAACGGTCCAAACATATATATATATGTTCTCTTGCCCAGTACCCCGAATATTTTGAAAAAAAAAAAAAAATTATATACAAATAAAGACTACACTTTTCGAAGTGTCATAGGATAAAAAAAAAAATTAGAGTCAGTACTTGACAAGATATGAGGCCGCGAAGTTGGCACTTGGCGATCACCTGACGGCAACATGAAGCGCTGCCGCTTGCAGAAATTCTACATATTTACCGTTTTTTTCCATTTTTTTTTATTTTTCTTGGTTTTCATGATATGATAATTATGTTTTATAGTAAATCCTTTGATTTCAATGCCAATTGTTTGGTAGACAGCAACCACCCAGGGAAGTACTACCGTCCTGCCAGATGACTGTGAAACAAAAACCTGTAACTGTTTTGCATGATGGTAGGATTGCTGGTTTCTTTTTCTGTCTCATAAACACGCTAAGATAACAGGGATATCTTGCTACTCCTACTTACACTTTGGTCACACTTCACAGACACGCACATGCATATATATATATACATACATCTAGGTTTTTCTCCTTTTTCTAAATAGCTCTTGTTCTTTTTTATTTCTTCTATTGTCCATGGGGAAGTGGAAAAGAATCTTTCCTCCGTAAGCCATGCGTGTCGTATGAGGCGACTAAAATGCCGGGAGCAATGGGCTAGTAACCCCTTCTCCTGTATACAATTACTAAAAAAGAGAAGAAGAAAAACTTTATAAAACTGGGTTGCTTAAACGTGCGTGGATGTAGTGCGGATGACAAGAAACAGATGATTGCTGATGTTATGAATGAAAAGAAGTTGGATGTCCTGGCCCTAAGCGAAACAAAGCTGAAGGGGGTAGGAGAGTTTCAGTGGGGGGAAATAAATGGGATTAAATCTGGAGTATCTGAGAGAGTTAGAGCAAAGGAAGGGGTAGCAGTAATGTTAAATGATCAGTTATGGAAGGAGAAAAGAGAATATGAATGTGTAAATTCAAGAATTATGTGGATTAAAGTAAAGGTTGGATGCGAGAAGTGGGTCATAATAAGCGTGTATGCACCTGGAGAAGAGAGGAATGCAGAGGAGAGAGAGAGATTTTGGGAGATGTTAAGTGAATGTATAGGAGCCTTTGAACCAAGTGAGAGAGTAATTGTGGTAGGGGACTTGAATGCTAAAGTAGGAGAAACTTTTAGAGAGGGTGTGGTAGGTAAGTTTGGGGTGCCAGGTGTAAATGATAATGGGAGCCCTTTGATTGAACTTTGTATAGAAAGGGGTTTAGTTATAGGTAATACATATTTTAAGAAAAAGAGGATAAATAAGTATACACGATATGATGTAGGGCGAAATGACAGTAGTTTGTTGGATTATGTATTGGTAGATAAAAGACTGTTGAGTAGACTTCAGGATGTACATGTTTATAGAGGGGCCACAGATATATCAGATCACTTTCTAGTTGTAGCTACACTGAGAGTAAAAGGTAGATGGGATACAAGGAGAATAGAAGCATCAGGGAAGAGAGAGGTGAAGGTTTATAAACTAAAAGAGGAGGCAGTTAGGGTAAGATATAAACAGCTATTGGAGGATAGATGGGCTAATGAGAGCATAGGCAATGGGGTCGAAGAGGTATGGGGTAGGTTTAAAAATGTAGTGTTAGAGTGTTCAGCAGAAGTTTGTGGTTACAGGAAAGTGGGTGCAGGAGGGAAGAGGAGCGATTGGTGGAATGATGATGTAAAGAGAGTAGTAAGGGAGAAAAAGTTAGCATATGAGAAGTTTTTACAAAGTAGAAGTGATGCAAGGAGGGAAGAGTATATGGAGAAAAAGAGAGAAGTTAAGAGAGTGGTGAAGCAATGTAAAAAGAGAGCAAATGAGAGAGTGGGTGAGATGTTATCAACAAATTTTGTTGAAAATAAGAAAAAGTTTTGGAGTGAGATTAACAAGTTAAGAAAGCCTAGAGAACAAATGGATTTGTCAGTTAAAAATAGGAGAGGAGAGTTATTAAATGGAGAGTTAGAGGTATTGGGAAGATGGAAGGAATATTTTGAGGAATTGTTAAATGTTGATGAAGATAGGGAAGCTGTGATTTCGTGTATAGGGCAAGGAGGAATAACATCTTGTAGGAGTGAGGAAGAGCCAGTTGTGAGTGTGGGGGAAGTTCGTGAGGCAGTAGGTAAAATGAAAGGGGGTAAGGCAGCCGGGATTGATGGGATAAAGATAGAAATGTTAAAAGCAGGTGGGGATATAGTTTTGGAGTGGTTGGTGCAATTATTTAATAAATGTATGGAAGAGGGTAAGGTACCTAGGGATTGGCAGAGAGCATGCATAGTTCCTTTGTATAAAGGCAAAGGGGATAAAAGAGAGTGCAAAAATTATAGGGGGATAAGTCTGTTGAGTGTACCTGGTAAAGTGTATGGTAGAGTTATAATTGAAAGAATTAAGAGTAAGACGGAGAATAGGATAGCAGATGAACAAGGAGGCTTTAGGAAAGGTAGGGGGTGTGTGGACCAGGTGTTTACAGTGAAACATATAAGTGAACAGTATTTAGATAAGGCTAAAGAGGTCTTTGTGGCATTTATGGATTTGGAAAAGGCGTATGACAGGGTGGATAGGGGGGCAATGTGGCAGATGTTGCAAGTGTATGGTGTAGGAGGTAGGTTACTGAAAGCAGTGAAGAGTTTTTACGAGGATAGTGAGGCTCAAGTTAGAGTATGTAGGAAAGAGGGAAATTTTTTCCCAGTAAAAGTAGGCCTTAGACAAGGATGTGTGATGTCACCGTGGTTGTTTAATATATTTATAGATGGGGTTGTAAGAGAAGTAAATGCGAGGGTCTTGGCAAGAGGCGTGGAGTTAAAAGATAAAGAATCACACACAAAGTGGGAGTTGTCACAGCTGCTCTTTGCTGATGACACTGTGCTCTTGGGAGATTCTGAAGAGAAGTTGCAGAGATTGGTGGATGAATTTGGTAGGGTGTGCAAAAGAAGAAAATTAAAGGTGAATACAGGAAAGAGTAAGGTTATGAGGATAACAAAAAGATTAGGTGATGAAAGATTGAATATCAGATTGGAGGGAGAGAGTATGGAGGAGGTGAACGTATTCAGATATTTGGGAGTGGACGTGTCAGCGGATGGGTCTATGAAAGATGAGGTGAATCATAGAATTGATGAGGGAAAAAGAGTGAGTGGTGCACTTAGGAGTCTGTGGAGACAAAGAACTTTGTCCTTGGAGGCAAAGAGGGGAATGTATGAGAGTATAGTTTTACCAACGCTCTTATATGGGTGTGAAGCGTGGGTGATGAATGTTGCAGCGAGGAGAAGGCTGGAGGCAGTGGAGATGTCATGTCTGAGGGCAATGTGTGGTGTGAATATAATGCAGAGAATTCGTAGTTTGGAAGTTAGGAGGAGGTGCGGGATTACCAAAACTGTTGTCCAGAGGGCTGAGGAAGGGTTGTTGAGGTGGTTCGGACATGTAGAGAGAATGGAGCGAAACAGAATGACTTCAAGAGTGTATCAGTCTGTAGTGGAAGGAAGGCGGGGTAGGGGTCGGCCTAGGAAGGGTTGGAGGGAGGGGGTAAAGGAGGTTTTGTGTGCGAGGGGCTTGGACTTCCAGCAGGCATGCGTGAGCGTGTTTGATAGGAGTGAATGGAGACAAATGGTTTTTAATACTTGACGTGCTGTTGGAGTGTGAGCAAAGTAACATTTATGAAGGGATTCAGGGAAACCGGCAGGCCGGACTTGAGTCCTGGAGATGGGAAGTACAGTGCCTGCACTCTGAAGGAGGGGTGTTAATGTTGCAGTTTAAAAACTGTAGTGTAAAGCACCCTTCTGGCAAGACAGTGATGGAGTGAATGATGGTGAAAGTTTTTCTTTTTCGGGCCACCCTGCCTTGGTGGGAATCGGCCGGTGTGATAATAATAAAAAAAAAAAAATTAATCCGTGCAAGACACCCAAAAGTATGAAAAAAAATTTTTTTTACCACAAAAAAATGTTAATTTTAGTACACACAAACTGAAAAAGGCATGCACAATTACATGACACTTACTTTTATTGAAGATCTGGTGATGATTGATGGGATGGGAGGAGGGGAGAGAGAGTGTTAGTGTTTAGAAGGGGAATCCCCTTCCATTAAGACTTGAGGTGGCAAGTCCTTTTCTGGGGTTACTTCCCTTCTTCTTTTAATGCCACTAGGACCAGCTTCAGAGTCACTGGACTTCTTTCGCACAAGATATCTGTCCATAGTGGCCTGTACCTCTCGTTCCTTTATGATTTGTCTAAAGTGGTTCACAACATTGTCATTGTAACAGTCACCAGCACGGCTTGCAATAGCTGTGTGAGGGTGATTTTCATCAAAAAAGGTTTGCACTTCAAGCCATTTTGCACACATTTCCTTAATCTTTGAAGTAGGCAATTCCTTCAATTTCTCTCTCCCCTCCTTTGAACCAGTTTCCCCAGGTCTGGCCTCTTGCTCTTGAAGTTGATCTATCAGCTCATCAGTGGTTAGTTCTTCATTGTCCTCCTCCACCAACTCTTCCACATCATCCCCACTAACCTCCAACCCCAAGGACTTCCCCAATGCCACAATTGATTCCTCAACTGGTATACTCCTCTCAGGGTTAGCCTCAAACCCTTCAAAATCCCTTTTGTCTACACATTCTGGCCACAGTTTCTTCCAAGCAGAGTTCAAGGTTCTCTTAGTCACTCCCTCCCAAGCCTTACCTATAAGGTTTACACAATTGAGGATATTAAAGTGATCCTTCCAAAACTCTTTTAGAGTCAATCGAGTGTCTGTGGTCACTTCAAAGCACTTTTGAAACATAGCTTTTGTGTACAGTTTCTTGAAGTTGGAAATGACCTGCTGGTCCATGGGCTGCAGGAGAGGAGTGGTATTAGGAGGCAAAAACTTCACCTTAATGAAGCTCATGTCCCCATAAAGTCGCTCTGCCACGTCTGTAGGATGACCAGGGGCATTGTCTAACACCAGGAGGCACTTAAGTTCTAATTTCTTTTCAGTTAGGTAATCTTTGACATTGGGGGCAAATGCATGGTGTAACCAGTTATAGAAAAAGTCCCTAGTGACCCATGCCTTACTGTTTGATCTCCACAGCACACACAAATTATCCTTGAGGACATTCTTTTGCCTGAACGCTCTGGGAGTTTCAGAGTGATACACTAATAAAGGCTTAACTTTGCAATCACCAGTAGCATTGGCACACATCAACAAAGTAAGCCTGTCTTTCATAGGCTTATGTCCTGGGAGTGCCTTTTCCTCCTGAGTAATGTAGGTCCTGCTTGGCATTTTCTTCCAGAACAGGCCTGTTTCATCACAATTAAACACTTGTTCAGGTTTCAGTCCTTCAGTTTCTATGTACTCCTTGAATTCCTGCACATATTTTTCAGCCGCTTTGTGGTCCGAACTGGCAGCCTCACCATGCCGTATCACACTATGTATGCCACTACGCTTCTTAAATCTCTCAAACCAACCTTTGCTGGCCTTAAATTCACTCACATCATCACTAGTTGCAGGCCTTTTTTTAATTAAATCCTCATGCAACTTCCTAGCCTTTTCACATATGATCGCTTGAGAGACGCTATCTCCTGCTAGCTGTTTTTCATTTATCCACACCAATAAGAGTCTCTCAACATCTTCCATCACTTGCGATCTTTGTTTCGAAAACACAGTTAAACCTTTGGCAAGAACAGCTTCCTTGATTGCCTTTCTGTTGCCCACAATAGTAGAGATGGTTGATTTGGGTTTCTTGTACAACCTGACCAGGTCGGTGATACGCACTCCACTTTCATACTTATCAATGATCTCTTTCTTCATTTCTATAGGAATTCTAACCCTTATTGCTGTAGGGTTGGAACTAGAAGCTTTCTTGGGGCCCATGGTCACTTATTTTCCAGAAACAGCACCGAAAACACTGTAATAATACGAAATATTCCGATTGTATGCTTGAATGTTACCGCGGAGGCTGGCTGGTAAACAATGCCACCGGCGGAACATATGAGGCTGGCTCAGGCCGCACATTGGACGCGTCTCGGACGAAGGGCGCTGAGCTGGTTTTTGGGCGGTATGCGGGGCAAAATTTTAGCGATCAAAGCGTCCGGTATGCGGATTGTCCGTTATGCAAGGCGTCCGTTATGCGGGGGTCCACTGTACTTTGCCAAGGTATGGTTCCATCATCCTGAGAGCAACATGACTGGAAATGCCCAACATCCGTCTGTCATAATCAAGTGTGTTTCTCCCGGTGTATACAATGATATCCAAAACAAGACCACTCTCATAGTCAAACACAACAAAAAGTTTTATACCAAAGCGAATATGTTTGCTTGGTATGTATTGCTTGAATGACAGGCATCCCTTGAACAGAATCAAGGACTCGTCAACAACAATGTTCTTGAAGGGATAAAAGTATGCACTGAATTTCTGCTTCAAATACATACACACTTCCCGGATTTTGTACAGAAGGTCATTTCTGTTTGGCATATTCCTGTCTGAGAAGTGCAACATTCATAGCAACAGAGTTTATCTGTTGGAGGGAAGGAGGTCACAGAAGACTGGAGTAGTGATGAAGTGATCTGTGAACCAGTAGTTATGTATATTGTTCTTATAGGTATGTGGCATAAGCATGACAATGGCAAGGAATAAATACATTTCAGCTACTGTTCTGCCTTTCCACCTGCGCAGCCGTGACGATTCTCCAACCTCTGCTGTGTTGTTCATGACATATCGGTAACAATTATTTGTCTGGGTGACTATCAAGTTCATTATAGGCTCGTTAAAGTATAGCTGGAAAAAGTCTAACTCTGTAGACTCTTTGGTTACAGGACATTCTGGCTGGATGCCACTTCCACTTGCATCAAAATTACAAGGGCTGTGGCACAAATACATGTATACTTTGTGTCCAGTTCCACTCAAGATCACATGGTGCAGGGTGGATCTGTGGCATGGGTCGAGAGGGCGCAGGAGGAGGGACAGGAGTGGAGGCAGCATATGGTTGAGGGGGTGCCGGGCAGTCCTGTGTCTGTCTACCCACCACGTCATGTGGTCCAGGCACTGTGCCACCCACCACTACTTCTTCCATCCCTGCATTCACCTTCATGATCACCATCACTGTCAGTGGCCAGAGTTTTGGATCATGACCTGCCACGACCCTTGGGGACTGCATATGGCACACTGCCTGAACATAGACGACGACGCCTAAATGTACGCTTCACCAGTGAATAATGAACTTCACTATCGATAGATGAATCCTTGAATGGCATAAAATCTATCTCGTCGCTTACATCACTATCACTGTCACTAAAACACCGGGAAAATGATAGTGTCCTCTAGCGAAGTTGCCTATGGGTAACACTCACCACTCCAAAGGTGCTTGGCCCAGGGTCTTGTGTGGCTACACTGGCCACCCCAGATGTGCTTGGCCTAGGATCTGCTGTGGCCACACTGGCTACCCCAGAGGTGCTTGGCCCAGGGTCTGGTGTGGCCACCCCAGAGGTGATGGGATAAAAGTCATCTGGGTTATCGTTGGCATTTTCACTAATTCCTTGAATATTAGTGGCCCCATTGGTGTCAAATCCACTACTCTCTCGCTCTAAATCACTTTCCTCGAATAGTAGTGTGTTAATACAATGAGGCATGAGTGACTCACGAGGATGTGCCATGATGTTGACCCAAGATGGAGCTGAATGTAACTGGTCCTACCATGCGGTACCCAGGTGTACCTGATTTTTTTCACATGGCGCACACTGAGTGCGCAGACCCGTTTTCTCATGTCTAGGCGACTGAGGCCTATCGTGCCAATTTTGAAGGAATGAAAAATGAAAAGTATATATACATTCAGGGTGCTAGCGGTAAGAATATATATATACTTTTGGACCGTTTAGGGGTTAATAGTAGCCTGCCAACTATTCCATACATCTACAGCTTCTGCCACATTGCCACCCTGTCACAGTCCCCTCTAATTCTTTTATGATCTTTTTCCTTATACACAGGAACTAAGCATGCTTTCTGCAAATCCCTAAGTACCTTCCTCCTCACTTTTAAAAGGTGTTGTGCCTCCCTGCCCAGTGCAAGAAATCACTGCCTTCCTCTCCATCAGCATTCAGTAACTCGAACTATTCCTCCAATTTCCCAATACATCCACCTTCCCATTTACTGGCTCCCATCTTCTGTTTTTAGCTGTTAAATCCATTTACTGAAAACATGCTAATATTGTTGTACATAAATGTGAAGAAATTTCTATTTAAAATGCACTATATAGATACCCATTATCAGAGATCCTACTGAACATCACTTTTCAATATTGCACTATTTCTACTGAGCAGAAAAATTACTGCATAAACAAGGACTTGTACCTAGTCATAGCTGCTGCCTCCTCTTGATATCTAACAACAGTGTCCTTAGCCATGACACCTCCATGCTTCTGCAGTCTCTTGCCTTGTTCTATTCTCTCTGCAGCTTCCCTCACACGAGTCTCCAGCATATTTTCGCACTGATCAAGGGGTCCACGAGCCTCTTCTTCAACCTGCAGAAAAAATATAGTAGCCTTCTTCTAAAAATCTGTGCCCAATGCTAGTACTACTGGAATCTAATTTTTTACCAAAGCTCTACTCCCTCCTTATTACAGTGGTGCTATGTCTGCACTTTTTAAAAGACACTGGTACTTCACTCAGATATAAGCTTTTTCTCCA
This sequence comes from Cherax quadricarinatus, assembly GCF_038502225.1. Lineage (NCBI taxonomy): Eukaryota > Metazoa > Arthropoda > Malacostraca > Decapoda > Parastacidae > Cherax > Cherax quadricarinatus. The sequence continues at coordinate 20,087,249 of NC_091354.1, read as the reverse complement.
AACAGTACAGCTTGCATATACTAGTGATATTTTACACTTCTTTATAATTAACAAGAAATCAGTTTTAGTAACCATTTTTTTTTTTTATTCAATAGAGATCATATTATAGGTAGTAGACTGGACAGCAACTGCCCAGGGAGGTCCTACCATTCTGCCAAGCGAGTGTAAAACGGAAGCCTGTAATTGTGTTACATGATGGTAAGATTGATTTTTTCTTTTTTTTTGTCTCAAACATGCAAGATTTCAGACACATCTTGCTACTTCTACTTACACTTAGATCACACTACACATGCATGTACAAGCATATACAGTAGACCATCATTTAACATGGTGGTTACGTTCCTGAAAACGCCGTGCTAGTCAAAACCGTGTTAGACAAACTGAAGAGCTTATGGGGAAAATAGGGTTACATTCCTGGGAGCCCCCAAAAAGCCTTACAAAATATAAGTGAATATGTAATTGTAGTGCATTGTCGTGACATATTACTGCTTAAGACTACAAATGCAATAGAAATAATGGTATTTCTTATTATAAATTTTGGGTAATGGTGTGTGTGTGTGGATGACTGTGGAGAGAGTGGATATGGATGGTGTGGCCCTATTGGGCTGAGGTGGATGGTTGTTGGTTGTCAGCAGAAGTGAATGGTAGAGGTTCTGGTACTAAAGTGGATGATTGTATTGGAGTGTGCATAAATTCTGTAATGGATCTCTGGGCTCTTTTACCCTACAGTACATTATACAGCTGACGATAAGGCATCATCAGCTGGCCTAGACACCGTTTCAAAGCACTGCTTCTAAATTTGTTATTGTATAATTATACTATTACTATCAATAAATAATATCTACCTATCATATTTATTCCAGAATAACATTAGGTATAACATAAATAATGTAGAAGCATGATAAAGAGGCACAAATTAATAAAAACTGACATTTTATAGAGAGGTATTGAAGGTTGGGCGGGGCTATGAGAGAGCAAGAAGGCACGAGCAGTCTCTCTCAGACTCAGTTACTCATGGACCACCATGGCGTGTGGAGGTGTGAGCTCATGGCACTATAAAATATTGTATAATAATACTATTATTATCAATAAGTTACCTATCATATTTATTCCAGAATAATATTAGGTATAATGTAAATAATGTAGAAACACGATAAAGACGCCTAAATTAATAAAAATCTGACATTACAGAGAGGTATTGAAGGTTGGAGGGAGGGGAGGGATAAAAAAAAACGTGACTGCGACCATTATAATTATGCCTATGTGCTAAACATACTCTTTTTCAGTAAGTCATTCAGTCAAGTCAGTATGTTATTCAGTCAAGTCATTCAAGTCAGTAAGATATTCAGTCAAGTCAGTAAGTCATTCAGTCAAGTCATTAAGTTATTCAGTCAAGCCAGTGTGTTATTCGCCTCGTTCTTTGTAATTGCAAGAACTGACGCTTCATTAAGACCATAGGCTCTCACTGTATCCACCACACGTGAGCCACTCTTAACCCTTTCAGGGTCGGCAGGCCCTCTCCTAAACTTGTTCTCAGGGTCAGAAATTTTTCCCAAAAAAAAAAATCTTATGAAATGAATGAAATTTGATGGAAAACTTACGAAATTATGCTCTCGCAAAATCAGCGGTCTCGATGATGTTTACGCATCGGCGATTTCACCCACCTTGAGCCCAATTTTCCGCCAATTCCAATGTACCAGTTGACAAAAATCATAACTATTTTGCTAGACCTCCTTTTTTTTCTATCGAATGAGTACAAGAAACCACCCAATTACCTATTTCAACTATCCAATAAAGTGGTCAGAAATTGGCATTTTTGCCAATTTCACAAATTTCAAAAGATGCCAATTTCCAAACAGGGCCCAGAATAACCAAAAAAGACATTCCTGGCACTAAAATAAAAAAATTTCTGTTAATTAATCACGTCCCCAGGCCCCTCTTACATTTCTTTTGCTTTCCACTTCGAATTTTTATTCTCACAAAAAAAAAGAAGATTTACTGTTCTGCAGACTACTGCATTAGTATAGAAATGGTATAAATAATATCAGCGCACTTCTGGAAGAATATTAGACTCACCAGTTGATGTGTATTGGATGCGTGGCATGATTTGTTTACTTTTGAACTTTGGCAAAAATCTAACATTTCTGCTACTTTGACCTCAATTTCAAGGTACTTTTCATTGTGAAACCAATCAAAATCATCTCAATTTCTGTAATGTGTCTTCCATTCTATAAAATGAGACCAGGAAAACTAGAATACAACCATAAATAGCATACGAAAATACACTGCAAAGTCGCTGTTTTAAAGCAAAAACATGGTCAGAGTTTTTTTTTTTTTCTCATTATGCACTGTGTGCTGCAGGATTTTTTTGATACTGTGCACACTGACCACACAGACCCAATCTTTCATATGTAGACCTACCAGCTTTCTCTTGCTAGATTTGAAGGCGCTAGAATTTAGGCGTACTAGTACGGCACAACCCTGGCGTGCAAGCCGTACTAGTACGGCACCAACCTTGAAAGAGTTAAGCTCATCTAATACAGTGGACCCTCATTTTTTTACTGTAAGGCTCAAAAGTCGTATTTTTCAGAAATCGTAACATTTTTTTTCATCAATACATAGACTCACGAATCGTCGTTTGTCTGGGACACGTACACATGGCTCCGAGCTGCCTCACACTCCATTCCCAGCCAGTGTGTCATTGTTTATCAGTGAGCGAGGATGATCCCACGAGTTCATACGATATATTTCCTAATATCCCATTAGTTTTAGTGCTTGCAACTGCTAAGTAAGTCACCATGGCTCCAAAGAAAGTTTCTAGTGCCAGCTCTTTGGTAAAGAATGTGAGAAACACATATAATTTATGAGAAAGTTTGCAGAATAATACGAAAGTGGTAGTGGTATAGTAGCAGCAGTTGTGATAGTGGTAGAGAGTGGTAATGATGGTGGTAGAAGGTGGTAGTGATGGTGGTAGAGGGTGGTAGCAGTTGTGATAGTGGTAGAGGGTGGTAGTGATGGTGGTAGAAGGTGGTAGTGATGGTAGCATTTGTGCTAGTGGTAGAGGGTGGTAGTGGTTGTGAAAGTGGTAGAGGGTGGTAGTGATGGTGGTAGTAGTTGTGATGGTGGTAATGGTTGTGATGGTGGTAGAGGGTGCCTTCTTCAATGATTCAGCAATTCTACTAACTCCTCCAATGTTGTTGGAGTTATATAGGGCTACAGAAAACACCGGCGCCTCAGCTGCTGCTTCACCACCATTATAGACGGCTTATGCTCTCAGTAGCCCTTATACGCCCAACAACACCAACAGAACACCTCTTGTGACATACATAATGACTTATTTCATTCATTGCAGAGTATATTCCATGTTTCTAAGTTATTAATGTTGTTTATTATGTCATATTAGTTAAAGTGCGATAGATAAATAGGCCGTAGAGTTGATAATAGTGTCACATTCTCCAACAATAAACTTGCCTCCCCTCCCTCTGCCCCATACACCAACAGAGTCTTCAATAAAGGTAAGTGTGATGTTAAATATTTTTTTATACATTTTATTAGTGCTTTACATTTATTTGGCATTCTTTTCTGCATGTAAATCTATATTTAACCCTTTCAGGGTCCAAGGCCCAAATCTGGAGTCACGCACCAGTGTCCAAGAATTTAAAAAAAAAAAAAAGTTATTTTTTCTTATGAAATCGTAGAGAATCTTTTTGTGAAGGTAATAAAACAAAAAGTACGAAATTTGGTGGAAAATTGACGAAATTATGCTCTCGCGAATTTTGATGTGTCAGCGATATTTACGAATCGGCGATTTTGCCGACTTTGACTCCCATTTTAGGCCAATTACATTATTCCAATCAACCAAATTCTTAGCTATTTCACTAGTATTACTTCTATTCTATCGATTGAGCACAAGAAATCGCCAAGTCAACTGTTTCAACTACAAAATAAAGTGATCGGAAATTGTTAATTTGGCCAATTTAACACAAAGTTCAAAATATTCCTATTTCAAAATAGGGTCCAGAATGAACAATGTAGGCATTCCTGGCACTAAACTAACATTTCCTCTGTTCATTAGTTATGTTTTGAGGCTTTACAAATAAATTCCATTTTGATTTTTTATTCACATAATGAATTTTTATTCACACCAAAAAATAGAAGATTTACTGTTATGCAATACTGTAATAATTGTATAAATATCATCACCATATTTGTGAATGTATATTAGACCCAACAGCTGACGTGTATTAGACGTGTGAGGTCGTTTGTTTACTCTTGAATATCGGCAAAAATTTAACATTTCTGCTACTTTGAGCTCAGTTTCAAGCCATTTCCAGTGCTAAAACCAATCAAAATCATCTCTATTTCTGTAATATGTCTTCCATTCTATCAAATGAGACCAAGAAATCGCAAATACAACTATAAAAAACATACGAAAAAACACTGCAAAGTTGCTGTTTTAATCGAAAAATCATGATTTCATTTTTTTTCTCTCATTATACACAGTGTGCTGCAGGATCTGTTTTATGTGGTGCACACATACCACATAGATGTATTCTCTCATATCTAGGCCCAAATGTACCACTCACAGTTTATCAGAGTGAGCCGAGCTCATGGCGTAGATCTACGGTTTGGACCCTGAACGTAAAGCCGTAGATCTACGGGACGGACCCTGAAAGGGTTAAGCTAGGGAAGTTGCTAGGGAGGTGACCCCTGAAGTGACCTAGAATCCTTATGGTGGGGGATTCCCCTTCCAAACAATAATCTCTTCCCTCTCTCCTCCTCCTTGTCTTCCATTCAACAACAACAGCCTTCAATAAAGGTAACTGTCATGTTGAATGTTCATTCTTTTGTGCATGTAAATCTATCCTTAAGGTTAAAAAAAATTTTTTTTGATACTTCTGGGTGTCTGGAATGAATTAATTGGATTTACATTATTTCTTATGGGGAACATGGATTTGCAAATCGTCAATTTCGATAATAGTCACACTCTCTGTAACAGATTAATTACGAAAAATGAGGGTCCACTGTATCTCAATTTTTCTTTGTAATTCCTAGACTTGAACACCTAAACCTTTTCTTGTCACTTCCGGGAACACTTGTATGCTTACTGGGTGCCCTGATTGCTTGGTAGATTTAAAAAATGTCAACAAAAATAAGAAAATACATATACAGTGGACCCCCGCATAGCGATATTAATCCGTGCAAGAATGAATTTTCCCCATAAGAAATAATGGAAATCAAATTAATCTGTGCAAGACACCCCAAAGTATGAAAAAAAAAAACATTTTTACCACATGAAATATTAATTTTAATACACAAACTGAAAAAGGCATGCACAATTACATGACACATACTTTTATTGAAGATCTGGTGATGATTGATGGGATGGGAGGAGGAGTGTGTGTTAGTGTTTAGAAGGGGAATCCCCTTCCATTAAGACTTGAGGTGTCAAGTCCTTTTCTGGGGTTACTTCCCTTCTTCTTTTAATGCCACTAGGACCAGCTTCAGAGTCACTGGACTTCTGTCGCACAACATATCTGTCCATAGTGGCCTGTACCTCTCGTTCCTTTATGACTTCCCTAAAGAGTTTCACAACATTGTCAGTGTAATAGTCACCAGCACGGCTTGCAATAGCTGTGTGAGGGTGATTTTCATCCATGTAAGTTTGCACTTCAAGCCACTTTGCACAGATTTCCTTAATCTTTGTAGTAGGCAATTTCTTCAATTTCTCTCTCCCCTCCTTCGAACCAGTTTCCTCAGGTCTGGCCTCTTGCTGTTGAAGTTGATCTATCAGCTCATCAGTGGTTAGTTCTTCATTGTCCTCCTCCACCAACTCTTCCACATCATCCCCACTAACCTCCAACCCCAAGGACTTTCCCAATGCCATAATGGATTCCTCAACTGGCATAGGATTCTCAGGGTTAGCCTGAAACCCTTCAAAATCCCTTTGGTCTACACATTCTGGCCACAGTTTCTTCCAAGCAGAGTTCAAGGTCCTCTTAGTCACTCCCTCCCAAGCCTTACCTATAAGGTTTACACAATTGAGGATATTAAAGTGATCTCTCCAAAACTCTCTTAGAGTCAGTTGAGTTTCTGAGGTCACTACAAAGCACCTTTCAAACAGAGCTTTTGTGTACAGTTTTTTGAAGTTTGCAATAACCTGCTGGTCCATGGGCTGCAGGAGAGGAGTGGTATTAGGAGGCAAAAACTTCACCTTAATGAATTTCATGTCCCCATAAAGTCGCTCTGCCACGTCTGTAGGATGACAAGGGGCATTGTCTAACACCAGGAGGCACTTAAGGTCTAATTTCTTTTCAGTTAAGTAATCTTTCACATTGGGGGCAAATGCATGGTGTAACCAGTCATAGAAAATGTCTCTAGTGACCCATGCCTTACTGTTTGCCCTCCACAGCACACACAAATTTTCCTTGAGGACATTCTTTTGCCTGAACGGTCTGGGAGTTTCAGAGTGATACACTAATAAAGGCTTCACTTTGCAATCACCAGTAGCATTGGAACACATCAACAGAGTAAGCCTGTCTTTCATAGGCTTACGTCCTGGGAGTGCCTTTTCCTCCTCAGTAATGTAGGTCCTGCTTGGCATTTTCTTCCAAAACAGGCCTGTTTCATCACAATTAAACACTTGTTCAGGTTTCAGTCCTTCAGTTTCTATGTACTCCTTGAATTCCTGCACATTTTTTTCAGCTGCTTTGTGGTCCAAACTGGCAGCCTCACCATGCCTTATCACACTATGTATGCCACTATGCCTCTTAAATCTCTCAAACCAACCCTTGCTGGCCTTAAATTCACTCACATCATCACTAGTTGCAGGCATTTTTTTAATTAAATCCTCATGCAACTTCCTAGCCTTTTCACTTATGATCACTTGAGAGATGCTATCTCCTGCTATCTGTTTCTCATTTATCCACACCAATAACAGTCTCTCAACATCTTCCATCACTTGCGATCTCTGTTTCAAAAACACAGTTAAACCTTTGGCAAGAACAGCTTCCTTGATTGCCTTTTTGTTGCCCACAATAGTAGCGATGGTTGATTGGGGTTTACTATACAACCTGGCCAGCTCGGAGACACGCACTCCACTTTCATACTTATCAATGATCTCTTTCTTCATCTCTATAGTAATTCTTACCCTTATTCCTGTAGGGTTGGCACTAGAAGCTTTCTTGGGGCCCATGGTCACTTATTTTGCAGATAAAATCACCAGAAACACTGTAATAATACGAAATGTTCCGATTGTATGCTTGGATGTTACCGCGGAGGTTGGCTGGTAAACAATGCCACCGGCGGAACATGTGAGGCTGGCTAAGGGCGCACATTAGACGCATCTCGGACGAACAGTGTTGAGCAGATTTTTTAGCGGTATGCGAGGCAAAATCTTGGCGATAAAATGTAGCGGTATGCGGATTTAACGTTATGTGATGCCAACGGTATGCGGGGGTCCACTGTAAATAAACACAGTGAGCTTCCGAGTATTGTCATCGACTCAACGGTGTAACCTACAGACCATCCCGCCAGGCAGGCGACCGCACGCTCAAAATTTTTTCCCCTCCCGCAACCGTGTTAAACTAATTTTATGAAGTGTTAAACAAAAATATGCCACAATTCTCCAATCGTGCTATAACCAAAACATGCAAGACAAAACCATGTTAAACGACAGTCTACAGTAGACCCCCAGATATTGGCCAGTGTGGATATCAGCCAAATCAGATTTTGGCCGAAATTCTAGCCTGGATTTTGGCCGGCAACTCGGAAATCAGCTGTATATTGTACGCATAATAATAATAATCACTCTTGGGTACATTAAATGTCTTATTTTAGGTTAATATAGACATTTTCATTAATCCATCTATGATATTTTATTCACGTTACACAGAATACAGCATATAAACATAGCATATAAACATGCAATGTTTATATGCTATCAAGTGGTGAGTACCGGCAAATCGAGGAGGAGGAGGGAGGTGGTTGGAGGGTAAATATTATGTTTTCTCTGATTCATTGTTAGAGAAAACTGTGAATCTGACGCTTGGCCCAGTCACTTTCACACACGTTTGAAAATTTCCAGCCAAGACAGGACTTGCAGCAATGGTTTCAAGTTGGAAAAATTCAGATTCAGGAAGGATATAGGAAAGCACTGGTTTGGTAATCGAGTTGCGGATGAGTGGAACAAACTCCCGAGTACAGTTATTGAGGCTAAACCATTGTGTAGTTTTAAAAATAGGTTAGATAAATACATGAGTGGGTGTGGGTGGGTGTGAGTTGGACCTGACTAGCTTGTGCTGGTGGGTCTGGTGCTGTGCTCCTTCCTTGAGTGGAGGTGACCAGACTGGGTGGGTCATTGGGCTAATCCAGGGAAGGGGGGAGTCATTGGGCTAATCTGGGGGGATGGGACATGGACCTGCTCTGCATGGGTCAGTAGGCCTGTTGCAGTGTTCCTTCTTTCATATGTTCTTATGTTTACAAATTCTCAGCATGAATTATTCATTACTTCTCCCTTTGTTTATGATGGCATCTAAGGGTAGTTGTTAGAAACGATTAAACTCAGTGAAAATGGTATGTCGATGATAACATGGCCATGCACGTATGTAGCCCATGGGGGCTACATACGTGTCCATACATCTACTGCTGCCTACACTGACTTCCTGCAAATAACTACTGCTCACCTCTCGCCCTACATTAAGACTAGAGAGGTTTTTGATACCCGAAGTCCTTATGGAGGGGGATTCCCAACTCCCTCTCCCCTCCTCACCTACTTCAATACGCCAAGAGTCTTCAATAAAGGTATGTAATGTTCATTTATCATTAAAGTTAGCGCTTTATATTTCTTTCATTGTTTTCTGTATGTAAAAGTATAGTTATTCCTTAAAAAACGTATTTCTTTTAATATTTTTGGCCGTCTGGAACGGATTAATTGGATTTACATTATTTCTTATGGGAAACATTACTTCGGTTCTCGGCCATTTCGGATTTCAGCCAACCTCCTGGAACAGATTACGGACGAGAACCGGGGTTCTACTGTATACACACCCCCTCTGGGTATTCTTCTACAGTGGACTCCTGGATATCGGCCAGCGTGGAAATCTGCCAATTCGGAAATCAAGCACCTTTTTCAGCTAAACTTTCCCCCTGGATTTCGGCCATCCACTCAAAAATCGTTGGTATGAGATGCGTCCACCCGCCGGCAACGTGCTTCCTCACACATATCACACTCAGTCTGCATGTCTCTCTCATTGAGTTATGAATACTCCGTGCGTTCATCCATTGTTTTTGGTGCTTGTTTATTGTTTGCAACTGTGAAATAAGCCACCATGGGGGGCCAAAGAAAGTTCTTTGGTAAAGGTGAGAAACAATAGAATTTAAGAAAAGTTATCGCAGAATGTGAAAGTGGCATACATATGGCAGAGTCGGCCAGGATGTATGGGTAATCTACATCAACAATCAGTTCCATCCTGCTGAAGAAAGCATAAATCAAGGAAGCTGATACACAGTATGAAGGATAAGCCCATGAAGGATAAGTTAACTCTTTTGTTCTGTGGTAACGCTAGTGGGGATTTCAAAGCGAAGCCTTGACTCGTGTATCGCTCTGAAAATCCCCGAGTGTTCAAGAAATACAACGTCATAAAGAGTAAATTGTGTGATATGGAGGGCTAACAATAAGGCATGAGTCACGAGGCAAATTTTCATTGAGTGGGTCAATGAGTGTTTTGCCCGAGTGTGAAGAAATACCTCCTGGAAAATAAATTACCACTTAAGTGCCTCCTGGTAATGGACAGTGCTCCTGCTCATCCTCCAGATTTGGAAGACCTGTTGTTTGAGGAGTGTAAGTTCATCACAGTGAAGTTCTTGCCCCCCTAATACCACTCTCATCCAGCCCATGGACCAGCAGGTCATTCCTAACTTCAAAAAACTGTACACCAAAGCAATGTTCCAAAGGTGCTTTGAAGTGACCTCAGACAATGAATTGGCCCTAAGAGTTCTGGAGGAATCACTTCAGTATCCTCTGCTGCATAAGCCTTATAGATAAGGCTTGGCAGGGAGTGACTTCCAGGACTTTGAACTCTGCTTGGAGAAAATTGTGGCCAGAATGTGTCCTCGACAAGGATTTTGAAGGGTTTGAGGCTGACCCTGACAACCCTATGCCTACTGTGGAGTCTATTGTGTCTTTGGGGGAAGTCCATGGGGTTGAATGTGAGTGGCGAGGATGTGGAAGAGTTGGTGGAGGACCACAGGGAAGAGCTAACCACTAAAGAGCTGCAACACCTTCAACAGGAACAGCAACAAACCACAGCTGAGGATATTGCTTCAGAGGAGGAAGAGAGGGGGGGAGAATGTGCCTTCTTAAGTGATTAAGGACATTTGTGCAAAGTGGAGTGAGGTGCAAAGTTTTGCAGAGAATTATCACCCTGACAAAACTGTTGCAAGCCGTGTCTGCAACATGTTCAATGACAATGTCTTGTCCCATTTTAGGCAAATTTTACAGAGATGCCAGAAATGGGCACGTCCACTCCTAAGTATCTGAATACATTCACCTCCATAATTTCTACCTCAAATCTGATATCCAATCTTTCATCACCTATTTTTTTTTATCCTCATCATCTTACTCTTTCTTATATTCACTTTTAATTTTCTTCTTTTACATACCCTACCAAACTTATCCACCAATTCAATTAATACAATTTATAACAGTGCAATTTTAAGTGTGTATTAATACTTCAAACTGATTTTGTGATCTTAAGTTACAGTAGACCGTCATTTAGCACAGTAGTTACATTCCTGAAAATGCAGTGTTAGGCTAAATCGTGTTAGATGAACTTAAGAACTTAAGGGAAAAATAGGGTTACGTTCCTTGGAGCCCCCCCCCCCCAAAAAAAAAATATGTAGTTGTAGTTCATTGTGATGTATTATGTTGTTTTTACTGCTTAGGACTAAAATGTAAGAGTAATAGTATTTCTTACCTTAAATTGTGGGTGCTGGTGTTTGTGGATGATTGTGAAGAGAGTGGTGAGTTATACTGTGGCCCTACTGGGCTGAGGTGGATGGTAGAGGTTCTGGTACTGAAGTCGATGGTTGTACTGGAGTATCTAACTTTAAGTCAAGCCAGTCACTTACTGACTTGACTGACTTACTGAATGACTTACTGAGTGACTTGATTGACTTACTGTCAGTCAAGTCACTAAGTCATTCAGTCAAGTCACTCAGTAAGTCAGTCATTCAGTAAGTCAGTCATTCAGTATGTCAGTCATTTAGTAAGTCATTCACTCATTCACACAAACTCATGTTTACCTCTTTTTCTGTGTAGAAAGTAACACTTCATTACAGCTACAGGTTATCGCTTGTCTAATATCTTTGTTTCTTTGTTAATTCTAAGACTTAAGCGCTTATACCTCTTCATGCCACTTTCAGCAACACTGGTATAGGTACTGGGTGTCATGATTGCTTGGCAGATACAAGATACAGTAATTAAAATATAACAATTCACAAACACAGCTGCCTTGTAGCAGAGAACAACTGGACTGGACACGTATGAATTACGAACACTGGGATGGTGGGGTGGTGTTGGGGAGTGGCAAGGGTTGGCGGGAGGGCTCCACAACAAGGCGGCCGCTTGAGCAAAAGATAATTTTATTTTTCCTTCCCACAAACTGAACCGTGTTAAATTAATTATACGGCGTGTTACATAAAATTGTGCCGCAATTCTTCAATCGTGCAATACCCAAATCGTGCTAAATAAATTCGTGCTAAATGATGATCTACTGTAACTGGGATTTCGTGAGTACTTTCAAACTGGTTCTATGATTTCAGGAATAGTATAGTGTTGATATAGTTAAGTTTGGGAGATAGTGATTATAGCCTTAACCCTTTCAGGGTCGACAGGCCCTCTTCCAAACTTGTTTTCAGGGTCTACCTGCCTGGAGTCTACCTGGAGGTTATTCCGGGGATCAATGCCCCTGCGACCTGGTCCACGACCAGGCCTCCCGGTGGATCAGGGCCTGGTCAACCAGGTTGTTACTGCTGGCCACACACAGTCCAACGTACAAACCACAGCCCGGCTGATCCGGCACTGATTGTAGGTATCTGTCCAACTCTCTCTTGAAGGCACCCAGAGGTTTATTGGTAATTCCCCTTATACTTGGTGGGATGCTGTTGAACAGTCTTGGGCCCTGGACACTTATGGTGTTTTCTCTTAGTGTACCAATGGTGCCCCTACTTTTAATCCTTTGACTGTTTTGGTGATATAGATACGTCTTAAAAGCCAGTGTTTCGAACGTATATATACTAAATAATTCTAGCAGCTTCAAATCAAGCAGGAGAAACCTGGTAGGCCCACATGTGAGAGAATGGGTCTGTGTGGTCAGAGTGCACCACATAAAAAAAATCCTGCAGCACGCAGTGCATGAGAAAAAAAAACTGACAGTTTTTTTGGATTAAAACGCTGACTTTGAGGTGTATTTTTGTATAGTATTTATCACTGTATTCTCGTTTTCATGGTCTCATGTGATAAAATGGAAAACACATTACAGAAATAGAGATGATTTTGATTAGTTACACGATGAAAGCGGCCTTGAAATTGAGCTCAAAGTAGCAGTAATGATCGATTTTTACCAAAGTTCAGGAGTAAGCAAATCACACCACACGTCCAATACACGTCAACAGGGAAATCTAATATTCTTTCACTAGTGCACTGATATTATTTATACCATTTTTACAATAAAGCAGTAGTCTGCATAACAGTAAATTTTGTATTTTTTGTATGAATAAAAAATCAAAATAGAAAGCAATAGTAATATAAGAGGGGCTTAGAGCCATGACTAATGAACAGAGGATATGTTATTTTAGTGCCAAGAATGTCTATTGTTTATTCTGGACCCTATTTTGAAATTGGCATCTTTTTTAATTTGTGCGAAATTGGCCAAATTGCCAATTTCTGACCACTTTATTGGGTAGTTCAAATCAGTAAATGGGCAGTTTCTTGTACTCAACTGATAGAAAAAATGGAGTTCTAAAGAAATAGCTTTGAGTTTGGTCAACTGGAACAAAAGAATTGGCCAAGAACAGGGCTCAAAGTCGGCAAAATTGCCGATGCGTATATGTCGCCGAGACCACTAAATTCACAAGAGCGTAATTCCGTGAGCTTTCAACCAAATTTTGTACTTTTGGTGTCATTACCGTGGGGAAAAGATTCTCTATCATTTCATACGAAAAAATAATTTTTTTTTCCAAAAATTTTGCAACATTGAATGATAGTTTCAGAAAGGGGCTTGCAACAGTCAAAGGGTTAATTGGGGGTATTTTGCATTACCTGCCCAGTCTTTTACTTTCATAGGGAGTGATTTCTATGTGCAGATTCGGGACCATTCCTTCCAGGATTTTCCAAGTGTAGATTATGATATCTCTCTCTCTCCTGCATTCCAACGAGTACAAGTCAAGTGCTTCCAAGCGTTCTCAGTAGTTAAGGTGCTTGACAGAACTTATACGTGCAGTAAAGGATCTCTGTACACTCTCTAGATCTGCGATTTCACCTGCTTTGAATGGAGATGTTAATGTACAGCAGTATTCTAGCCTAGAGAGAACAAGTGATTTGAAAAGGAACATCATTGGCTTGGCATCTCTCGTTTTGAACGTTCTCATTATCCATCCTATCATTTTCTTTGCACGTGCAATCATGGCACTGTTGTGATCCTTGAAAGTGAGATCCTCAGACATTACTACTCCCAGGTCCCTTACATTATTTTTCCGCTCTATTGTATGGCCGGAGTCAGTAGTATACTCTGTTCTAGTTATTATCCCCTCCAGTTTTAAATAATGGAGTCGTTGGAATTTGTCCTCATTGAACATCATATTGTTTTCCTTTGCCCACTGGAAAACTTTTTTATCTTCTTGGAGGTTAACCATGTCCTCAATAGGTGACAGCCTCATGCAGATCCTAGTATCGTCTGCAAAGGATGATACGGTGCTGTGGGTTACATCTCTGTCTATGTCTGATATGAGGATGAGGAACAGGATGGGGGCGAGTACTGTGCCTTGTGGAACAGAGCTCTTCACTATGGCAGCCTCCGATTTAACTCTGTTGATCACTACTCTCTGTTCGATTGGTTTGGAAGTTAAAGATCCATCTCCCCACTTTTCCAGTTATTCCTTTAACACTTATTTTGTGCGCTATTACACCACGATCGCACTTGTCAAACACTTTTGGCAAGTCTGTGTGTATTACACCTGCATTCTGATTTTCTTCCAGTGCATCCAAGGCCATATCATAGTGATCCAGTAGTTGTTTGAGACACGAGCAACCTGCCCTGAACCCACGTTGCCCTGGATTGTGCAGTTTTTGGGAATCCAAGTGGTTTGCAATCCTGCTTCTTAGCACTCTTTCAAAGATTTTTATGATGTAGGATGTTAGAGCTACAGTGGACCCTCAAAAATCGAACGTATCACATATCGAACGTTTCGAAAATAAGACCATTTTTTCAGACAAACTGTGTCCCTATTATCGAACGCGCCCCTATTTTCGGACTGCCGAGTACGGGACCTGCCCGCTGGCCCGCTCTATTTGCGTCCCTACGCAGGCGCCGTGAGCAGTCTAGCTTTGTTTATGCTTGAGTGAACACTAACCTGCGACCTCATTCACACATTTTACGATTATTTGTGTTTAGTGCTTGTGGGGCTGTGAAATAAGCTGCCATGGGCCCAAAGAAACTTGCTAGAGGTACCCCTGTGGTAAAGAAAGTTAGAAACACCATAGATGTGAAGAAGGAAATAATACAGAAGTATGAGATTGGAGTGAGACTTGTTGAGCTTGCCAGGATGTACAGAGGACTGTGGACAGTTATTTTGCGAGACACAAACAGGCGACTGTGGACAGTTATTTTGTGAGACAGAAACAGACGACTGTGGAGTTATTTTGTGACACAAACAGATGATTGTGGACAGTTATTTTGTGAGAAACAGACAACTGTGGACAGTTATTTTGTGAGACAGAAACAGAGAACTGTAGACAGTTATTTTGTGAGACTGGGGTCCAATGACTCAAGCTGGTCCTAGTGGCATTAAAATACAGAGAAGGGAAGCAACCCCAGAGAGGGCTTTGATACTGCAAGTCCTCATGGAGGAGGATTCTCCTTCCAAACAATAACCCCAACTCCCTCTCTCCTCCTCCCTATCTTCCAGATGCCATCACCAATCTTCAATAAAGGTAAGTAAAAATGTTATTTTATATTACTATACATAATTAACCCTTTCAGGGTCCGTCCCGTAGATCTACGGCTTTACGGTGAGTGTCCAAACCGTAGATCTACGCCACGAGCTCAGCTCACTCTGATAAACTGTGAGTGGTACATTTGGGCCTAGATATGAGAGAATACATCTATGTGGTATGTGTGCACCACATAAAACAGATCCTGCAGCACACTGTGTATAATGAGAGAAAAAAAATGAAATCATGATTTTTCGATTAAAACAGCAACTTTGCAGTGTTTTTTCGTATGTTTTTATAGTTGTATTTGCGATTTCTTGGTCTCATTTGATAGAATGGAAGACATATTACAGAAATAGAGATGATTTTGATTGGTTTCAGCACTGGAAATGGCTTGAAACTGAGCTCAAAGTAGCAGAAATGTTAAATTTTTGCCGATATTCAAGAGTAAACAAACGACCTCACACATCTAATACACGTCAGCTGGTGGGTCTAATATACATTCACAAATATGGTGATGATATTTATACAATTATTACAGTATTGCATAACAGTAAATCTTCTATTTTTTGATGTGAATAAAAATTCATTATGTGAATAAAAAATCAAAATGGAATTTATTTGTAAAGCCTCAAAACATAACTAATGAACAGAGGAAATGTTAGTTTAGTGCCAGGAATGCCTACATTGTTTATTCTGGACCCTATTTTGAAATTGGAATATTTTGAACTTTGTGTTAAATTGGCCAAATTAACAATTTCCGATCACTTTATTTTGTAGTTGAAACAGTTGACTTGGCGATTTCTTATGCTCAATCGATAGAACAGAAGTAATACTAGTGAAATAGCTAAGAATTTGGTTGATTGGAATAATGTAATTGGCCTAAAATGGGAGTCAAAGTCGGCAAAATCGCCGATTCGTAAATATCGCTGACACATCAAAATTCGCGAGAGCATAATTTCGTCAATTTTCCACCAAATTTCGTACTTTTTGTTTTATTACCCTCACAAAAAGATTCTCTACGATTTCATAAGAAAAAAATAAAAAAATTTTTTTTTGAAAATTCTTGGACACTGGTGCGTGACTCCAGATTTGGGCCTTGGACCCTGAAAGGGTTAAAGACTATAGCATTTGTTGTGTGTATGTAAAACTGTAATTAATCTCTATAAAATGTATTTTTTTTTTGTGAATATTTTTGGGTTTCTGGAACGGATTAATTGTATTTCCATTATTTCTTATGGGAAATATTGCTTCGAATTTCAGACTTTTCGAATTTAGAACTAGCTCCTGGAATGGATTAAGTTCGATTTTTGAGGTTCCACTGTATTGGTCTATAGTTCTTAGTTAATGCTTTGCTGCCACCTTTATGGAGTGGGGCTATATCCATTGTTTTAAGTGACTGTGGAATTTCACCCATGTCTAAGCTCCTTCTCCATAGTATACTTACAGCACATGACAGGGGTTTCTTGCCGTTCTTAATGAACACAGAGTTCCACGAGTCTGGGCCTGAGGCTGAGTGCATGGGCATGTTGTCAATGGCTTTTTCAAAGTCTATCGGAGTTAGGGTAATGTCGGAAATCTGGCATACATTGATAGAGTTTTGAGGCTCATTCATGAAGAAATCATTTGGGTCGTCGATCCTCAGACTGATAGGTGGCTCACTAAACAAAGAGTCGTACTGTGATTTCAGTATTTCACTCATTTCCTTGTTGTCATCTGTGTAAATCCCATCCTGTCTGAGTAAGGGCCTAATACTAGATGTGATATTTGCCCTGTTTCTGGCATATGAAAAGAAACATTTTGAATTTCTTTCAATTTCACTAACAGCTTTCAGCAGCTCCTGTCTCACCTGGTTCCTGTTAAGAGTCCTTTAACTTAAGTTCGATAGTTTCCACTTCCCTGGTCAGCGCCTCCTTCCGTTTATTAGATATTCTAGCATTCCTCAGGAGAGCAGTGATTTGTTGTCTTCTGTAGAGAGAGCGTCTCTCTCCCTCTCTCTCTCTCCAGTTTACTCCTGCCCTTCTTCTTTCTTATGGATGCCTAGAACATGCTTCAGCTGCCAGGAAAATGATCCTTTCAAGGCACTGGTTTGGATCTATGTTATTTATTTTCCCAACATGTTTCATTTAAGACATGGTTTACCTGGTCCCAGTTGATGTTCTTGGTGTTGAAGTTGTATTTTGTGAAGATACCTTCATAGGTACATGCATTTTGCTGATCAGGACCCCTGTGCACGTAAGTCTGGACTTTGATTAGATAGTGATTGGAATTAGTTGTTTTTGATATTGTTATGTCTCTTACCAGGTCTTCATTATTTGTGAAGATAAGGTCAAGTGTGTTTTCTAGTCTTGTTGGCTCCACTATCTACTGGCGTGTTTATTGCAGAGACTTAGTAGCTCACGTGTGTGTGACCTTTCATCTGTGCTACCTCCAGGGATTGTTTCTGCTATAACATTATTCACTACATTCTTCCAAATTATTTTTTCTTATGAAATTATAGTTTTTTTTTTTTTTTTTTTGAGTATTATAGGCAAAAAAAAAAATTTTGTGATCAATACTTACGGAGATATGGAGGCGTGAAGTTGACAGAAATTGAACCGCATACGGCAACATTGCCGACTGCCAGTCGCCCAGTAATAGTTTTTTTTTTTTCTACTTTTTTCTTTTATTTTTTAATATTTTATTTTTTCAAGTAACTTTTATGGCCTCTGAGACCAATATAAAGACTATTTGGTACATATTCACTCATTGTATACTACACAATAACTGTACAAACTTTGCTGTTATTATATTGTTTACATGTTTACACAAACCAACAATAAAAATTGTTGTTTATTACTATTTTTCTATCATATATATACACATATAAAGTCACTGGATACTTCCCAGAACTGCTACAGCTTCTGTAAAGCTTGTAGTTGTTTTGTGGGGGTGGACTTGTAAATATGCTGAGTCACTGGCATAATTAGTGTCACAATGACAAATAACACCATCACTCACCACCCTCACTGCCTGTCAACTTCCTCTTCACCCCACCAACCCACATGGAAATAAGTCAATGTCTGAAATTTTTGTGTTATCCTAGGTTGATGGTCTCCTTCCTTCCTTCCTTCCCTCCCTCCTTCCTCTCACCTCTTCCTTTCTTTCTCCCTTTCTTCCTACCTTCCTTCAGGTTTCCTGGGCATTGCTTTCAGTCACCCACTCCTCAAAACCACGAAATTCATCTTCACTGACACTTCCATCTGTGTTCGAACTGTCACTTGGGAACAAAAGAGCCCCAATTAGCTGAGGAGTGAGGAGTTTCTTAGCACTAGACATGGTGAACAAGGTATAATAAAATGGCTTTCCCACAATGCACCACTGGGTCCCTGATTTTTTTTGTACTGCGCACAGTGACCATGGAGACCCATTCTCTCACATCTAGGACTACCAGCCTTTTCCTGCTTGATTTGAGGAAACTAGAATTTATGCGTACTAGTACATCAATAACCCTGGCTCATAAGATGTACTAGTACGTCAGAAACCCTGAAAGGGTTAAATTGACTGGAAGACTAGGGACCTTTTGCTGGTTTGGGCAATGAATTCCTGATCTTGGGGCCCTTTAAATGCACTGCATTTTTGCATAGGATGAGGCAGACATGAGGGATGCCAAAGAGTTTTTTGCCTTGTGTTGTGCCTGTGTGTTCTGTTGTAGCTATCAAGAAGGGTTTATATTGGAGTTTTAATGTTCTGCATATATAATAGGCACAGTAATATGAGAGCATATATTGTATATTAATTAACCCTTTCACTGTCGATGTCATATTAGTGCAGCTTACAAGCCAGTGTGGATGCCGTATTCATACGGCAAAATCCTAGCGGCTTCAAATCTAGCGGGAGAAAGCTGGTAGACCTACATGTGAGAGAATGGATCTGCATGGTCAGTGTGCATAGTATAAAAAAAAGACCTGCAGCACACAATGCATGAGAAAAAAAAACTGACCGTGTTTTTGGTTTAAAACGCTGATTTTGAGGTGTATTTTCCTGTGGTATTTATGGTTGTATTCTCGTTTTCTTGGTCTCATTTGATAGAATGGAAGATATATTATAGAAAAAGAGATGAATTTCATTGGTTTCACAAAGTAAAGTACCCTGAAATTAAGCTCAAAGTAGTGGAAATGTTCGATTTTTGCCGATGTTCAAGAGTAAACAAATGACGCCACCTTCCAATACATGTCCAACTGGCCAGACTAATGCACAGTCATGAATGGGTTGACATTTATACAATTATTACAATAATGCAGGAGTCTGCATAACAGTAAATCTTCGATTTATTGTGTGAATAAAAATTCAAAATGGAAAGCGAGAGTAATATAGGAGGAGCCTGGAGACGTGACTAATGAACAGAGAAAATGTTATTTTAGTGCCAGGAATGTCTGCATTCTTAATTCTGGACCCTATTTTGAAATTGGCATCTTTTGAAATTTGTGTGAAATTGGCCAAATGCCAAATTCTGACCACTTTATTGGGTAGTTGAAATCTGTAAAGGGGCGGTTTCTTGTACACAATCAGTAGAACAAATGGAGTTCTAGCAAAATAGCTGAGTTTGGTCGACTGGAACAATGGAATTGACCAAAAATAGGGCTCAAAGTGGGTGAAAGAGCCGATGTGTACATCGCCGAGACTGCTAACTCCGCGAGAGCGTAACTCTAAGTTTTCCATCAAATTTTGTACTTTTGGTGTTATTACCATCGGGAAAAGATTCTCCATCATTTCAAAAGAAAAAATAATACAGTGGACCCTCAACCAACGGCATTAATCAGTTACAGATACCTAGCTGTTAGTCAAATTTGCCGTTAGTCGAATTAATTTTCCCCATAACAAATAATGGAAATCCAATTAATCCGTTTCAGACAACCAAAAGTATTAACAAAAAATATTTTTTTTAAAGATTAAATATAAATATACATACAGAAAACAATGACAAATAAATATAAAGCACTAATAAAATGTATAAATGAACATTTAACATCACACTTACCTTTATTGACTTATCTTTACTGACTCGACTTGTTGGTGTATGACCGATATGTAGGAGGCAAGAGGAAGACAAGTTTATTATGCTTCAATGTGATGCTAATATCTCTACGGCTTATTTGTCTATTACAATTCATCTAATATGACATTATAAACAATATTAATAACATAGAATCATGATACATACTCTAGAATGAATAAAATATGTCATAATGTATGAGAGGAGTAAATGGTATAAGTGTTATCGTTGGGTTTAAGGGCCTCCACTGAGAGAAGCCGTGTTGGTAGCGGTGGAGGATTTTGCCAGCACCACAATCACACTTAAACAATGTATGTAATTTATAAATAAGAAATATTTATATTTTAATTTATAAACAAGAAATACACTATTTACATTTTACTTTATAAATAAGTAAGTTTATTCAGGTATACACAAATACAGTTATACATAGATTATCATACATAGCAGCATATGTGTAAAGTACCTAGGATAACCCAAAAAAGTCAGAGTGACTTAGGTATTTCCACTGGGGTCCTTTTATATTTACACTTAATATATTTACTTTTATGCTTACACTTTTATATTTACATTTACCTTGAAGATGTTAGTTTAATTAGTTAGTCTGATGGAGGAGATGCTGGCAGAGGTTTAGGGTAGCAGAAGATAGCAGGCCGGCGTATGTTCAGTGGATGTACACACATCCAACAACACTGGAAAGTTACTTTCGTGTCGTTTTCCTATTGCTTACTCACTTAACTTACTTGCTACTCTGTTAATTCTACACTTCATCGCTGGCTGGCTCTATAACCTTTATCGATACCTGCTGCTTTAGTATCGTACATATCGTAGAATCAATGAATCACTGCAGAAGGCACATTCTCCCCTCTCTCTTCCTCCACTTTGGTACTTTGCTACGAGTTTTTTCTTGAATTTTATTGTGTTTCTTTCCTTCTTTATCACAGGGCTGGCACTAGAAACTTTCTTTGGGCCCATGGTGGCTTATTTAGCAGTTACAAGCACTAAAAACACTGAATACAAAATATATCGCAGGTACACTTGGAATCGACCGAAACGGCCTGTAAACACTGGCACACTGGCTGTACATGGAGACTTGGAGTGGTCAGGCCCACTCAGGCCGTGCTCTGGTCCCATGAACAAGTTCGGGACAAACGTCTTTAGATGAGTTTTTTGCCGTTGGTAGAGCCATTTTTTTTATGCCAAAGAGCGCCGTTAGACGAATATGCCATTACTTGATGCCGCCATTAGTTGAGGGTCCACTGTATTTTTTATTTTTTAAATTCTTTGACACTGAGTAGCAGAACTCAATATGTTTATACAAACGGTGCAAACTCTTCCACCCAACCAATCACAGTAGGAGTCCCACAAGGAAGTGTCCTTGGACCACTCCTCTTTCTCATCTACATCAATGATCTACTGAATGCATCACAGCTACTCAAACCCATATTATTTGCAGATGATACTACATACGCCTTCTCGCACCCAAACCCAGTCATACTCGCCAACACTGTCAATGCCGAATTGCAGAAAATATCTACCTGGATGATGACTAATAAACTTATCCTGAATACTGATAAAACCTATTTCATTCAGTTTGGAAACAATGCTGCAAATGATCCACTTAACATAACACTAAATGGATCATCAGTCACAAGACTTACAGAGGGAAAATTCCTAGGTATCCACCTTGACAGTAGCCTTAAGTTCCAGACACATATACAACAAATCACCAAGAAAATCTCTAAGACTGTAGGCACACTACCAAAGGAACGATACTACGTTCCAAAATTAGCTCTCCTGGCACTGTACCATTAACTCGTATACAGTGGACCCCCACATAACGATATTAATCCGTTCCTGAGAGCTCGTTGTTATGCGAAATTATCGTTATGCGAATGAATTTTCCCCATAAGAAATAATGGAAATCAAATTAATCCGTGCAAGACACCCCAAAGTATGAAAAAAAAAATTTTTACTACATGAAATATTAATTTTAATACACACAAACTGAAAAAGACATGCACAGTTACATGACACTTACCTTTATTGAAGATCTGGTGATGATTGATGGGATGGGAGGTGCAGAGAGTCTTAGTGTTTAGAAGGGGAATCTCCTTCCATTAAGACTTGAGGTAGCAAGTCCTTTTCCGGGGTTACTTCCCTTCTTCCTTTAATGCCACTAGGACCAGCTTCAGAGTCACTGGACTTCTGTCGCACAACATATCTGTCCATAGAGGCCTGTACCTCACGTTTCTTTATGACTTTCCTAAAGTGTTTCACAACATTGTCAGTGTAATAGTCACCAGCACGGCTTGTAATAGCTGTGTTAGGGTGATTGTCATCAAAAAAGGTTTGCACTTTAAGCCACATTGCACACATTTCCTTAATCTTTGAAGTAGGCAACTTCTTCAGTTTCTCTCTCTCCTCCGAAGCAGTTTCCTCAGGTCTGGCCTCATGCTGAAGATGATGATCTAGCAGCTCATCAGTGGTTAGTTCGTCATTGTCCTCCTCCACCAACTCTTCCACATCATCCCCACTAACCTCCAACCCCAAGGACTTTCCCAATGCCACAATGGATTCCTCAACTGGCATAGGATTCCCAGGGTTAGCCTCAAACCCTTCAAAATCCCTTTGGTCTACACATTCTGGCCACAGTTTCTTCCAAGCAGAGTTCAAGGTCCTCTTAGTCACTCCCTCCCAAGCCTTACCTATAAGGTTTACACAATTGAGGATATTAAAGTGCTCTCTCCAAAAATCTCTTAGAGTCAATTGAGTTTCTGAGGTCACTACAAAGCACCTTTCAAACAGAGCTTTTGTGTACAGTTTTTTTAATTTTGCAATAACCTGCTGGTCCATGGGCTGCAGGAGAGGAGTGGTATTAGGAGGCAAAAACTTCACCTTAATGAAGATCATGTCCCCACAAAGTCGCTCTGCCACGTCTGTAGGATGACCAGGGGCATTCTAACACCAGAAGGCACTCAAGGTCTAATTTCTTTTCAGTTAGGTAATTTTTCACATTGGGGGCAAATGCTTGGTGTAACCAGTCATAGAAAAAGTCCCTAGTGACCCATGCCTTACTGTTTGCCCTCCACAGCACACACAAATTAGCCTTGAGGATATTCTTTTGCCTGAACGCTCTGGGAGTTTCAGAGTGATACACCAATAAAGGCTTCACATTGCAATCACCACTAGCATTGGAACACATTAACAGAGTAAGCGTGTCTTTCATAGGCTTATGTCCTGGGAATGCCTTTTCCTCCTCAGTAATGTAGGTCCTGCTTGGCATTTTCTTCCAAAACAGGCCTGTTTCATCACAATTAAACACTTGTTCATGTTTCAGTCATTCACTGTCTATGTACTCCTTGAATTCATGCACATATTTTTCAGTAGCTTTGTGGTCCGAACTGGCAGCCTCACCATGCCTCATCACACTATGTATGCCACTACGCTTCTTAAATCTCTCAAACCAACCTTTGCTGGCCTTAAATTCACTCACATCATCACTAGTTGCAGGCATTTTTTTAATTAAATCCTCATGCAACTTCCTAGCCTTTTCACTTATGATCACTTGAGAGATGCTATCTCCTGCTATCTGTTTTTCATTTATCCACACCAATAAGAGTCTCTCAACATCTTCTATCACTTGCGATCTCTGTTTCGAAAACACAGCTGAACCTTTGGCAAGAATAGCTTCCTTGATTGCCGTTTTCTTGGACACAATAGTAGCGATGGTTGATTGGGGTTTACTATACAACCTGGCCAGCTCGGAGACACGCACTCCACTTTCATACTTAGCAATGATCTCTTTCTTCATCTCTATAGTAATTCTCAACCTTATTCCTGTAGGGTTGGCACTAGAAGCTTTCTTGGGGCCCATGGTCACTTATTTTGCAGATAAAATCACCAAAAACACTGTAATAATACGAAATGTTCCGATTGTATGCTTGGATGTTACCACGGAGGCTGGCTGGTAAACAATGCCACCGGCGGAACATGTGAGGCTGGCTCAGGATGCACATTAGACACGTCTCGGACGAATAGCGTTGAGCAGGTTTTTTAGCGGAATGAGAGGCAAAATCTTAGCGATAAAATGTATCGGTATGCGGATTTAACGTTATGTGATGCCAATGGTATGCGGGGGTCCACTGTACTCTTATCTCACATAGGGAATTTGGCATGAGGATCAACAACATTCAGTCACCTAAGACCTCTAACCCTTTCAGGGTCGACAGCCCATCTCAGAGATTTCGCTAGAACTCCATTTTTTCTATTGAATGAGTACAAGAAACCACCCATTTACCGATTTCAACTATCCAATACAGTGGTCAGAATTTAGCAATTTTGCCAATTTCACACAAATTTCAAAAGATGCCAATTTCTGAATAGGGTCCAGAATAAACAAAGACATTCCTGGCACTAAAATAATATTTCCTCTCTTCATTAGTCACGTCCCCATGCCCCTCTTACATTCTTTTGCTTTCCACTTTGAATTTTTATTCTCACAAAAAAATAGAAGATTTACTGTTATGCAGAATACTGCATTGGTGTAGAAATGATATAAATATTATCAGCGCGCTTGTGAAAGAATATTATACTCACCAGTTGACGTGTGTTGGACGCATAGCATGATTTGTTTACTTTTGAACTTGGGTAAAAATCGAACATTTCTGCTACTTTGAGCGCAATTTCAAGGTAGTTTTCTTTGTAAAACCAGTCAAAATTATCTCAATTTCTGTAATATGTCTTCCATTCTATAAAATGAGACCAGGAAAACTAGAATACAACAATAAATATCATACGAAAATACAGTGCAAATTCACTGTTTTAATCCAAAAACACGGTCAAAGTTTTTTTTTCTCATTACACACTGTGTGCTGCAGGATTTTTTTATACTGTGCACACTGACCACATAGACCCATTCTTTCATATGTAGACCTACCAGCTTTCTCTCACTAGATTTAAGGGCGCTAGAATTTAGGCGTACTAGTACGTCAAAAACCCTGGTGCGTAAGCCGTACTAGTACTAGTAGCTTTAAAAATAGGTTGGATAAATACATGAGTGGATGTGGGAGGGTGTGAGTTGGACCTGATAGCTTGTGCTACCAGGTCGGTTGCCGTGTTCCTCCCTTAAGTCAATGTGACCTGACCTGACTAGGTTGGGTGCATTGGCTTAAGCCGGTAGGAGACTTGGACCTGCCTCGTATGGGCCAGTAGGCCTTCTGCAGTGTTCTTATGTTCTTATAAAGGCTGGTAAGGGCTAATAACCCAGCAAAAGGCTGCAGTCAGAATGTTAACAAATTCCCACTCCTGCCAGCATACTCCACCAATTTTCAAAAGTCTAAATCTGCTCACCATGAAGAACATCCATACTTATTCATGTGCCTACCACATACACAGAACAATGTACACGAATATAAACCCTCCACTCAAACTTCTCAGCAACCTTAACAGGACACATGACCATAACACAAGACACAGATCTCTTTTTGATGTACCTCGTGTCAATATCACACTGTGTAAAAACTCTATGCACATAAAGGGCCCCAAAATATGGAATTCATTACCAGAAGATACTAAAGTAACCCGGTCTGAAAATCAATTTAAAACTCTTCTCAAAAGCCATTTAATCACCCTAGACTAAATGCTAAATACTCAGTACTCATATACTCAATTATGTATTCCCATATCATAATTTCAACAATTACTTTGAACCTTCTATCCATTGTCGACAGGAATTTAACTGAAGCGTTGTTTTCACAAAAAAGCATTTTTGAATATATGAATATATCTACTGTCTTATATAAATTATGTTAACTTATAATACATAATCTACTGTACAACTATGATATAATTAATATTCTATTGTACAACTATGATATAATTCTTAGTGTTAAGTATTCAGCAAGCCAATACAGTTGACCCTCGACCAACGATAGCATCGTCTAACGTTAAATCTGACTAGCGATACATTTTAACGCAAAAATTTTGCCTCAACTAGCGCTAAAAAACCCGACCAACGCTATTTGTTCCGTTCGAGACGCGTCCACTTGTGGCCTGAGCGCACCTCACTTGTCCCATGGGTGCCAGTGTTTACAAGCCAGCCAGCCACCGCGGTCCCATCCAAACATACAATCGGAACATTTCATATTATCACAGCGTTTTTAGAGATTGCACATGCAAAATAAGTCACCATGGGCCCCAAGAAAGCTTCTACTGCCAACCCTACAGCAAAAAGGGTGAGAATTACTATGGAGATGAAGAAAGAGATCATTGCTAAATATGAAAGTGGAGTGCGTGTCTCCGAGCTGGCCAGGTTGTACACAAAACCCCAATCAACCATCGCTACTATTGTGGGCAAGAAAATGGCAATCAAGGAAGCTGTTCTTGCCAAAGGTGCAACTATGTTTTCAAAACTGAGATCGCAAATGATAGAAGATGTTGAGAGACTGTTACTGGTGTGGATAAATGAAAAACAGATAGCAGGAGATAGCATCTCTCAAGCGATCATATGTGAAAAGGCTAGGAAGTTGCATGATGATTTAATTAGGAAAATGCCTGCAACTAGTGGTGATGTGAGTGAATTTAAGGCCAGCAAAGGTTGGTTTGAGAGATTTAAGAATCGTAGTTACATACATAGTGAGATAAGGCATGGTGAGGCTGCCAGTTCGGACCACAAAGCGGCTGAAAAATATGTGCATGAATTCAAGGAGTACATAGACAATGAAGGACTGAAACCTGAACAAGTGTTTAATTGTGATGAACAGGCCTGTTTGGGAAGAAAATGCCAAACAGGACGTACATTACTCAGGAGGAAAAGGCACTCCCAGGACATAAGCCTATGAAAGACACGCTTACTCTGTTGATGTGTGCTAATGCTAGTGGTGATTGCAAAGTGAAGCCTTTATTGGTGTTATTTTATTATTATTTTTTTTATTATCACACTGGCCGATTCCCACCAAGGCAGGGTGGCCCGAAAAAGAAAAACTTTCACCATCAGTCACTCCATCACTGTCTTGCCAGAAGGGTGCTTTACACTACAGTTTTTAAACTGCAACATTAACACCCCTCCTTCAGAGTGCAGGCACTGTACTTCCCATCTCCAGGACTCAAGTCCGGCCTGCCGGTTTCCCTGAACCCCTTCATAAATGTTACTTTGCTCACACTCCAACAGCACGTCAAGTATTAAAAACCATTTGTCTCCATTCACTCCTATCAAACACGCTCACGCATACCTGCTGGAAGTCCAAGCCCCTCGCACACAAAACCTCCTTTACCCCCTCTCTCCAACCTTTCCTAGGCCGACCCCTACCCCGCCTTCCTTCCACTACAGACTGATACACTCTTGAAGTCATTCTGTTTCGCTCCATTCTCTCTACATGTCCGAACCACCTCAACAACCCTTCCTCAGCCCTCTGGACAACAGTTTTGGTAATCCCGCACCTCCTCCTAACTTCCAAACTACGAATTCTCTGCATTATATTCACACCACACATTGCCCTCAGACATGACATCTCCACTGCCTCCAGCCTTCTCCTCGCTGCAACATTCATCACCCATGCTTCACACCCATATAAGAGCGTTGGTAAAACTATACTCTCATACATTCCCCTCTTTGCCTCCAAGGACAAAGTTCTTTGTCTCCACAGACTCCTAAGTGCACCACTCACTCTTTTTCCCTCATCAATTCTATGATTCACCTCATCTTTCATAGACCCATCCGCTGACACGTCCACTCCCAAATATCTGAATACATTCACCTCCTCCATACTCTCTCCCTCCAATCTGATATTCAATCTTTCATCACCTAATCTTTTTGTTATCCTCATAACCTTACTCTTTCCTGTATTCACCTTTAATTTTCTTCTTTTGCACACCCTACCAAATTCATCCACCAATCTCTGCAACTTCTCTTCAGAATCTCCCAAGAGCACAGTGTCATCAGCAAAGAGCAGCTGTGACAACTCCCACTTTGTGTGTGATTCTTTATCTTTTAACTCCACGCCTCTTGCCAAGACCCTCGCATTTACTTCTCTTACAACCCCATCTATAAATATATTAAACAACCACGGTGACATCGCACATCCTTGTCTAACGCCTACTTTTACTGGGAAATAATTTCCCTCTTTCCTACATATTCTAACTTGAGCCTCACTATCCTCGTAAAAACTCTTCACTGCTTTCAGTAACCTACCTCCTACACCATACACTTGCAACATCTGCCACATTGCCCCCCTATCCACCCTGTCATACGCCTTTTCCAAATCCATAAATGCCACAAAGACCTCTTTAGCCTTATCTAAATACTGTTCACTTATATGTTTCACTGTAAACACCTGGTCCACACACCCCCTACCTTTCCTAAAGCCTCCTTGTTCATCTGCTATCCTATTCTCCGTCTTACTTTTAATTCTTTCAATAATAACTCTACCATACACTTTACCAGGTATACTCAGCAGACTTATCCCCCTATAATTTTTGCACTCTCTTTTATCCCCTTTGCCTTTATACAACGGAACTATGCATGCTCTCTGCCAATCCCTAGGTACCTTACCCTCTTCCATACATTTATTAAATAATTGCACCATCCACTCCAAAACTATATCCCCACCTGCTTTTAACATTTCTATCTTTATCCCATCAATCCCGGCTGCCTTACCCCCTTTCATTTTACCTACTGCCTCACGAACTTCCCCCACACTCACAACTGGCTCTTCCTCACTCCTACAAGATGTTATTCCTCCTTGTCCTATACACGAAATCACAGCTTCCCTATCTTCATCAACATTTAACAATTCCTCAAAATATTCCCTCCATCTTCCCAATACCTCTAACTCTCCATTTAATAACTCTCCTCTCCTATTTTTAACTGACAAATCCATTTGTTCTCTAGGCTTTCTTAACTTGTTAATCTCACTCCAAAACTTTTTCTTATTTTCAACAAAATTTGTTGATAACATCTCACCCACTCTCTCATTTGCTCTCTTTTTACATTGCTTCACCACTCTCTTAACCTCTCTCTTTTTCTCCATATACTCTTCCCTCCTTGCATCACTTCTACTTTGTAAAAACTTCTCATATGCTAACTTTTTCTCCCTTACTACTCTCTTTACATCATCATTCCACCAATCGCTCCTCTTCCCTCCCGCACCCACTTTCCTGTAACCACAGACTTCTGCTGAACACACTAACACTACATTTTTAAACCTACCCCATACCTCTTCGACCCCATTGCCTATGCTCTCATTAGCCCATCTATCCTCCAATAGCTGTTTATATCTTACCCTAACTGCCTCCTCTTTTAGTTTATAAACCTTCACCTCTCTCTTCCCTGATGCTTCTATTCTCCTTGTATCCCATCTACCTTTTACTCTCAGTGTAGCTACAACTATTAAGTGATCTGATATATCTGTGGCCCCTCTATAAACATGTACATCCTGAAGTCTACTCAACAGTCTTTTATCTACCAATACATAATCCAACAAACTACTGTCATTTTGCCCTACATCATATCTTGTATACTTATTTATCCTCTTTTTCTTAAAATATGTATTACCTATAACTAAACCCCTTTCTATACAAAGTTCAATCAAAGGGCTCCCATTATCATTTACACCTGGCACCCCAAACTTACCTACCACACCCTCTCTAAAAGTTTCTCCTACTTTAGCATTCAGGTCCCCTACCACAATTACTCTCTCACTTGGTTCAAAGGCTCCTATACATTCACTTAACATCTCCCAAAATCTCTCTCTCTCTCCTCTGCATTCCTCTCTTCTCCAGGTGCATACACGCTTATTATGACCCACTTCTCGCATCCAACCTTTACTTTAATCCACATAATTCTTGAATTTACACATTCATATTCTCTTTTCTCCTTCCATAACTGATCATTTAACATTACTGCTACCCCTTCCTTTGCTCTAACTCTCTCAGATACTCCAGATTTAATCCCATTTATTTCCCCCCACTGAAACTCTCCTACCCCCTTCAGCTTTGTTTCGCTTAGGGCCAGGACATCCAACTTCTTTTCATTCGTAACATCAGCAATCATCTGTTTCTTGTCATCCGCACTACATCCACGCACATTTAAGCATCCCAGTTTTATAAAGTTTTTCATCTTCTCCTTTTTAGTAAGTGTCTAGTAAGTATCACTCTGAAACTCCAAGAGTGTTCAGGAAAAACAATATCCTCAAGGCTAATTTGTGTGTGCTGTGGAGGGCAAACAGTAAGGCATGGGTCACTAGGGACTTTTTCTACGACTGGTTACACCATGCATTTGCCCCCACTGTGAAAAATTACCTCCTGGAAAATAAATTGGACCTTAAGTGCCTCCTGGTATTAGACAATGCTCCTGGTCATCCTTCAGACTTGGCAGAGCGACTTTGTGGGGACATGAGCTTCATTAAGGTCAAGTTTTTGCCTCCTAATACCACTCCTCTCCTGCAGCCCATGGACCAGCAGGTCATTGCAAACTTCAAGAAACTATACACAAAAGCTATGTTTGAAAGGTGCTTTGTAGTGACCTCAGAAACTTAAATGACTCTTAAGAGAGTTTTGGAGAGATCACTTTAGCATCCTCAATTGTGTAAACATTATAGGTAAGGCTTGGGAGGAAGTGACTAAGAGGATCTTGAACTCTGCTTGGAAGAAACTGTGGCCAGAATGTGTAGACAAAAGGAATTTTGAAGGGTTTGAGGCTAACCCTGGGAATCCTATGCCAGTTGAGGAATCCATTGTGGAAGTCCTTGGGGTTGGAGGTTAGTGGGGAGGATGTGAAAGAGTTGGTGGAGGAGGACAATGAAGAACTAACCACTGATGAGCTGCTAGATCATCTTCAACAGCAAGAGGACACACCTGAGGAAACTGCTTTGGAGGAGGGGATAGAGAAATTGAAAAAGTTGCCTACTTCAAAGATTAAGGAAATGTGTTCAATGTGGCTTAAAGTGCAAACCTTTTTTGATGAAAATCACCCTCACACAGCTTTTGCAAGCCGTGCTGGTGACTATTACACTGACAATGTTGTGAAACACTTTAGGAATGTCATAAAGGAACGGGAGGTACAGGCCTCTATGGACAGATATGTTGTGCGACAGAGGTCCAGCGACTCTCAAGCTGGTCCTAGTGGCATTCAAAGAAGAAGGGAAGTAACCCCGGAAAAGGACTTGACACTTAGTCCTAATGGAAGGGGATTCCCCTTCTAAACACTAACACCATCAACACTCTCCCCTCCTCCCATCCAATCAATTATCACCAGATCTTCAATAAAGGTAAGTGTCATGTAACTGTGCATGTCTTCTTCAGTTTGTGTGTATTAAAATTAATATTTCATGTGGTAAAAATTTTGTTTTCAATACTTTGGGGTGTCAGGAACGGATTAATTTGATTTCCATTATTTCTTATGGGGAAAATTGACTCGACTAACGATAATTTCGATTAACGATGAGCTCTCAGGAACGGATTAATATCGTTGGTCGAGGGTCCACTGTAATGCTAAGTCAGCCCATAATGCCTAGGCATAATAGAGGCTCTCTTTGCATTGCAACCCATTATTGTAAATATATAATCTCAATGTACTATTTGCAAAGACATACATAAATAAATAAATAAATAAATAAATAAAACTCTTGAAGAGTGGAGGGGAGGTGTTGTCTGGTACAAGAATTGGTGATCATCCACACAGCATCTTTTTGTTGTGTTGTTAATGGTTTAAAGTGATTAGTCGTAGTACATCCCCAAGCACAAATACCATAGGTGAAGTAAGGGTAAATTAACCCATTAACTGTCCAAACAGATCAACATTCTCTCACCCAGTGCTCCAAATATTTAAAAAAAAAAATTTAAATTAAAGAGGGCAATTTTGTGTGTAATAATACAATAAAAAAACTTTAGGGTCAGTACTTACCGAGATATAAGACCACGAAGTTGGTGCTGAATGCTCACATGATGGCAACATGAAGTCCTGCTGCTTGCAGAAGTGTTGCCGATATACCTTTTGTCCTCTTTTTTTTAATTTATATATAAATAACAAAAAAAGGCACAATACCGTGACTGGAACGTAAGCTCCTCTCTTCTATGTGCGGGTTATTTGTGTATATAGTTTTCATGTTCTGATAATTACAATTTGTAGTAGTTCTTGTGATTTCACAGCCAATATATTTTCTAACACTAATATTAGGTACTCAAATAGTCACAAACACACTGACAGGTGAACATTTTCACCTGCCTTGGTCACCTACTACAGTAGACCCTCGGTTATCAGCCGTAATTCGTTCTAGAAGCTTGGCCTAAGACCGAAATGGCCAAAAACTGAAATATTACCCATAAGAATTAATGGAAATATAATTAATCTGTTCCAGACAAAAAAAAAAAAAAAAAAAAAAAATTACAATTATGTAAGTATTACATACCTTCATTGAAGGCTAATGCTGGCTTCTGGAAGATAGGGAGGAGGAAAGGAGGAGGAGTTAGTGTCTGGAAGGGGAATCCCCCTCCATAAAGACTTTCGGTAGCAAAGCCTTCTCTGGGGTTACTTTCCTTCTTTGTCTTTTAACCCTTTCGGGGTTTCCGACGTACTAGTACGGCTTACCTGCCAGGGTTTTTGACGTACTAGTACACAAATTCTAGCGCCCTCAAATCTAGTGAGAGAAAGCTGGTAGGCCTACATATGAAAGAATGGGTCTATGTGGTCAGTGTGTGCAGTATAAAAAAAATCCTGCAGCACACAGTGCATAATGAGAAAAAAAAAACTTTGACCGTGTTTTTGGTTTAAAACAGCGACTTGGCACTGTATTTTTGTATGGTATTTATGGTTGTATTCTAGTTTTCCTGGTCTTATTTTATAGAATGGAAGACATATTACAGAAATTGATATGATTTTGACTGGTTTCACAATGAAAAGTACCTTGAAATTGAGCTCAAAGTAACAGAAATGTTCGATTTTTGCCAAAGTTCAAAAGTAAAAAAATTACGCTAAGCTTCCAATACACGTCAACTGGTGAATCTAATATCCTTTCATAAGTGGGCTGGTATTATTTATACCATTTCTACACTAATACAGTAGTCTGCATAACAGTAAATCTTCTATTTTTTGTGAGAATAAAAATTCAAAGTGGAAAGCAAAAGAAATGTAAGAGGGGCGTGGGGATGTGACTAATGAACAGAGGAAATGTTATTTTAGTGCCAGGAATGTCTTTCTTGTTTATTCTGGACCCTATTTGGAAATTGGCATCTTTTGAAATTTGTGTGAAATTGGCAAAATTGCTAAATTCTGACCATTTTATTGGATAGTTGAAATCGGTAAATAGGTGGTTTCTTGTACTCATTCGATAGAAAAAATGGAGTTCTAGCGAAATAGTTATGATTTTTGTCGACTAGTTCACTGGAATTGGCCGAAAATAGGGCTCAAAGTGGGCAAAATCGCCGATGCATAAAGATCGTCAAGACCGCTAACTTCGCGAGAGCATAATTCCGTAAGTTTTCCATCAAATTTCATACTTCTGGAGTCATGATCGGGAAAAGATTCTCTATCTTTTCATAAGAAAAAATAATTTTCTTTTTTTAAATTTTGGCGACCCTGAGAACAAGTCTCTGAGAGGGCCTGGCGACCCTCAAAGGGTTAATGCCACTAGGACCAGCTTGAGAGTCACTGGACCCCTGTCGCACAAAATAACTATAAAGAGTGCTCTGTTTCTGGCGTCTCTAAGATTTCCCTGAAGTGGGACAGAGTTTTATCACTGAACATGTTGCAGATATAGCTTGCTTCAGCTTGGTCAGGGTGGTGTTTTTCTACAAAAGCTTACACCTAGTCCACATTGCACACACCTCTTTAATCTCTGAAGAAGGCACCTCCTTCACTCCCTCTGCCTCCTCCTCTGAAGCAAGTTCTTCAGCTGCAATCTGTTGCTATTCGAGTTGAAGCTCTTGCAGCTCTTCAGTGGTTAGCTCTTCTCTGTGGTCCTTCACCAACTCTTCCACATCCTTGCCATTCATCTCCAACCCCACGGACTTCCCCAGTGCCACAATACAGACCACAGGGTCAGCAGGGTTAGGGCCAGCCTAAAACCCTTCAAAATCTCTCTCTTGGACACAACCTGGCCACAATTTTCTCCAAGCAGAGTTCAAAGTCCTGGAAGTCACTCCCTCCCAAGACTTACCTATAAAGCTTATGCAATTGAGGATAGTGAAGTAATCTTTCCAGAACTCTCTTAGGGTCAGCCAAGTGTCAGAGGTCACTTCAAAGCACTTTTCAAACACTGCTTTTGTGTAGAGTTTTTTGAAGTTAGAAATGACATGCTGGTCCATGGGATGGAGGAGAGGAGTGGTGTTAGGAGGCAAGAACTTCACTTTTATGAAACTGAAGTCCCTAAACACTTGGTCTTCCAAGTCTGGAGGATGTGCAGGAGCACTGTCCAGTATCAGGAGGCACTTGAGTGGCAATTTCTTTTCCAGGAGGCATTTTTTTACACTTGGGCCAAACACATCATTCACCCACTCTGAGAATTTGCATTGTGACCTATGCCTTTTGATTAGCTTTCCACATCACACACAATCTATTCTTAACGACATTGCTTTTCTTGAACACTGAGATTTTCTGAATGATAAACAAGTAAAGGCTTCACTCTAAAATCCTCACTAGCATTACCACAGAGCAAGAGAGTTAGCCTGTCTGTCATAGGCTTGTATCCTGGCAGTGCCTTTTCCTCCTGTGTTATGTAGGTCCTGTTTGGCATTTTCTTCCAAAACAGGCCTGTTTTGTCACAACTGAACACTTGTTGGGGTTTTAATTGTTTAGCCTTTACAGAGTCCTTGAACTCCTGTACGTACTTTTCAGCCGCTTTTTTGTCAGAACTTGCAGCCTCTCCATGCCTTACAACACTGTATGCCACTATGCTTCTTGAATCTCTCAAACCACCCTTTGCTGGCCCTAAATTCACTATTAGAAGCACTTAATCCAGGAGTTTTCCATAGAAGATCCTCATGTAACTGCTTTGCCTTCTCACAAATAATAGATTCAACAATACCGTCTCCCACTAATTCTTTTTCCTTAATCCACAATAACAACAATTTTTCCATCTGTTCCATTATCGGTGACCTTTGTTTCGTTATAAAAGTTACTCCTTTCACAACTTTAGCATCCTTGATTTGTTCTTTCTTTGCCAGGATGGATGTTATAGTCGATTTGCTTTTCCAGTATATCCTGGCAAGTTCCAGCACCCGCATACACCTCTCGTATTTATCAACCACTTCACACTTCAATTCCATGGTGTTTCTCACTTTCTTTACAACAGGAACTTTACTAGGAACTTTCTTTGGAGCCACGGTTATTTATTTTGCAGTTGCACTGCAAAAAAAAAAAACACAAGAAACATTGGAAAACAAGCAAAATGTTTGGATGTATGAGCAGAAGCTTCCTCACACACCGAGAGACACAGCCAGACTGACGTGCAAGCAGCCCCAGCCAGTAGACGGATGCATCCGAAACGGCTTATCACCAAAATAACGGCCAATCACAAGGAGCCGAAAAACTGGCCAATGACCGATTTGGCCAATAACACGAACGGCTGATATCTGAGGGTCCACTTTATTGTCTAGAAATGTATACAAATTATTTATAGGTCTTGCCAATGTTTTAGACATGCTGGAGTATATATGAAACTTCTTGAAGCACTGTATGAGACGAGGGTCACTCCACAACTGACAGTGCAGCAGTGGAGTGACACTTATTGCACTGCCTTGGCTTTGTTTTTCACTGTTACATATAAACATGTCTATCTGTCTGTGTCTGTGTTTATTTGTCTGTCTGGATCTGTCTATCTTTGTCTCTGCTTATCTTGTTGTCTGCTTCTCTGTCTTTCTCTCTCTCTTTTTTTTTTTTTTTTTTTTTTTTTTTTTAAACACAGGGTTTGACAAGGTTAAGGATCCCTAGCTTTATTGACAGCTATTTACAGGTTAAGGATTCCTAACTTTATTGGCAAGCTAAGAGCTGTTACCTACATCAGCTCATTTGAAAGCATTTTTATTGTTATGAGACATACAAGTAGGAAACAGGATGAAGTTGGAGCCATCTGTGGGCCAGCATTTTCATTTGATCAACTGACTATCTCGTTGACATCATTATCCTGTACGAATGTGTTCCATATTCGAGTCATCCTGGGTATGCATGATCTCAGATGGAGTGATGTTCTGGAGAAGGGTACAGCCAGAGTGAAGTTGCTGCTTTCTGCCCGTCTTGTGGCATAAAAGTTTGTTTCACGCTGTCCTCGAAGTGGATCCAAGTGTGGTATTTTGACAGTATTGGCCTTGTACATAACAGTAATGCCACCCACATCCCTCCTATGTTGAAGGCTCTGCTGAAATGACAGATCTATCCAGAATGGGTCCAGGCGAGAGATGAGACGTCTTGCTCTGTTCTCTACTCTGTCAAGCAGTCGCAGATGAGAGGGGGGCAGGCAAACCAAGAAAGCGGAGCATACTCAAGGTGCGAGCGTACTTGTGCCTCGTACAGGATCTTGCAACCCCTACTGTCAAGCAGATGGGAGATACGGCGAAGTGCTGTAAGCTTCCTGGCTGCCTTGTTTGCAAGATTTACAACATGGTTCTTCATGGTCAGTTTGGAGTCAAATTTCACCCCAAGGATATCAACTTCTTCTCCAGGTGCCAACATCCTCCCATTCATCCTTACTACTGCACCAGCATTACCATCATGGTGCCTAGAGACGATCATCATTTGCGTTTTCTCAGGTGCAAATGTTACTTGCCATCTATTTCCCCAAGCTGATATAGCTCTCAGCTGGTGATTGATGTAGCTTAGAGCAGCTGGCATTTCTTCTCTTGGATAAGTGAATGTCAGTGTACAGTCGTCTGCATATGCATGTGATTCTGGGATGAGATGAAGAAGGTCGTTGAAGTAGACATTCCATAACAATGGACCCAGCACGCTTCCTTGTGGAACACTTGCCCCAATAGGATGTCTTGCTGATTCCGTTCCATTGAGAACTACACTTAGAGATCTACCATGAAGGTAGTCACTGAGGAGACATAGCGTAGAGCCTGCAATTCCCAGTGCTTGAAGTTTTGCTAAGAGGCCCTGGTGCCACACCCGGTCGAAAGCGCCAGCAATGTCCAGTGCTACCACACAGCTGACTTTGGATTCATCCAGTGACTGGTGCCACTTAGTGGAGAGGTTTAACAACAGATCAGCAGCAGAGTAACCTTTCCTGAAGCCATATTGACGATCACAAAGTAGTGAGTGGTAGTCAAAAAACTCTGTCATTTGTCTTGAGATTATTG
The DNA here is from genome assembly GCF_038502225.1 of Cherax quadricarinatus. Lineage (NCBI taxonomy): Eukaryota > Metazoa > Arthropoda > Malacostraca > Decapoda > Parastacidae > Cherax > Cherax quadricarinatus. The sequence goes on along the minus strand of NC_091354.1, from coordinate 20,049,714 downwards.
TCTCAAGGATCTTACCAGTGATTGACAGGAGTGACACTGGTCTGTAGTTGCTGATTTCTGCTCTGCTCTTCTTTTTGTGAACAGGGACTACATTCGCCTCTTTCCATAGAGAGGGCCATTTACACTGTACTAGGCAGTGCTGAAAGATGCGAGTTAGAGGTGCTGCTAGCTGGTCTGCACATCTTCTCAACAATCTTGGGCTCAACTTGTCTGGGCCCACAGCCTTTTCTTGGTCAAGCGATTTAAGTAGGAAATGCACCTCCTCCTGCCTTATTGTCCCCACTGACGGTTTTGACACAATTCTTGCAGCTAGCCAAGGAGGGTCCCTTGCTGGATCAGGAACTTGCATTTTGGTAGCAAAGTGTTCAGCAAAGAGGTCCGCCTTCTCTTGACTACTAGTAAAAGTGGTCCCATCCTGTCGATTTAGAGGTGGAATAAGTTCATCAGGCAGATAACCTTGTCTGCCCTTGACCAGGGACCACCAGGTTTTGGAGCCTACCCTACCTGATGCTAACTTTCTTTTAGTGTCCACCTCCCATTTAGCAATGGCCCACTTTTGAACATCACCCATATGCCTACAGGCTTGCATGTGCAAGTTCCTGTTATAGGTGGTAGGATGTCTCTTATACCTTCGCCATGCTTTGTACTTAGCAGTAGCAGCCTCTCTACAACGAAAGCCAAACCAAGGCTGATCTGTAGGCTTCGTCACATATTGCCGGTGAGGAATGTGTTCTTGTTGCAGATTAAGGATGTGTCCAGTGAAGGCTTTCACTTGGTTGTCAACATCCCCCTGGAGAAGAGCATTCCAGTCGGTGGTGGCGAGCTCAAAGCAAAGGGCTGGCCAATTACCTCTTTCCCATAGCCAGATTGTGCGTGTGGAAACCTCACCTCGTTCTGAGATTCCCTCAGTAATATTATTTTTACATTTATTTTATTTTTTAATATTTTATTATTTTCAAGTAACTTTTGTGGCCTGTGAGACCAACATAATATGTAACGTATATACAGTGGACCCCCGGTTTACGATCAGCTCCCAATGCAACCAATTATGTAAGTACAGTGGACCCCCGGTTAACGAACTTTTTTCATTCCAGTAGTATGTTCAGGTGCCAGTACTGACCGAATTTTTTCCCATAAGGAATATTGTGAAGTAGATTAGTCCATTTCAGACCCCCAAACATACACGTACAAACGCACTTACATAAATACACTTACATAATTGGTCGCATTTGGAGGTGATCGTTAAGCGGGGGTCCACTGTATTTATGCAAGTGCATTTGTAGTGTATGTTTGGGGGTCTGAAATGGACTAATCTAATTCACAATATTCCTTATGGGAACAAATTCGTTCAGTACTGGCACCTGAACATACTTTCAATATAAAGCTAATATCAACTCTACGGCTTATTTATCTATCACAATTCATCTAATATGCATAATAAACAATATAAATAACATAGAAACCTGACATATACTCTAGAATGAATAAAATAGCATGTCATTGTGTTACAAGTGGAGGCGGCCATTCCCACATTGTTGTGGTATTCACTGTCATTTAGTGACGGCCTTTCGAAGGCCGTCACTAGACCGTCATGCAGACCTATTCTCTCACACGTAGGTCTACCAGCTTTCTCCTGCTAGATTTGAAACCGCTAGAATTTTGGCGTACTAATACAGGTCTCCCCCCAAATTTGTGAGTTCCACTTTCGTGGGATTCAAACATTCGTAAATGCCCAGCCACCCAGTCATATTTAAAATATGTCATTACATATGTTAGGAATTGTGGGGGTGGCAGAGTTTGTTTAGGGATAGGAAAAGATATTCCTTCAATATGACACTAATATCAGCTCTACAGCTTATCTATCACAATTCATCTAATATGACATAATAAACAATATTAATAACATAGAAACATGACATATAATCTGGAACGAATATAATATGTCATCAAGTATGTCACTAGTGTTGCTGTGTCATCGCTGTTGGATGTATAAGGGCCACTGAGAGCATAAGCCTTACATAGTGGTGGTGATGGCAGCAGCAGAGATGGTAGAGACGGCAGTGTTGTCAGTCACCCCATATAACTAACAACACTGAAGGAGTTAGGTTTGTGCTGTCCTTTTTCTATCAATTAATTGCTTAACCTACTTCCTACACTGTTAATGCTACACTTCATCGCTGACTGGCACTATAGCCTTTATTGACTTGTGCTGCTTTAGTATCATACATATCGTAGAATCACTGAAAAAGGCACATTCTCCCCTCTCTCTTCCTCCTCCACTTTGGTACGAGTTCTTTCTTGAATTCTATACTTTTTCTCACCTTCTTTACCAATGGGCTGGCACTAGTACAATATTTTACAATACTTTGTGTGTTTTATGATTGTTCATGGTTCAATAGGTTAAGGAAGCAGTATTGTTAGGCTAAGTAAATGCTATTATTATATTTCCCTACAATATACATGTGTACCAAACAGTCGCGATTTTTCAACATTCGTGAGGTTCTTGATCCCCAAACCCTTGCGAATGTGGAGGGAAACCTGTACGTCACCAACACTGGCTTGTAAGCCATACCTATACGGCACCAACAGTGAAAGGGTTAACCCTTTGAGGGTCGACAGGCCCTCTCCGAAACTCGTTCTCAGGGTCGGCCAAATTTAAAAAAAAAAAAAAATTATTTTCTCTTATGAAAAGATAGAGAATCTTTTCCCGATCATAACGACACCAAAAGTTTGAAATTTGATAGAAAACTTACGGAATTATGCTCTCGCAAAGTTAGCGGTCTCGGCGATGTTTACGGATCGGCGATTTTGCCCACTTTGAGCCCCATTTTTGGCCAATTTCACTGTACTAGTCGACAAAAAACATGAATATTTCGCTAGAACTCCATTTTTTCTATCGAATGGGTGCAAGAAACCACCCATTTATAAATTCAACTATCCAGTACAGTGGTCAGAATTTAGCAATTTTGCCAATTTCACACAAATTTCAAAAGATGCCAATTTCGGAATAGGGTCCAGAATAAACAAGAAAGACATTCCTGGCACTAAAATGACATTTCCTCTAGTCATTAGTCACGTCTCAAGGCCCCTCTTATATTCTTTTGCTTTCCACTTTGAATTTTTATTCTCACAAAAAATATAAGATTTACTGTTATGCAGAGTACTGCATTAGTGTAAAAAATGGTATAAATATTATTGGTGCACTTGTGAAAGAATATTAGACTCACCAGTTGACGTGTATTGCACGCTTGGCACGATTTGTTTACTTTTGAAGTTTGGTAAAAATCGAACATTTCTGCTACTTTGAGCTCAATTTCAAGGCACCTTTCATTGTAAAACCAGTCAAAATCATCTCAATTTCAGTAATATGTCTTCCATTCTATAAAATGAGACCAAGAAAACTAGAATACAACAATAAATACCATACGAAAATACACTGCAAAGTCGCTGATTTATTAAAAAAAAATGGAAAAAGTTTTTTTTTTCTCATTATGCACTGTGTGCTGCAGGATTTTTTTTAGACTGTGCACACTGACCACATAGACCCATTCTTTCATATGAAGGCCTACCAGCTTTCTCCCACTAGATTTGAGGTCGCTAGAATTTATGAGTACTAGTACGTCAAAAACCCCTACGCGTAAGACGTACTAGTACGACGAAAACCCTCAAAGGGTTAAGGAAAGGTTAACGTAAGAGTAATGGAAACAATGTAGCATTTATAATAAAAAAATCAACACACTCACCTCCTTGACCTCATCCAAAAGCTTCCTACGCCTTGTGTTGACACTTTCATTCACAGCAGCAATGAAGCTGTCAAAAACTGCATTAATTGTTGCTTTAGTTTCAGATGCACTATTCGTCACCTGTAAAGAAAATTCAAAATGAGTTGATGCAAGTGGTTGTTTATGATTTGATGTGCTGTTGGAGTGTGAGCAAGGTAGCTTTTATGAAGTGATTCAGGAAACTGGTTAGACTTGAGTTTTGAAGATGGGAGGCACAGTGCCTGCACTCTGAAGGAGGCATGGGAATGTTATGGTTTTGAGGGTCACCTGAACCGTGATGTCAGCACCCTTCTAACAAGAGTGACAATGATTGGCAGGGCAGGTGTTCTCTTTGTCAAGTCACTACCTCAGTGGGAGATGGCCAGTCTTTAAAAAAAAATTATGAAAAAACGTACTATATTACAGTGGATCCCCGCATAGCGATATTAACCCGTGCAAGAGAGCTCATTGTTATGCGAAATTATCGTTATGCGAATGAATTTTCCCCATAAGAAATAATGGAAATCAAATTAATCCGTGCAAGACACCCCAAAGTATGAAAAAAAAAATTTTTACCACATGAAATATTAATTTTAATACACACAAACTGAAAAAGGCATGCAAAATTACATGACACTTACCTTTATTGAAGATCTGGTGGTGATTGATGGGATGGGAGGAGGAGAGAGTCTTAGTGTTTAGAAGGGGAATCCCCTTCCATTAAGACTTGAGGTGTCAAGTCCTTTTCTGGGGTTACTTCCCTTCTTCTTTTAATGCCACTAGGACCAGCTTCAGAGTCACTGGAGTTTTGTCGCACAACATATCTGTCCATAGTGGCCTGTACCTCTCGTTCCTTTATGACTTCCTTAAGTGTTTCACAACATTGTCAGTGTAATAGTCACCAGCATGGCTTGCAATAGCTGTGTGAGGGTGATTTTCATCCATGAAGGTTTGCACTTCAAGCCACTTTGCACAGATTTCCTTAATCTTTGTAGTAGGCAATTTCTTCAATTTCTTTCTCCCCTCCTTCGAACCAGTTTCCTCAGGTCTGGCCTCTTGCTGTTGAAGCTGATCTATCAGCTCATCAGTGGTTAGTTCTTCATTGTCCTCCTCCACCAACTCTTCCACATCATCCCCACTAACCTCCAACCCCAAGGACTTTCCCAATGCCATAATGGATTCCTCAACCGGCATAGGATTCTCAGGGTTAGCCTGAAACCCTTCAAAATCCCTTTGGTCTACACATCCTGGCCACAGTTTCTTCCAAGCAGAGTTCAAGGTCCTCTTAGTCACTCCCTCCCAAGCCTTACCTATAAGGTTTACACAATTGAGGATATTAAAGTGATCTCTCCAAAACTCTCTTAGAGTCAGTTGAGTTTCTGAGGTCCCTACAAAGCACCTTTCAAACAGAGCTTTTGTGTACAGTTTCTTGAAGTTGGAAATAACCTGCTGGTCCATGGGCTGCAGGAGAGGAGTGGTATTAGGAGGCAAAAATTTCACCTTAATGAATTTCATGTCCCCATAAAGTCGCTCTGCCACGTTTGTAGGATGACCAGGGGCATTGTCTAACACCAGGAGGCACTTAAGTTCTAATTTCTTTTCAGTTAGGTAATCTTTCACATTGGGGGCAAATGCATGGTGTAACCAGTCATAGAAAAAGTCCCTAGTGACAGATGCCTTACTGTTTGCCCTCCACAGCACACACAAATTTTCCTTGAGGACATTCTTTTGCCTGAACGGTCTGGGAGTTTCAGAGTGATACACTAATAAAGGCTTCACTTTGCAATCACCAGTAGCATTGGAACACATCAACAGAGTAAGCCTGTCTTTCATAGGCTTATGTCCTGGGAGTGCCTTTTCCTCCTGAGTAATGTAGGTCCTGCTTGGCATTTTCTTCCAAAACAGGCCTGTTTCATCACAATTAAACACTTGTTCAGGTTTCAGTCCTTCAGTTTCTATGTACTCCTTGAATTCCTGCACATATTTTTCAGCTGCTTTGTGGTCCAAACTGGCAGCCTCACCATGCCTTATCACACTATGTATGCCACTACGCCTCTTAAATCTCTCAAACCAACCTTTGCTGGCCTTAAATTCACTCACATCACTAGTTGCAGGCATTTTTTTAATTAAATCCTCATGCAACTTCCTAGCCTTTTCACTTATGATCACTTGAGAGATGCTATCTCCTGCTATCTGTTTCTCATTTATCCACACCAATAACAGTCTCTCAACATCTTCCATCACTTGCGATCTCTGTTTCGAAAACACAGTTAAACCTTTGGCAAGAACAGCTTCCTTGATTGCCTTTTTGTTGCCCACAATAGTAGCGATGGTTGATTGGGGTTTACTATACAACCTGGCCAGCTCGGAGACACGCACTCCACTTTCATACTTATCAATGATCTCTTTCTTCATCTCTATTGTAATTATTTTTTTTTTTATTATTATCACACCGGCCGATTCCCACCAAGGCAGGGTGGCCCGAAAAAGAAAAACTTTCACCATCATTCACTCCATCACTGTCTTGCCAGAAGGGTGCTTTACACTACAGTTTTTAAACTGCAACATTAACACCCCTCCTTCAGAGTGCAGGCACTGTACTTCCCATCTCCAGGACTCAAGTCCGGCCTGCCGGTTTCCCTGAATCCCTTCATAAATGTTACTTTGCTCACACTCCAACAGCACGTCAAGTATTAAAAACCATTTGTCTCCATTCACTCCTATCAAACACGCTCACGCATGCCTGCTGGAAGTCCAAGCCCCTCGCACACAAAACCTCCTTTACCCCCTCCCTCCAACCCTTCCTAGGCCGACCCCTACCCCGCCTTCCTTCCACTACAGACTGATACACTCTTGAAGTCATTCTGTTTCGCTCCATTCTCTCTACATGTCCGAACCACCTCAACAACCCTTCCTCAGCCCTCTGGACAACAGTTTTGGTAATCCCGCACCTCCTCCTAACTTCCAAACTACGAATTCTCTGCATTATATTCACACCACACATTGCCCTCAGACATGACATCTCCACTGCCTCCAGCCTTCTCCTCGCTGCAACATTCATCACCCACGCTTCACACCCATATAAGAGCGTTGGTAAAACTATACTCTCATACATTCCCCTCTTTGCCTCCAAGGACAAAGTTCTTTGTCTCCACAGACTCCTAAGTGCACCACTCACTCTTTTTCCCTCATCAATTCTATGATTCACCTCATCTTTCATAGACCCATCCGCTGACACGTCCACTCCCAAATATCTGAATACGTTCACCTCCTCCATACTCTCTCCCTCCAATCTGATATTCAATCTTTCATCACCTAATCTTTTTGTTATCCTCATAACCTTACTCTTTCCTGTATTCACCTTTAATTTTCTTCTTTTGCACACCCTACCAAATTCATCCACCAATCTCTGCAACTTCTCTTCAGAATCTCCCAAGAGCACAGTGTCATCGGCAAAGAGCAGCTGTGACAACTCCCACTTTGTGTGTGATTCTTTATCTTTTAACTCCACGCCTCTTGCCAAGACCCTCGCATTTACTTCTCTTACAACCCCATCTATAAATATATTAAACAACCACGGTGACATCACACATCCTTGTCTAAGGCCTACTTTTACTGGGAAAAAATTTCCCTCTTTCCTACATACTCTAACTTGAGCCTCACTATCCTCGTAAAAACTCTTCACTGCTTTCAGTAACCTACCTCCTACACCATACACTTGCAACATCTGCCACATTGCCCCCCTATCCACCCTGTCATACGCCTTTTCCAAATCCATAAATGCCACAAAGACCTCTTTAGCCTTATCTAAATACTGTTCACTTATATGTTTCACTGTAAACACCTGGTCCACACACCCCCTACCTTTCCTAAAGCCTCCTTGTTCATCTGCTATCCTATTCTCCGTCTTACTCTTAATTCTTTCAATTATAACTCTACCATACACTTTACCAGGTACACTCAACAGACTTATCCCCCTATAATTTTTGCACTCTCTTTTATCCCCTTTGCCTTTATACAAAGGAACTATGCATGCTCTCTGCCAATCCCTAGGTACCTTACCCTCTTCCATACATTTATTAAATAATTGCACCAACCACTCCAAAACTATATCCCCACCTGCTTTCAACATTTCTATCTTTATCCCATCAATCCCGGCTGCCTTACCCCCTTTCATTTTACCTACTGCCTCACGAACTTCCCCCACACTCACAACTGGCTCTTCCTCACTCCTACAAGATGTTATTCCTCCTTGCCCTATACACGAAATCACAGCTTCCCTATCTTCATCAACATTTAACAATTCCTCAAAATATTCCTTCCATCTTCCCAATACCTCTACCTCTCCATTTAATAACTCTCCTCTCCTATTTTTAACTGACAAATCCATTTGTTCTCTAGGCTTTCTTAACTTGTTAATCTCACTCCAAAACTTTTTCTTATTTTCAACAAAATTTGTTGATAACATCTCACCCACTCTCTCATTTGCTCTCTTTTTACATTGCTTCACCACTCTCTTAACTTCTCTCTTTTTCTCCATATACTCTTCCCTCCTTGCATCACTTCTACTTTGTAAAAACTTCTCATATGCTAACTTTTTCTCCCTTACTACTCTCTTTACATCATCATTCCACCAATCGCTCCTCTTCCCTCCTGCACCCACTTTCCTGTAACCACAAACTTCTGCTGAACACTCTAACACTACATTTTTAAACCTACCCCATACCTCTTCGACCCCATTGCCTATGCTCTCATTGGCCCATCTATCCTCCAATAGCTGTTTATATCTTACCCTAACTGCCTCCTCTTTTAGTTTATAAACCTTCACCTCTCTCTTCCCTGATGCTTCTATTCTCCTTGTATCCCATCTACCTTTTACTCTCAGTGTAGCTACAACTAGAAAGTGATCTGATATATCTGTGGCCCCTCTATAAACATGTACATCCTGAAGTCTACTCAACAGTCTTTTATCTACCAATACATAATCCAACAAACTACTGTCATTTCGCCCTACATCATATCGTGTATACTTATTTATCCTCTTTTTCTTAAAATATGTATTACCTATAACTAAACCCCTTTCTATACAAAGTTCAATCAAAGGGCTCCCATTATCATTTACACCTGGCACCCCAAACTTACCTACCACACCCTCTCTAAAAGTTTCTCCTACTTTAGCATTCAAGTCCCCTACCACAATTACTCTCTCACTTGGTTCAAAGGCTCCTATACATTCACTTAACATCTCCCAAAATCTCTCTCTCTCCTCTGCATTCCTCTCTTCTCCAGGTGCATACACGCTTATTATGACCCACTTCTCGCATCCAACCTTTACTTTAATCCACATAATTCTTGAATTTACACATTCATATTCTCTTTTCTCCTTCCATAACTGATCATTTAACATTACTGCTACCCCTTCCTTTGCTCTAACTCTCTCAGATACTCCAGATTTAATCCCATTTATTTCCCCCCACTGAAACTCTCCTACCCCCTTCAGCTTTGTTTCGCTTAGGGCCAGGACATCCAACTTCTTTTCATTCATAACATCAGCAATCATCTGTTTCTTGTCATCCGCACTACATCCACGCACATTTAAGCAACCCAGTTTTATAAAGTTTTTCTTCTTCTCTTTTTTAGTAATTGTATACAGGAGAAGGGGTTACTAGCCCATTGCTCCCGGCATTTTAGTCGCCTCATACGACACGCATGGCTTACGGAGGAAAGATTCTTTTCCACTTCCCCATGGACAATAGAAGAAATAAAAAAGAACAAGAGCTATTTAGAAAAAGGAGAAAAACCTAGATGTATGTATATATATATATGCATGTGCGTGTCTGTGAAGTGTGACCAAAGTGTAAGTAGGAGTAGCAAGATATCCCTGTTATCTTAGCGTGTTTATGAGACAGAAAAAGAAACCAGCAATCCTACCATCATGCAAAACAGTTACAGGTTTTTGTTTCACAGTCATCTGGCAGGACGGTAGTACTTCCCTGGGTGGTTGCTGTCTACCAACCTACTACCTATACCTATTGTAATTCTCACCCTTATTCCTGTAGGGTTGGCACTAGAAGCTTTCTTGGAGCCCATGGTCACTTATTTTGCAGATAAAATCACCAGAAACACTGTAATAATACGAAATGTTCCGATTGTATGCTTGGATGTTACCGCGGAGGCTGGCTGGTAAACAATGCCACCGGCGGAATATGCGGGGGTCCACTGTAATGAGTATTTTGTATGTCTGGTAGTGGTGAATGATAAGACTTCAAAGGCTTCTTACTTTGTGTTCTTCTACACAGGCAGTGTGTTATGGCAGCCCAGAGGGCCAAGGCCCAACTGTGAGAGAGAGGAATAGGGTTATTGACTTTAGGCTGCCTGGTGGGAGAGTGAGGCAGGGAAGGCGTGGTGAGGGCTGAGCTTGGTAGGCCCATGCAGTAACTCTAGAGGGGACTACAAGAACTAAGCATGTAGGCTTACTGTCTACATTTTGCTCAGCTGCGTTATTCACGGTTGTCCTCGACCATGTCAAGTGACTGAAAAAATCTCAAGTCTCTCTCTTGCAGGAATAGGGCACAGAACACAAAATAAAAACATATACTGTACAGTCTTTCCTGACTCAACGACAGAATTCCATTACTAAGACCATGTCAGTAAACAAATTCATCACTAATGAGCAGCATACTATAATGGTAGTGGGTTTGTGTCAACCATCTTTGATATTGTTTTAATGTCACCTTCGCACCGTTTATAATATTTCTGGTACAGTAGGGCCCCGCTTTACGGCGTTTCACTTTACGGCATTCTGCTAATATGGTAATTTCAAATTATGACCAAAACTCTCTATATGGCCCTCCCACCTGACTTTCTAATACGGTCACCGTGCCCCACCTGGTTTGTTTACATTCTCTCTGAGATCCGTAAGCACTAAGTCTCTCCATTATGTCTGGAAACTCCAAAATTTCAAGTGTTTTTAAAAGTTATTTCATATTTTATATATACTTTGATAACTATACTTATGTATACCTGTACCTAAATAAACTTACATACTGAGCTGGCATGCAGGTACACATTAAAATCAGTGTGTCTTATGTCTTGAGACGTTATATTAGTAAATGATGATAATCACCGAGTCTCATTAAATGTTGTATATTATGTTAATATACATATTTTCATTAATCCATCTATGATATTTTTTCAAAATTATATAATAAACACGATGCATAACGTATAAAGATGACAAATACACCCCGCAGTAGAATAAATAAACAAATATGAGATGTGGTAGCAAGATGACTTGCACAAGTGACGCCATATTAGAAATAATAATAATAATCGAGTCTCATTAAATGTCGCGCATGTTACTTTAATATACACCTACCATCCGACTTATGACCGAGCTTGGTTCTGACCAACCGGTCGTAAGTCAAAATGGACGCAAGTCGAACCTTACTACTGAATATCGACATCACATTTTTGTAATGACTATTTTATTGTTTTATTCTGGTATTTCATTTTCTACTTTGCTTTTTATGCTGTTAGTACTGTGTTTTATACTGCAAGGTTTAGGATAAACACTGTACATCACAAACAGTTGTTTATTTCCCAGAAATTTGGCATACAAAACACGGTTGTAAGTCGAGTGGTCACATGTCGAGCAGGTCGTAAGTCAGATGATAGGTGTACATATATTCATTAATCCATCCATGATATTTTTTTCAAAATTATATAATAAACACAATACATAACATATAAAGATGATTATTATTATTATAATCAAAAAGAAGCGCTAAACCACAAGGGCTATACAGCGCTGCAGGGTAGGAAGGAAGCAGGGGCATCAGGTGGCAAAAGGGAGAGGGATAATTAGTAGGGTACAGAGAACAGCGGGGCAGTGGATAGGACAGGGGTAGAGAGTAGCAAGAGATTCAGGTAGAAAGGGCTGAGGGGAGTGTGAAAGGCATCGTCATCAGAGTTTGTGGAGTAAGTCAGTTGTTGTCAAGAAGTCAATGAGAGAGTCAAGATTAAAGTAGGATCCATCAGCAAGAAGGGAAGGAAAAGAGATAGTAGAGCGGAGATGACATTGGAGGTAAATTCTGCGTGCTCATTGATAGAGAGGGAGGTCTAACAGAATGTGGCTAACCGATACTGGAACCTGACACATCTCACAGAGAGGAACAGGGTGCCTCTCCATGAGATACCCATGAGTAAGACGAGTGTGGCCAATGCGAAGACAGGAGAGAGTAGTCTCCCAACCTCAACACTGATGACAAGAAGATGGCCAGTAACCTATACTCGGTTTAATAGAATGAAGTTTGTTACCGAGTAGATTAGACCAACGTTGTTGCCAACGGGTGTGAAGGTGGGTAGCTATTACAGCAAAATAGTCCGTAAATGGAACACCTCTATATGAAACTGGTAGGTCATGTACTGCTGACCGCACAGCAGTGTGATTGTTCATTGCCCTGTACGTCAACATGACCAGGGACCCAACAAAAAACAATATCTTTATGCTTGGTAGAGATACGGCGTAGCCAAAGTTGGATACAGAGGACTAAGGGGTGAGGTGTATCAAATTTTCGTATAGCCTGTTGAGCACTAAGGGAGTCTGAGACAACCACAAATGATGACAGAGGCATAGATGCAATATGGATAAGTGCTGCAAGAATGGCATAAAATTCAGCTGTAAAAATGCTAGCCGAGGATAGTAAATGTCCTCGCACAACACTGTCCGGAAACACTGCTGCGAATCCGATTCCATCAGAAGACTTAGAGCCATCTGTGTACACTGCAATGGCATGAGAATGAGAGCGGAAGTGGTCAAGAAAAAGAGAGCGGGAAGCTACCATAGGCAGTTGGGCTTTCGCGCGAGTGAAAAAGAACAGACTTGGACAGCTGGAACTTCCCAGGAGGGCAGGGAAAAGTGAGATACTACATGAACATAGAAGGGTGGTAATTGAAGGGAAGGCAAGAGTGAATGTAGTCGAAGAGAAAAGGGACGGAGCAAACAGGGGCGACGAACAAATAGAGAATGTCTACTAACATCAGTGACTATACAGTGGACCCCCGGTTAACGATTTTAATCCGTGCAAGAGGGGTAATTGTTATGCGAAATAATCGTTATGTGAATGAATTTTCCCCATAAGAAATAATGGAAATAAAATTAATCCGTGCAAGACACCCAAAAGTATGAAAAAAAAATTTTTTTTACCACATGAAATATTAATTTTAATACACACAAACTGAAAAAGGCATGCACACTTACATGACACTTACTTTTATTGAAGATCTGGTGATGATTGATGGGATGGGAGGAGGGGAGAGCATTATCTTCTTACTGTTTAGAAGGGGAATCCCCTTCCATTAGGACTTGAGGTAGTAAGTCCTTTTCTGGGGTTACTTCCCTTCTTTTTTTAATGCCACTAGGGCCAGCTTCAGAGTCACTGGACTTCTTTCGCACAAGATATCTGTCCATAGTGGCCTGTACCTCTCGTTCCTTTATGACTTCCCTAAAGTGTTTCACAACATTGTCAGTGTACAGGTTGCCAACACGGCTTGCAATAGCTGTGTGAGGGTGATTTTCATCCATGAAGGTTTGCACTTCAAGCCACTTTGCACAGATTTCCTTTATCTTTGTAGTAGGCAACTTCTTCAATTTCTCCCTCCCCTCCTCTGAACCAGTTTCCCCAGGTCTGGCCTCTTGCTCTTGAAGTTGATCTATCAGCTCATCAGTGGTTAGTTCTTCATTGTCCTCCTCCACCAACTCTTCCACATCCTCCCCACTAACCTCCAACCCCAAGGACTTTCCCAATGCCACAATGGATTCCTCAACTGGCACAGGATTCTCAGGGTTAGCCTCAAACCCTTCAAAATCCCTTTTGTCTACACATTCTGGCCACAGTTTCTTCCAAGCAGAGTTCAAGGTCCTCTTAGTCACTTCCTCCCAAGCCTTACCTATAAGGTTTACACAATTGAGGATATTAAAGTGATCTCTCCAAAACTCTCTTAGAGTCAGTTGAGTTTCTGAGGTCCCTACAAAGCACCTTTCAAACAGAGCTTTTGTGTACAGTTTCTTGAAGTTGGAAATAACCTGCTGGTCCATGGGCTGCAGAAGAGGAGTGGTATTAGGAGGCAAAAACTTCACCTTAATGAAGCTCATGTCCCCATAAAGTCGCTCTGCCACGTCTGTAGGATGACCAGGGGCATTGTCTAACACCAGGAGGCACTTAGGTTCTAATTTCTTTTCAGTTAGGTAATCTTTCACATTGGGGGCAAATGCATGGTGTAACCAGTTATAGAAAAATTCCCTAGTGACCCATGCCTTACTGTTTGCCCTCCACAGCACACACAAATTATCCTTGAGGACATTCTTTTGCCTGAACGCTCTGGGAGTTTCAGAGTGATACACTAATAAAGGCTTCACTTTGCAATCACCAGTAGCATTGGCACACATGAGAAGAGTAAGCCTGTCTTTCATAGGCTTATGTCCTGGGAGTGCCTTTTCCTCCTGAGTAATGTAGGTCCTGCTTGGCATTTTCTTCCAGAACAGGCCTGTTTCATCACAATTAAACACTTGTTCAGGTTTCAGTCCTTCAGTTTCTATATACTCCTTGAATTCCTGCACATATTTTTCAGCTGCTTTGTGGTCCGAACTGGCAGCCTCACCATGCCTTATCACACTATGGATGCCACTACGCTTCTTAAATCTCTCAAACCAACCTTTGCTGGCCTTAAATTCACTCACATCATCACTAGTTGCAGGCATTTTTTTAATTAAATCCTCATGCAACTTCCTAGCCTTTTCACATATGATCGCTTGAGAGACGCTATCTCCTGCTAGCTGTTTTTCATTTATCCACACCAATAAGAGTCTCTCAACATCTTCCATCACTTGCGATCTTTGTTTCGAAAACACAGTTAAACCTTTGGCAACAACAGCTTCCTTGATTGTCTTTTTGGTGCCCACAATAGTAGCGATGGTTGATTGGGGTTTCTTGTACAACTTGACTAGGTCGGCAATACGCACTCCACTTTCATACTTATCAATGATCTCTTTCTTCATTTCAATGGGTATCCTTACCCTTATTGGTGTACGGTTGGCACTAGAAGCTTTCTTGGGGCCCATGGTCACTTATTTTCCAGAAACACCACCGAAAACACTGTAATAATACGAAATATTCCGAGTGTATGCTTGGATGTTAGCGCGGAGGCTGCCTGGTAAACAATGGCACGGGCGGCACATGTGAGGCTGGGTGAGGGCGCACATTGGACGCGTCTCGGACGAAAATCGGTGAGCGGGTTTTTAATCGGTATGCGCGGCAAAAATTTTGCGATTAAAGTAAGCGGTATGCGAAATAATCGCTATGTGATGCCATCGTTATGCGGGGGTCCACTGTATATGGAAGGATTGCGGAGATCATGAGAGCAAACATAGTAGCAAAGGCAATGGGCATCGCGGCGATCGGACAAGGGTGGAATATTCGCTTCTGCATAGAGGCTCTCAACAGGGGAAAGGGTGAAAAGCACCAAGGCACAAATATAATCCCTGGTGATAGATGGGATTAAGGCTAGAGAGAGTAGCGGGAGAAGCCGCTGAATAGATCTGATCACCATAATCGAGCTTCAATAAAATGAGGGCTGAATGTAGGCGAAGGAGAGTTCGACGATCAGCTCCCCATGAAAGATGAGCAAGGGTTTCAAGAAGGTTCAGCCGGTTGTGACAAGTTGCCTTCAGAGAAGTAATGTGAGGTTTCCAGGATAACCTACGATCAATGAGAAGGCCTAGAAACCTGACTGTATAACGTTCAGGGATACGTGAGCCACAGAGGTACAAAGGAGGATCGGCGATGACAGAGCGTCTAGTGAAAGTTTTTTTGGCGAGTTTTGGTACTGGAAAATTTAAACCCATGCGTGCTGGCCCAATTGGAAACACGGTCGACCGCATGCTGGAGAGAAACTGTAATGAGGTGACAGTCGGCGCCTGCACAAGCTTTAGCGAAGTCATCAACATAGAGTGATGACCAAATATTGGATGGAAGACTAGAGGCCAAATCATTTATAGCAAGGAGAAAAAGTGTTGTGCTCAGAACACATCCCTGAGGGACACCCTCAGCTTGGACAAAGTCCAGGGAGAGCACATTATTAACCCAAACATGGAAATGTCTGTCAGTTAAAAAGCTTTTAAGGAAGGATGGTAGATTGCCTCGGAGGCCTAAGGAGTGGGCTTGGGCCAAAATATTATGCCTCCAAGTTGTATCATATGCCTTCTCGAGGTCAAAAAATATGGAAGTAACCGAGTGGTTATTCACAAAGGCATTACGAACATACGTATCAAAGCATAGTAAGGGGTCTATGGTAGAACGGCCCTTACGAAAGCCATATTGACTAGTGGAGAGACTGTTGTCTCTCTAAACATCAATTTACCAGACGTTCCATCACTTTGCAAACTGCACTAGTAAGAGCAATGGGAAGATAGTGGGAGGCATCATGTCCCGTAGCACCCGGCTTGCGGAAAGGGAGAACAATGGCAGATTTCCACAGCTGGGGAAGAACTCCTTGTGACCAAATAAGATTGAAGAGGTGTAAGAGGACTACAAGGGTTGATTGATGTAAATGTTGTAACATCCGAATATGAATGTTGTCAGGCCCAGCTGCCGATGATCGGCAAGTGGAGAGTGTCGCCTCCAGTTCCTGAAGTGTAAAAGGCACATTATATGGTTCTTCAATGTGAGAAGAAGTCCAAGGGTGCTAACTCTCTGGCAAACTTTGAGGAAAGAAACGAGGGGCATAGATGAAGCCCCTGAGAAATACAGACCAGATGATTGCCAATTTCAATGGCAACATCAAGAGGGTTTGCTATATCAACACCAGCAACCTGCAAAACAGGAGCCGGGTCAGGAGATTATTTACCACTTAGTTTCCATACTTTTTTCCAGACTGCACTCAGAGGAAGCCGAGGTGATGGTGGAAACAATTTCGCAATCTAATGCGTTTAGCATCACAGATAACACGGCGAGCGACCACTCGCTTCTGCTTAAAATCAAGAAATCTCTCTGTGATTCTATTGTACCGGTACCTGCCCCACGCAGCGCATTTCAAACGTACTGCCCAAGTACAGGCAGGAGACCACCATAGCACACACTTCTGAGAATGCCTGCCTGAGGTTTGGGAGATAGAATGAGAAGCTGCGGTTAAAACTGATGTCGAGAAGAGGTGTAAAAGTTCATCAATGGAGGATGAAGAAGGAACTTCACTAACAGCAGTTAGCTGCGAGTAAAAGTCCCAATTTGTTCAATCAAATTGCCAGCGAGGGCTACGAAGAGATGGTGAACATGAAAAAGAAGTAATAATGATTGGAAAGTGATTGCTGTCATGTAAGTCCAGTAGAACAGACCAGGCGAAGTCTAGTGCAGTGGAGGAAGAGCAGACTGAGAGATCGATGCAAGAGTGTGAGTATGAGGATCAAAATGGGTGGGGGTACCCGTATTTAAAACATGGACGGGGTGAGAAGCGAGAAAAGCCTCCAACTGAATGTCACGCGCATCACAATGAGACCCCCCCCAGAGGAAATGGTGGGCATTAAAATCGCCAAGTAACAGAAGTGGTGGCAGTAAGGATGAAACAAGAAAGGCAAAATAGGGGCTACATAATGCCCGAGAAAGAGAGATATAAAGAACATATTGTAAACCACTTATTCAAGTGGATACGAGCTGCAGTGTAATGCAGCGAGGTATGGACAAATAGTTGACAGTACGGAATATCATTGCATAGAAGAAGGGCACTTTCGTTAAAGGTCCCATCTGAGAAAGGATCCGAAGAATACAATAAATTATAGCCTGAGATAGGTTGGAAAACTGCAGAGTGTAATTTTGGTTCTTGTAAGCAAACACCAACTAGGGAAAACCTGGAAAGCAACATCTGAAGCTCACCTCGATTACCCCTGAGGCCGCGGATATTCCACTGTAAATAGGCCATGATGGGCAACGAGGAAAATACCAGGAATCCGTAGGTAAGGGCGCCTACAGACTAGAGGGGTTAGAAAAGTCTACGTGCGATGGCATCGGAAAATGTTCAAGCAGCGAAGGAATGGAGCGTTGCCAAGAATGGAGTTGTGGAGATGGAGGAGAGGGAAGAGAAGGAACAGGAGGTGGATCAGCGTCCATTGAAAGTTTAGTCCCTGCAATATATTCTGAAATAGCGTCAAGTGTTTCTGAATTCAAAGACGTTGTATGGGAGACAATATTGGAGATAGATGGAGGAGGGTGAGTAAAGATAGGGACAGTAATGGACTGTACTAAAGTAGGGGGGGACGAAAGCGTGTTGGGAACTGGAAAAGAAGTCTGGGAGGGGACAGAAGAAGCAGAAGCCTGGGAGGCAGCAGAAGAGGGAGAGACTTGGGAGGGGGCAGGGGAGGAAGGCACAGAACGAGGAGGAGGGTGAACCTCCACACTTGTAATAGAGCCAGTGAGAGGGGAAGAACCAGGTACAGAGACTGGAAAGGTAAAATGTGGGGGCAGAAGAAGGGAAGGAGGGGGCAAAGAGGATTTGAGCAAAGGGGATTTTTTGGACTTCTGAGAAGTAGAGGGGCGATTGGTAGAAGGTGTCGTACAAGATCTTGTCGATACCTGGGCTTGTGAGGGAGAATTCAAAGATGCAAAACAGACTGAGGTGTTGAAGTAGGGACATCTGAGCCCAGGACAGCAAAAGAATTAGATAAAGGAGTGTCTATGGGAGGGGTAACAACAGAGGAGGCTGCAGAAGATGGGACCCCAGAAGTGGGGGGGAACGTTTTGAAACACGAGAATAAGAAACACAAGGTAGTCTCCCTTGGAGACGGAGATGAGACTCTGCCATAGCATAAGGGAGACCTCCTGCCTCTTTGAGGCAACGAATTTCACACTCATTTAAGTAGACCTGGCAACGGCGAGAGTACGAAGGGCGAGCCTCATGACAATTAAGGCAAGAAGGGGGGTCGACTAAAAGACTTATTAGAATGGTCGTCGGCACCACAGACTGGGCATTCGGCTATAGATCTGCAATATTTCGCTTGGTGACCAAACCGCCAGCAATTTCTACACTGTTGCGGTGCAGGGATCATCTTCTGAACTTGTAACCAATGTCCTGCTACATAAACAGAGGACAGGAGTTCATGGCTGTCTAAAGTTAATCGAGCCACATTGCAAGGGTATCGTCTCCGCCCGCGGGCAGGAAGGACACAAGTGTCTACCTTGAGGACTGGGAGATCTTGGAGTTCCAGCTGTTCAATAATGTCATTGCCACATGCTTGAAAATTCTGTTGGACTATGGTATGGAGCAGAATGACAGTACCACTACAAGAATTGAGGGAATGATGTTTTTCGATAGTGACAGGAATAGTATCGATATGTGAAAGAAGAGAAAGATCATGAGCTTGGGTAGCATTCTGAACAGTGATGATGCGCGTACCGCTCTTCAGAGCATGAAAGGAATTATCTCTACCAACATGGCGGAGGAGAGCCTTGCCAATACTATGGTAGAAAAGATAGGCAATAGAGGAAGTCGGTCGTAAAGTAAAGAATTTAGTCCATTGTGCATTCCGGAACTGAGCATGGAAAGGGAGTGCTTGATGTGTTGATCTTTTCTGAGAAGAACGTGGTGGTGGTGAAGTATCATCATCAGGCAATTGTTGTTGGCGTTTAGGAGTGGAACCGGAGTTGGTCCGAAGTGAAATGGGCTGGCGATTTGAAAATTGCCGCACCGTAGAGGGAGAGGCCGGAAGCATAGTCAAAGGAGGGCGGAGGTCAGACAAATCGAAGGAGTCAGTCGAAACCCCAGTACCTGAAGCGGGTGAGGAAACAGCACCAGCAAGAGGTACAGGGGCATCAGGAGTGTCCGAAGACTGGTCAAAAAACGAGGCAGGGTCAGAATGGGGTGCGGTATCAAGAAGGGGCCCGGGGGTAGTAGGTTCATGGACTGGGTTCTCCATGGTTAGGTTACTTCTTCTCTTTTTGTTTTTAAGAAAAAAAAAGAAAAAAAAGAAGAAAAAAAAATGGGGGGGAGCGGGGAGTAATAGTTCCCAGGAGGAATGAAAGGGCCAGAAATCTCCCTCTGCGCCCAAGAGGACCTCAGCACTGCAAGTAGCACGGATGCAGCATGCAACCCATGCCATACCCTACCCTTCATGCCAGTAAACCAGCAATCCGAGATAGCAACCTCACATCTGCTGAGCTACCTCGGTGGGCAAAAGAGAGCTGGATATCAGCCACAAAGCATACCTCCTTCAGTCACCACCCCTGGAATCCGAAAGGTGGCTTCCAGAGATACACCCGTCGCCCGAAAGACACCCAAAGCCACCCTCTGGGATACAGGAGAGGGATCAGGACATCCCCAGGCGATCCGGATTCCACGGCAAACTATGCCACCGCCAAGAACCTCAACGGAATGGGATGGACCCCGGTACCCTTTCCCCTACCTAGGAACTA
This sequence comes from Cherax quadricarinatus, assembly GCF_038502225.1. NCBI lineage: Eukaryota > Metazoa > Arthropoda > Malacostraca > Decapoda > Parastacidae > Cherax > Cherax quadricarinatus. The sequence continues at coordinate 20,029,496 of NC_091354.1, read as the reverse complement.
GCGCACCTGTGGGAAAAATCCCAAAGGCCAAAAAGAGGAAGGGCAAAAGGGAGGGGTGAGGAGGAGGAAAGAAAAAAGGGGAGGATGGGATAGGGAAGGGGGGATTGGGGGGAAATTAGGTTTGGTCTGAGGAAGGAGACTGACAGGTCTAATTCCTCAGACCAAGAGCCTCTTCACCACGCCAAGGAGCCCCCCTTGAAGATGTATAAAGATGATAAATACACCCCACAATAGAATAAATAAACAAATACGAGATGTGGTAGCCAGACTTTTACGAGTGACGGCAAGAATAACATTTTCTCTAGTCCAACATCAGAGAAAATGTGTTACTGGGGTTAACTGTAAAATTATTCCTTTTGTAGGTATGCAAGTTTATTCAGGTATACACAAGTACAGTTGCATAGATTATCATACATAACAGCATATGTGCAGAGAACCTAGGATAACCCAAAAAAGTCAGTCAGAGTGACTTATTTCCATTGCCTTCGCTCAGAGCGTAATTTCTTCTAAAAATGGTGTTACACGAGAATGGGAGTGTTCTTCTTTATTTATTCTACCGTATCAATGTAGAGACAATTTGTACACAATGTAACCTGCACACAAACCAGACGTGTACACTTTGTTTACAAAACTTGCCCTCGCCTGGTTTGTTTACATAACTCTGCACCTGTCCTCCCTCATGTACTCATTCATTCATATTCACTCTCACACTCTCTCTCTCTCTCTCACACTCTCTCTCACACTCTCTCTCACACTCTCTCTCACACACACACACACACACACTCTCACACACACTCACTCTCACACACACACTCACACACACTCACACACACACTCTCACACTCTCTCACACTCTCTCACACTCTCTCACTCTCTCACACTCTCTCACACTCTCACACTCTCTCACACTCTCTCTCACACTCTCTCACACTCTCTCACACTCTCTCACACTCTCTCACACTCTCTCACACTCTCTCACACTCTCTCACACTCTCTCACACTCTCTCACACTCTCTCACACTCACACTCTCTCACACTCTCTCATTTATTCGTTTTATCTCGTTTACTCACCTCTGACCCTACATTAAGACTACAAATATTTTAAGGTAAGTAATGAGTGAACTGTATATGCATTTTATCACTCTGGGATGCTTAAATATCATAGAATAGTATGTGTGGGTGGAATGGCCTGGTATGGTAGCCCTGCTGACTACCATACATACCACACTTGATTTCTTACAATAAATACTACTAATCTCACCCTAGATTAAGACTACAAATATTTTAAGGTAAGTAATGAGTGCTCTATGTGTGCATTTTACTTTTTTGTTGTTTTTTGATGCCTAGTTCTATTGCTAATTTAATATATGTTAGTGTAAACTTATTATCTAGTACAGTGGTCCCTCGTTTTTCGTAATTAATCCGTTCCTGGAGGAGCTACTATAAACGAAATTTACGATTTGCGAATCAATTTTCCCCATAAGAAATAATGTAAATACAATTAATCCGTTCTTGACACCCAGAAGTATTAAAACAAAAAAATTTTTTACATAAAATATACATATAGTACATAAACAATACAATGGGAAATGATGAATGAAACATTAACAGCATAACACTTACCTTTATTGGAGATTCTTCTTAGTGTATGAGAGACTGGAGGAAGAGAGAGATTGGATTGTTTACAGTTTGGAAGAGGAATCCCCTTCCAGCAACACCTCAGGTACCAATTGCTTCTCTTCTCTGTTTCTTAATGCCACTAGGACCACCTTGAGAGTCACTCTAGTCCTGTCTCGCAAAGTAACTGTGGAGAGAGCTCTGTTTCTGGCGTCTCTTTAACACTTCCTTAAAATGGCCCAACACTGTCACTGTACATATTTCTCACCTTCTTTACCACAGGCTTTACCACTAGGAGCTTTCTTTGGAGCCATGGTAGCTTATTTAGTAATTGCAAGCACTAAAATGAGTGGAATATTATGAAATATTTCGTAGGAGCACTTGAGGGGACCTTCATTCACTGGTAAACAATGCCAGACTGGCTGGGTAGGGAGGCCGCCCCAGCTCACACCGTGCGTATGCGTCCCAGACGAACTACTATTCGTGAGTCAACCTATGAAAAGCGAGTCCATGTTTATACGAAAATACCCCTATGATTGGCAAAATTTACGATTGCCAAGAACTACGAAAAGCGAGGGACCACTGTATTTGTATGCATTTATAAGGGGGCAAAAAGGGTGTTTCACTTTACAGCGATTTTCACTTTACGGCGGTAGCCTGGAACCTAACCTGCCATATAAGTAAGGCCTTGCTGTATATATTTAAATGTATATACAGTAGTGTACTGTACATTGTAATAAGCAGAATAGAGAAAATCAGCTCTAATATACATTATTTAGGTGTGAATACTGGTCGTAAGTCTGAGTCATCAGTAAACGAGTACATCACTAAGTAAGGAGGGGCTGTATATATATGTGGACATGGACAAAAAAAAAAAAAACTTCCTCCAGGGAGTGAAGAAAAAAAAAGGGGGGGTGTGTTCTAAAACATCGTGGTCCAAGGCAGTGAGCCTCGGCGGGCATCACTGCATGCCTTCCTGCGTCTGGACAGATACTGCAACACAGGAGACATCGCTGCTGCTGAGCTATGGTTTATCAGGGTACGGTCTCGTCTGGAGCGGTGAAGCAGTCATTGTGGAGTAGTTGCTGCAGGGTTCACTCAACCTGGGGCACAACCTGTTGATGCCCTCAAGTGAGGCATCATCAGTACTCGGCAACTGGGCAGGATTTCTGGCAAACAACTCGGGAGGACATTTCTCGATTGGTACTGTCACTGGGCAGTCTTTGCAGGGAACACGGCACAGCACAGCTTAGTGGTGCTGGAGAGAGTCGTAGCAGGGACTACTCAGGCACATGGTCTAGGAGTCATAGCAACTTACACTGAAACTGGAGTGAGCGGCTAGCAGTCAAGTGACATCATACTTTGTGCAGGCTGCTCACTGATGCCATGACACAAATCAGACAGTCGCCTGCCAACAGGGTTACTGCAACTCAATGATGTCATCCTCTCAGAGTGGGAGTCAGAGCAGAGGTTAGACCGAGCATCCCCAGACTGGTTTCTACTCATAACTGTACTCTGACCAGTATGCATACCTAAATACAGCCTCTCCTCACTTAGCAACGTACTAGATTACCGATGCCTCGGACTTACAATGAGCTCTCTAACCAGTATTCATACCTAAATAACCTATATTAGAGCTGATTTCCTCTATTCTGTTCATTTCAATATACAGTACACTACTGTATAAACATTTAAAAATATACCAGAAATGTTATAAATGGTGCAAAGGTGACATTAACCCCTTGACTGTCGCAACACCCAATCCTGAGCGTCGCAAAATTTCAAAAAAAAAAAAAAAAAAAATTTCTTATGAAATGATAGAGAATCTTTTCCCGATTGCAATGACAAAAAAAAAATTTGATGGAAAACTGACGGAATTACGCTCTCGCGAAGTTAGTGACCTTAGCGACATTTACAAATCAGCGATTTCGCCCACTTTGAGCCCTATTTTTGGCTAATTCCATTGTTACAGTCAACCAAACTCATAGCTATTTCTTTAGAACTCCGTTTTTTCTATCGATTGAGTACAAGAAACTGCCCATTTACCAATTTTAACTACCCAATAACGTGGTCAGAAATTTGCAATTTGGCCAATTTCATGAAAATTAAAAAATATGATAATTTCAAAATAAGGTCCAGAATGAACAATGCAGACATTCCTGCCTCTAAAGTAACATTTTCTTTGTTCATCAGTTATGTCTCCAGGCCCCTCTGATACTACTCTTGCTTTCTATTTCGAATTTTTATTCAAACAAAATAGAAGATTTACTATTATGCAGACTACTCCAATACTGTAATAATTGTATAAATAACATCAACCCATTCATGACTGCATATTAGAATGGCTAGTTGGACATTTATTGGACAATGATGTCATTTGTTTACTTTTGAACATCGGCAAAAATCAAACAGTTCCCCTACTTTGAGCTCCATTTCCAGGTTCTTTTTATAGTAAAATCAATCAAAATCATCTGTTTTTCTGTAAAATGTTTTCCATTCTATCAAATGAGACCAAGAAACGAGAATACAACCATAAATACTATATGAAAATAGACCACAAAGTCGGTATTTTAATTAAAAAAAAAACGGTCGGAGTTTTTTTTTTTCTCATTATGCACTGCGTGCTCCAGGATTTTTTTTATGTGGTGCACACTGACAACACAGACCCATTCTCTCACATGTGGGCCTACCAGCTTTCTCCTCCTTGATTTGAAGCCGCTAGAATTTATGAGTATACAGTGGACCCTCGACCAACGATGGCATCGATTAACGATAAATCTGACCAGCGATACATTTTAACGCAAAAATTTTGCCTCGAATAGCGCTAAAAAACTCGACCAACACTATTTGTTCCGTTTGAGATGCCTCCACTTCTGGCCAGTGTTTACAAGCCAGCCAGCCACCGCGGTCGCTTCCAAGCATACAATCGGAACATTTCATATTATCACAGCCTTTTTAGTGATTGCACCTGCAAAATAAGTCACCATGGGCCCCAAGAAAGCTTCTAGTGCCAACCCTACAGCAAAAAGGGTGAGAATTACTATGGATATGAAGAAAGAGATCATTGCTAAGTATGAAAGTGGAGTGCGTTTCTCCGAGCTGGCCAGGGTGTACACAAAACCCCAATCAACCATCGCTACTATTGTGGCCAAGAAAATGGCAATCAAGGTAGCTGTTCTTGCCAAAGGTGCAACTATGTTTTCAAAACTGAGATCGCAAGTGATAGAAGATGTTGAGAGACTGTTATTGGTGTGGATAAATGAAAAACAGATAGCAGGAGATAGCATCTCTCAAGGGATCATATGTGAAAAGGCTAGGAAGCTGCATGAGGATTTTATTAGAAAAATGCCTGCAACTAGTGGTGATGTGAGTGAATTTAAGGCCAGCAAAGGTTGGTTTGAGAGATTTAAGAATCGTAGTGGCATACATAGTGTGATAAGGTATAGTGAGGCTGCCAGTTTAGACCATAAAGCAGCTGAAAAATATGTGCAGGAATTCAAGGAGTACATAGACAGTGAAGAATTGAAACCTGAACAAGTGTTTAATTGTGACACTGACAATGTTGTGAAACACTTTAGGAATGTCATAAAGGAATGGGAGGTACAGGCCTCTATGGACAGATATGTTGTGACAGAGGTCCAGTGACTCAAGCTGGTCCTAGTGGAAGTAACCCCAAAAAAGGACTTGCCACCTCAAGTCCTAATGGAAGGGGATTCCCCTTCTAAACACTAACACCATCAACACTCTCCCCTCCTCCCATCCCATCAATCATCACCAGATCTTCAATAAAGGTAAGTGTCATGTAACTGTGCATGTCTTCTTCAGTTTGTGTTTTTTTTTTTTTTCCAACAAGTCGGCCGTCTCCCACCGAGGCAGGGTGACCCAAAAAAGAAAGAAAATCCCCAAAAAGAAAACACTTTCATCGTCATTCAACACTTTCACCACACTCACACATTATCACTGTTTTTGCAGAGGTGCTCAGAATACAACAGTTTAGAAGCATATACGTATAAAGATACACAACATATCCCTCCAAACTGCCAATATCCCAAACCCCTCCTTTAAAGTGCAGGCATTGTGCTTCCCATTTCCAGGACTCAAGTCCGACTATATGAAAATAACCGGTTTCCCTGAATCCCTTCACTAAATATTACCCTGCTCACACTCCAACAGATCGTCAGGTCCCAAGTATCATTCGTCTCCCTTCACTCCTAACTAACACGCTCACGCACACTTGCTGGAAGTCCAAGCCCCTCGCCCACAAAACCTCCTTTACCCCCTCTCTCCAACCCTTTTGAGGACGACCCCTACCCCTCCTTCCTTCCCCTATAGATTTATATGCTTTCCATGTCATTCTACTTTGATCCATTCTCTCTAAATGACCAAACCACCTCAACAACCCCTCTTCTGCCCTCTGACTAATGCTTTTATTAACTCCACACCTTCTCCTAATTTCCACACTCCAAATTTTCTGCATAATATTTACACCACACATTGCCCTTAGACAGGACATCTCCACTGCCTCCAACCGTCTCCTCGCTGCTGCATTTACCACCCAAGCTTCACATCCATATAAGAGTGTTGGTACTACTATACTTTCATACATTTCCTTCTTTGCCTCCATAGATAACGTTTTTTGACTCCACATATACCTCAATGCACCACTCCCCTTTTTTCCCTCATCAATTCTATGATTAACCTCATCCTTCATAAATCCATCCGCCGACACGTCAACTCCCAAGTATCTGAAAACATTCACTTCTTTTATACTCCTCCCCAATTTGATATCCAATTTTTCTTTATCTAAATCATTTGATACCCTCATCACCTTACTCTTTTCTATGTTCACTTTCAACTTTCTACCTTTACACACATTCCCAAACTCATCCACTAACCTTCGCAATTTTTCTTTAGAATCTCCCATAAGCACAGTATCATCAGCAAAAAGTAACTGTGTCAACTCCCATTTTGAATTTGATTCCCCATAATTTAATCCCACCCCTCTCCCGAACACCCTAGCATTTACTTCTTTTACAACCCCATCTATAAATATATTAAACAACCATGGTGACATTACACATCCCTGTCTAAGACCTACTTTTACCGGGAAGTATTCTCCCTCTCTTCTACACACCCTAACCTGAGCCTCACTATCCTCATAAAAACTCTTAACAGCATTTAGTAACTTACCACCTACTCCATATACTTGCAACATCTGCCACATTGCTCCTCTATCCACTATCATATGCCTTTTCTACATCCATAAATGCAATAAAAACTTCCCTACCTTTATCTAAATACTGTTCACATATATACTTCAATGTAAACACTTGATCTACACATCCCCTACCCACTCTGAAGCCTCCCTGCTCATCCGCAATCCTACATTCTGTCTTACCTCTAATTCTTTCAATTATAACCCTACCGTATACTTTTCCTGGTATACTCAGTATTAAAATTAATATTTCATGTGGTAAAAAAAAAATTTTTTCAATACTTTTGGGTGTCTTGCACAGATTAATTTGATTTCCATTATTTCTTATGGGGAAAATTAACTCGACTAACGATAATTTCGATTAACGATGAGCTCTCAGGAACGGATTAATATCGCTGGTCGAGGGTCCACTGTATATATGTCAAACACGGTACCTCGTAAGACGTATATATACGGCCGCGACAGTCAAAGGGCTAAAACAATATCAAAGATGGTTGACACAAACTCACTACCATAGTAGTATGCTCCTCACTTTCCAACGAATTCGTTTAATGACGTGGTCTTAGGGATGGAACTCCATCGTTAAGTGAGGAGAGGCTGTAATGTATATTAGAGCTGATTTTCTCTATTCTGTTTATTACAATATATAGTACACTACTGTATAAACATTTAAAAATATACTAAAAATGTTGTAAATGGTGCAAAGGTGACATTAAAACAATATCAAAGATAGGTGACACAAACCTACTACCATTCTAGTATGATCCTTGCTTAGTGATGAATTTGTTTACCGACATGGTCTTAGGAACAGAACTCTGTCGTTAAGTGAGGAGAGACTGTACTGTACACGCATTACTTGCCTTAAAATATTTTCACCCTAAGCTTAGCGAGTGGTGAATATATTGTAGGAAGTCTCAATAAATGAAGAATGTGTATACAGCCTCTCCTCACTTAGCAACGTACTCATTTACCAACACCTCAGACTTGCGACAGGCCCTCTGACCAGTATTTATGCCTAAATAATGCATATTAGAGCTGATTTCCTCTATTCTGTTTATTTCAATATACAGTACACTACTGTATAAACATTTAAAAATATACCAGAAATGTTTTAAATGGTACAAAGTTGACATTAAAACAATATCAAAGATGGTTGACACAAACCCACTACCATTAAGGTATGCTCCTCACTTAGTGACAAATTCATTTAACAATGTAGTCTTAGGAACGGAACTCCATCGTTAAGTGAGGAGAGGCTGTACTGAAAGCTGCTGTTAGCAAAACACTGTAAAGTGAAGCACTGTAAAGCAGGGCCTGCCTATATTTGAAAAATACATGAGAATGATATAACAGATAATTCATTTAATGAGATATATGACTACCCTTTGCTTTTACAATAACTGCTACACACTTTGGCACAGAATCAACTAATACTGAACAATTTGGTAAGTTCCTTGTGGTACCAGGTCCTAATAACAGCAGCAATTAGCTTTTTCACAGTTGAACAGTCCTGTTTTGTGATTCTGCATTTGGTTATTGCCCATGGGGTCACCCCGATCCACAAAGGAGATCAAGCAGACTTGAATAACTATAGATTAATATGAGTGGGTTAGCGGCAGCGGCAGCAGCGACTTCCAAGCTCCGTACTTTTCTACAACAATCAGAGCTACCAATGCTCCTATGATGACCTAGTTACAAGCAAAACTGCACTACCCAACGTAGCACCCAGAATGACCAAAGATTACCAACAGTGAAACCTACAAATCGAAAATAATAGAGATCAAAGGAAGACTGCCCACAAACCAAAAGAAACACCCCGCTGCCAGCCGAACAACGTAACCCTAAGCTTTGTATAACTACAACTTCTTCTTAACTACAACAATTCCTGTAGTATTATGAGGCGCAATCTAAGAGGAAACAGCACCAAGGCCAGCAAGAAAACACCGAAAAATCAACTATTCAACAAGTGTAGTCAGGAGGACGCCGGCCCAGCAACCACCCCACTCACCACCACTCAAGGCGACACCACAACAATAACAACAAACATGGCTGCCACCAGCCCATCCTCCCCTCTCTTCCCCGGATTCAACCCACCAAGTAGTCTCTCAGGTATGACCAACGATCCAGATACCCTAAAAACATACATCTCCAACTTAGTTATTGAAAATATGAATCTTCGAGAGACGCTAACAAAACAAGACACCAGGATGACACAACTCGAGAACAAAATCCTCAGTCTTGAACAAAAGTTATCAACACCAGGAATGACTAACTGTGACAAGACCATCCAAGCAGTCATAGATAGCCATACCCAACAAATAATATCTCTTAATACAAAGGTTGAAGAAGCAGTAAAAGAATGGAAGAACAACTTAGATAACCAGTTCAGTGACTACTTTGCTCTCCAAGAAGATAAAACTGAGCAAGATAAACTATCGGACGCAGTAATAGTTAACAGTCCACTTTTTCCCAGTGATATGAACCAAACAAACAGTAAAGAAATTACTCTGCAGATCATAAAGGACCAAACAAGTGTTATTGTACCAGAGTCAGAAATAAAAGAAGCCAGGTTACTAGGATCCCATGGTAGAAAAAGTGTTATGCTTAGATTCCACTCACATGACAGGAAAAAAGACTTAATTATTGCATCTATTAAAGTAAAGAAAGAGGTATACATAAACGAGTGTCTTACCAAAAAACGTCAGAACCTCCTTTATAGAGTCAGAAAACTTAAGCGGGAGAATAATGACACAATACACCAATGCTTCACACGAGATGGGAAAAATTCTTGTTAGGAAAACAAATGTAGGTCAACTGTACACAATAACGAACGAGAATGATCTATCACGATTTCTCAGGGATACTAATCTTACAGAGAATAACTAAACAATGTCCAACCTAAAAGCCTACGTAGTGTAGTGAATGTTTTGCTCCATTATTGTTCAAATTTCATTGTACAATCTCTTAGTAATTAAATAATCAACTACCTCATTTTGTGATTTTACTAGTAAGCATAAGTCACCTTATGTAATTTTCTTATTTACTATTGTTTGCTTAAACATTAGCTGAATTGATACTTTCTCTGTCCATATTATTACCTCATATTTTTTAAATACTATCAATTGATATTACTTACTAAAATTAATAATTATCATTTTTACTATAATTTCAATTTACTCTTAACATTTTGACATTTAATAACCATTACTTGTCTAATTACCTTTACCTGTTTTATACCACATTTACTATCTTAGAGTACTCTTAATTACCTTGTACTGCCATATAACCTCTAGTATAACTACCAGTGCAATACTGAATGAAATAAACATTACTTTTTCACTTTTTTGTAATCATTATTACTTACTAAAATTTTATTAAACACCATATTTACTACCAGTCAATTTTACTTTTGTACATTAAACATTATTTTATACTTCCCATAACATTTTGTTGCCAAATTTTCAAGTTTGTATATTCAACTCCAACCTTTATATTATCCTTTGTACCTGTGTACCTGTCTACCATCTTACTATCATATTATAACCAAGACATTACCCTTGTTAGTTTTTTACTATTATTCTTTTGGTACTTTAATTGTGAATTATATTTTGTCAATTTAAATCTAGTTATACTCCTGATCTTGTCAACAACCTATACCAGACTCTAGTGCAATTGCAAGTACCATTTCAATTTGTATTTTTATATTATAAGTTTGTATTATAATTCCTACTCTAAGATTGTTTTCATATCTTAGTGACTATATTGTGTGTGCAATTAGTGTATTTTTCAATTATATTATTGTTCAAGGCCCTTAACTATCTTTTGCTAACTAGTACCAACTACCTCATATATTTTTTTTTCTACTTTTTTATTCTTTTGCTACCTTAACTTGCATATTTTATCTTGTCAATTTAAATCTAGTTATACTCTAATTCTTGTAAACAACTTATATAACACCTTAGTGCAATTACAATTGAGAGTCTTGTGCCTTTTTTATATTATTAGATTAAACTCAGTTGTACTATAGTCAATACCAAATTCATTATATTAGACCATATTGCAATTACTAGTGAGAGACTGGTGCTATTTTTAATTTGTATAGTTATATTATTAGATTAAATCTAGTTGTACTATAGCTCATTCTAGCTCAAAACATAGACACCACAAAAGTCATTATATTAGACCTTAGTGCAATTATTTGATTACCACTTTATTGTTCACCACAACTTATATTAGTCCCTTTTATATTATAATTTTATATTATAATTCTAACTTTAAAGAATTACCTTTAAAGTACTACCTACTATCATATTCCCAAGCTCCATTATTTGATCATCACTTTATTTGTTCACCACAAATTATTTTAGTCCCTTTTATATTGTCTCCTTTATTTTAGCTTTAAAAAACTACCTTAGCTCATTATTTTTACATTTGTTAAATAATTCAGGTGCTATTTTTTTTTTTAGCTTTAGAATATTTACTTTATTTTTTACTTAATTCTAACTATAGATTCACTACAAATCTTATGATTACAAGCATTGATCCTGATACCAACCTCTTATTTAATGACTTAAATGATTCAAACAGTTACTGTAATTACTACACAGCAGAACAATCAAAGGCACTTCTCAGAGCTAACAACAACATAACTATCTTTAACTACAATATCAGATCTTTAAGCAAGCATTATGATGACCTCCTAGCATTACTAAATTCCTTGCATGCCAATATGTCCATCATTACACTAACTGAAACCTGGCTAAAGCCTGATACTACAGATGTCTATGCCATTCCTGGTTACACAGCCATACACAACTGTAGGCCAGACCAACAAGGGGGTGGCACTGCTATATACTACTCAGACCAACTAGAATGTATCACTAATACTTGCACAAGGGATGAACATGGGGAATATATAATAGCTAAATTCAAATCCAAATACCTACAAAAACCTCTCACAGTGATAAACATCTACAGAGTTCCACAATCAAACATTAGCCAATTTAGTCAAAACCTAGGAAGTATGATAACTGATGCACGCATGAACAAAGATCACTTACTACTCTCAGGTGACTTCAATATAAATCTCCTGCAAGACCAGGACCCACACGTTACTGAATTCACAAACACAATGAGTAACTGCATGTTGCTACCAACAGTAACAAAACCTACAAGAGTTACAGAGACTAGTGTTTCCCTACTTGACCACATCTGGACCAACACCATATCCCCTTTAAAATCAGGCATAATTACAGATAATACCACAGACCACTACCCTACTTTCCTCATAACAACTCTTGGTAAAATACCCCAAGACACTACTAAAGTCACCTTCAGACTTCACAATGAGGCAGCCATTAATAACTTCACAACAGCAGTAACAAACATTGACTGGCACACTGAGCTAGAAATCTATACAGATATTGACGAATGTTTTAATAATTTTCTAAAAAAGACCCAATACCTTTATAACAAGCACTGCCCTAAAAAAACTAAACAGATGACAGCTAAGAGACTGAACAGTCCCTGGCTAACACCCAGCATTCTCAAATCCATAAATACAAAACACCGATATGAAAAACAGTACAGAATGGGTCACATAACCAGAGACCAAACAAAACGTTACTCGTCAATCCTAACCAGCCTGATAAGAAGGGCAAAAAAATTGTATTATGAGAACAGATTATCCAACTTACGAGGTGATATAAAAAAGACCTGGAAGACCCTATCAGAAATTCTGGGAACAAAAAAGATATCACGACATAGCGAAATAAAATTAGCAAAATCAGATGAACCCCAACTCCCACCAACAGAAACAGCAAACAGACTCAATGATTTCTTCTCCACTATAGGTCAAAACCTTGCCAATAAAATCCCAAGCTCAGATACCCCACCAAATGACTACCTCACTGGCAACTACCCGAACACACTGTTCCTAGCTCCGACTAACCCATACGAAGTCTCCCTTATTATCAACGCACTGAAAAACAAGGCAGGAGATTTAAATACCTTACCACCCTTTATATACAAAAAAGCGTCACAAGTACTATCACCAATCATTGCAACACTCTTTAACAAATCCATTGAATCCTCCACCTTCCCTACAGTTCTCAAAATAGCAAGGGTCACCCCGATCCATAAAGGAGGAGACCAAACAGAGTTGAATAACTATAGGCCAATATCCAATTTACACCCTCTCTCAAAAATCTTCGAAAAATTAATTCATAAACGAATCTACTCCTACCTCATCTCCCAAAACATTCTCAACCCCTGCCAATTTGGATTCAGGCCTAATAAAAATACTAATGATGCTATTATACACATGCTAGAACATATATACACTGCAATAGAGAAAAAAGAAGTCCCACTGGGGATCTTCATTGACTTACGTAAAGCTTTTGATACAGTTGACCATGACTTGCTCCACGTAAAATTGTCACACTATGGTATTAGAGGGCACTCCCTCAACTACCTCAAGTCTTACCTCAGCAACAGAAGCCAATATGTGTACGCAAATGGGGCAAGCTCTTCCGCACAACCAATTACAGTTGGTGTCCCACAGGGAAGTGTCCTTGGCCCTCTTCTCTTTCTCCTATACATAAATGACCTACCAAATGCTTCGCAATTACTCAAACCCACACTTTTTGCAGATGACACTACATACGTCTTCTCTCACCCGAGCCCAGTCACGCTAGCCAATACTGTAAACACCGAATTACAGAAAATATCTACCTGGATGAGGACTAACAAACTTACACTAAACATTGACAAAACCTACTTCATTCAGTTTGGTAACAGAGCTACAGATGTACCTCTTAACATAACAATAAACGGATCACCTATCACAAAGCTAACAGAGGGAAAATTCCTAGGAATCCACCTCGATAATAGACTCAAATTTCATACACATATACAACAAATTTCTAAGAAAATCTCCAAGACTGTAGGCATACTATCGAAGATACGGTACTATGTTCCACAGTCAGCCCTCCTGGCCCTTTATCACTCTCTTATTTACCCCTATCTCACCTATGGAATTTGTGCATGGGGCTCAACAACAATTAACCATCTCAGACCACTAATTACCCAACAAAAGGCTGCAGTTAGAATGATAACAAATTCTCACTACAGGCAACACACTCCACCAATATTCAAAACACTCAACCTACTCACCATACAAAACATCCATACTTATTATTGCACCTATTACATACATAGAACACTTAACTCTGATATTAACCCTCCCCTCAAACATCTCCTTGCCAACCTCAACAGAACACATGACCATAACACAAGGCACAGATCACTCTTTGATGTTCCTCGTGTCCATCTCACGCTATGCAAAAACTCAATGCACATAAAAGGCCCTAAAATCTGGAATTCATTACCTGTAAATATAAAAGAAACACTACCTGTTTATAAATTCAAGTCTCTTCTCAAAGATCACTTACTCACTCAAAACCAAATAAATACTGAATAACTGAACCTTATAAATTGTATATCCTATATGTTACTCACAATTATATCACACAAATGTTAAACCTAGGACCCAATCTAACTTTATTATTTTTTTAAATACACTACCTAACAGAATACTCCATTCGACTGAATGTACAGCAATGCAAGCAACCATATGACCTGTCTTTGTAATACTCATTTGTGCTTTATAGTTATCTGTTTACAATAATGTTTTATCACTGATTTCATCATTGCTTAGTTAATCTTAAGTTAATTTTAAGCCAGCCCGTAATGCTATGCATATAAGTGGCTTTGGCATGCTGCTCTTACCTGTATTTTTTGTACCTCTGTTTGTATGCTTAAATTACTAAATAAATAAATAAATAAATAAATAAATAAATAATAGACCAATATCTAACTTCTCTCTACTCTCTAAAATCATTGAAAAATTCATTCATAGGCAGATTTATTCCCATTTTGTCTCACATGACATACTCAACCCCTCTCGGTTTGGATTCAGGACTAATAAAAGCACAAATGATGCTATTATACACATGCTAGAACTAATATACACCGCTCTCGAGAAGAAAAGTCCCACTGGGAATCTTCATTGATTTACGTAAAGCTTTTGATACAGTCAACCATGATCTGCTGCATGTTAAATTAACACTATGGTATAAGAGGGCACTCCCTGAACTACCTAAAGTCATACCTTAGTAACAAAAGCCAATGTGTGTACACAAATAGAGCTAACCTTTCCACACAACCAACTACAGTCGGGGTCCCACACGGAAGTGTCCTTGGCCCTCTCCTCTTCCTCATTTACATCAATGACCTACCAAATGCATCACAGCTACTCAATCCCATATTTGCAGATGACACTACTTATGTCTTCTCTCACCCAAACCCAGTCATACTGGCCAACACTGTTAATAGAATGGAAGACAAGACATATTACAGGTCCTCCATCACAAATCCGGCATCATTGGGACCTGTAGTGTGCTGGATTACTGAGTTTGCCAGATTACAGAGTACAGTGGACCCCCGGTTAACGATATTTTTTCACTCCGTAAGTATGTTCAGGTGCCAGTACTGACCGAATTTATTCCCATAAGGAATATTGCGAAGTAGATTAGTCCATTTCAGACCCCCAAACATACACGTACAAACGCACTTACATAAATACACTTACATAATTGGTCGCATTCGGAGGTAATCGTTATGCGGGGGTCCACTGTAGTTAGGTTAGAATACAATTAATAAAATTAACCAACTTGACTGACGCAAAAATCGAACATTTCCGGTACTTTGAGCTCAATTTCAAGGTGCTTTTCGTCATGAAAGCAATCAAAATCATGTCTTTTTCTGTAATATATCTTCCATTCTATCAAATGAGTCCAAAAAAATGAGAATACAACCATAAAAACCACACAAAAATATACTGCAAAGAGGCAGCTAATGGCTGAGAAGTGAACTCCCTTATTTATCATCCGTCTTTTTTATTTTTGTTGTACGTTAAGAAACATCTTTCCATCATACATTGCCCAAGTTTCAATGAGATAGCCCAACAAACAACCGAGAAAAAAAAAATATTTACCAAAAATCATGTATGGCAAGCCAGGTAGTGGAAATAAGTCACTTTGACTTTTCTGGGTTATCCTAGGTTCTCTATACATACACTGCTATGTATGATAATCTATGTTAGGTAAGACACATATGCAACAGTTAGGTATCTTTATTTCGAAACGTTTCGCCTACACAGTAGGCTTCTTCAGTCGGTATTTTATACCATTTTAATGTTCAATGATAATCTATGTAACTGTATTTGTGTATACCTGAATAAACTTATTTACAGTGTACCCCCGGTATACGATGGCATCGGTATATGTTAAATCCGGTATTTTTGCCTCGGTTCCCGTTAAAAAACCCGGTATACGATTCATCCGAGACGTGTCCACGTGCATGCCAGTGTTTACAAGCCAGCCAGTGTGCTCGCATCTAAGCATACATTCGGTACATTCCATATTATCAGTGTTTTTGGTGCTTTTTCTGCAAAATAAGTCACCATGGGCCCCAAGAAAGCTTCTAGTGCCAACCCTTCGAGAAAAAGGGTGCTAATGACTATTGAAATGAAGAAAGAGATAATTGCAAATTACGAAAGTGGAGTGCGTGTGTCGGAGCTGGCCAGGTTGTATACAAAACCCCAATCAACCATCGCTACTATAGTGGCCAGGAAAACGGCAATCAAGGAAGCTGTTCTTGCAAAAGGTGTATGTCTGTTTTCGAAACAGAGATCGCAAGTGTTAGAAGATGTTGAGAGACTGTTATTGGTGTGGATAAATGAAAAACAGATAGCAGGAGATAGCATCTCTCAAGCGATCATATGTGAAAAAGCTAGGAAGTTGCACGAGGATTTAATTGAAAAAATGCCTGCAACTAGTGGTAATGTGAGCAAAGGTTGGTTTGAAAGATTTGAGAATCGTATTGGCATACATAGTGTGATTAGGCATGGTGAGGCTGCCAGTTTGGACCAAAAAGCAGCTGAAAAATATGTGAAGGAATTCAAGGATGACATAGACAGTGAAGAATTTAAATCTGAACAAGTGTTTAATTGCGACGAAACAGGCCTGTTTTGGAAGAAATTGCCAAGCAGTACCTACATTACTCAGGAGGAAAAGGCACTCCCAGGACATAAGCCTATGAAAGACAGGCTTACTCTTCTCATGTGTGCCAATGCTAGTTTTGATTGCAAAGTGAAGCCTTTATTGGTGTATCACTCTGAAACTCCCAGAGCATTCAGGCAAAAGAATGTCCTCAAGGCTAATGTGTGTGTGCTGTGGAGGGCAAACAGTAAGGCATGGATCACTAGGGACTTTTTCTATGACTGGTTACACCATGCATTTGCCCCCAATGTGAAAAATTACCTAACTGAAAAGAAATTAGACCTTAAGTGCCTTCTGGTATTAGACAATGCCCCTGGTCATCCTACAGACGTGGCAGAGCGACTTTCTGGGGACATGAGCTTCATTAAGGTCAAGTTTTTGACTCCTAATACCACTCCTCTCCTGCAGCCCATGGACCAGCAGATCATTTCCAACTTCAAGAAACTGTACACAATAACTATGTTTCAAAAGTGCTTTGAAGTGACCACAGACACTCGATTGACTCTAAAAGAGTTTTGGAATGATCACTTTAATATCCTCAATTGTGTAAACCTTATAGGTAAGGCTTGGAAGGGAGTGACTAAGAGGACCTTGAACTCTGCTTGGAAAAAACTGTGGCCAGAATGTGTAGACAAAAGGGATTTTGAAGGGTTTGAGGCTAACCCTGGGAATCCTATGCCACATGAGGAATCCATTGTGGCATTGGGGAAGTCCTTGGGGTTGGAGGTTAGTGGAGAGGATGTGGAAGAGTTGGTGGAGGAGGACAATGAAGAACTAACCACTGATGAGCTGCTAGATCATCTTCAACAGCAAGAGGCCACACCTGAGGAAACTGCTTCGGAGGAGGGGATAGAGAAATTGAAGAAGTTGCCTACTTCACAGATTAAAGAAATGTGTACAATGTGGACAAAGGTGAAAACCTTTATGGATGACAATCACCCTCACACAGCTATTGCAAGCCGTGCTGATGACTATTACAATGACAATGCTGTGAACCACTTTAGACAAATCATAAAGGAACGAGAGGTGCAGGCCTCTATGGACAGATATGTTGTGCGACAGAAGCCCAGTGACTCAAGTTGGTCCTAGTGGCATTAAAAGAAGAAGGGAAGTAACCCCGGAAAAGGACTTGCTACCTCTAGTCCTAATGGAAGGGGATTCCCCTTCTAAACATTAACAACTTCTACACTCTCCCCTCCTCCCATCCCATCAATCATCACCAGATCTTCACTAAAGGTAAGTGTCATGTATTCTATTGTTAGTAGAGTACTACTAACTGTGCATGTCTTCTTCAGTTTGTGTGCATTAAACTTAATATTTCATGTGATAAAACTTTTTTTTTCATAGTACTTTAGGGTGTCTTGTACAGATTAATTTGATTTCCATTACAGTGGACCCCCGGTTCGTGATATTAATCCATTCCTGAGAGCTCATCGTAAACCAGAAATATCGGAAAGCGAATGAATTTTCCCCATAAAAAATAATGGAAATCAAATTAATCCATGCAAGACACCCAAAAGTATGAAAAAAAACTTTTACCACATGAAATATTAAGTTTAATGCACACAAACTGAAGAAGACATGCACAGTTTGTAGTATGTACTCTACTAACAATAGAATACATGACACTTACCTTCAATGAAGATCTGGTGATGATTGACTGGATAGGAGGAGGGGAGAGTGTCGAAGTTGTTGATGTATAGAAGGGGAATCCCCTTCCAATAGGACTTGAGGTAGCAAGTCCTTTTCTGGGGTTACTTCCCTTCTTTTAATGCCACTAGGACCAACTTGAGTCACTGGGCCAAACAGATTCTGTGTCTGATGTTTCTAATCTTATATATTGTCTAACACAACAATTTAAATTATCTCTGACATACATCGCCACACCACCACCCTTCCTGTTGACCCTATCAGTGTGGAATAGTTTATAACCCTGTATGTTGCATTCAGAAGGCATTTCTCTATCTTTCAGGTTGAACCAGGTCTCTGTTATACCAATAATATCTATATTACCTACACTTGCAAGTAATTTTAGCTCATCTATCTTATTTCTTAGACTCCTACTATTTGTATAGTAAACCTTAAGGGAGCTAGTCACCCGTTGCCCTCTACTATCTCTCTGTTTGTTGATCAATTGATTTGCCATTACTAGCAACTTTATTTTGAATATTGTCTTTTAAACATATCCCTGAGGTATCCCAGTAATAACTGCTGTTTTTAACCCTAATGCTGCAGCCTGATTGTTTCCCACAAACACCCATACCTCTGTAATCTATCAGTTTAAATTCCTAGACAAGTCATCAATTGCCCTCTCAATTGAATTGGCTAATGCAACCACTTCATCCCCAGAGAGATGAACCCCATCCCTTGCATACATATCACGTTTTCCAAAGAATAGGTCCCAGTTATCAATGAATGGGATTGCAAGTTCCTTGCAGTACCTGTCTAGCCAGCAATTTATACCAATTGCCCTAGACATCCATTCATTGCCCACTCCCTTTCTAGGCAAGATGCTACATATGACTGGGATCCCTCCCTTAGACCTAACTACTTCTATGGCTGACCTGTACTTATCCAGCAGCTCCTCTCTCCTGCCCTTCCCAATGTCATTACCCCCAGCACTAAGACAGATAATGGGCTTGTTCCCATTACCTGCCATAATATTATCCAACCTGCTGACTATGTCACCAGCTCCAGGAAGACACTCTCTTGTCTGACCCTTCTGTCTCTGTTACAAAATGCACGGTCCATATACCTTACCTGAGAATTGCCTACTATTAAAATATTCTTACCTTGATTAGCAGAGGAATCAGTGGTACCTTCAATCTCTCTAACCACTGAAGTACACTTGTCTTGGAGAACAGAATCGATTTCCTACCTTCACATCTTCTCTATTAACTCTCATCTTCCTTCTTCCTGAACTGTGAACCACTTGCCACTTAAAGCAGCTGCCACTATCACTGCTGGTGACCATTCCTACTTTACCAGCTAAATCCTTCTCACACTCGCTCCCAAACTCATCTATGCGAAGCTTCAGCCTCCTATTTTCCTCCTGAAGTAGAATCTCCTTCTTCAACACTTGAACCTGAGATTCAAAAGCACAACAACAAGCCATGGTGCTTGGTAACAGCCCACGCTAACTCCCAAGAGCTTAGGCAGGTATGACCACACGCCTTCCGATAATTTTGCCATACGATGAGCTCTCAGGAACGGATTAATAACGTATACCGGGGATCCACTATACTTCTAGTCTGTCAACTGAGTACAAGAAACTGCCCATTCACTTATTTCAACTACCCAATAAAGCGGTCAGAAACTGGCAGTTTGGCCGATTTCACACAAATCAACAGACGCCAATTTCAAAATAGGGTCCAGAATAAACAGTGCAGACATTCCTGGCACTAAAATAACATTTTCTCTGTTCATTAGTCATGGCTACAAGCTCCTCTTATATTACTCTTGCTTACCATTTGGAATTTTTATTCACATAAAAAAATAGAAGATTTACTGTTATGTAGACTACTGCATTAATGTAATAATTGTATAAATAATGTCAACCCAGACTACGTATTGGAATTTGGACTGGCAGGCAGATAGGTATTGGATGGTGACGTCATTTGTTTACTCTTGAGCTTCGCTAAAGAACAGAATATTTTCAATACTGTGAGTGCAATTTCAAGGTACTTTTCGTCATGAAAGCAATCAAAATCATATCTATTTCTGTAATATATATTTCATTCTATCAAATGAGACCGAAAAAATGAGAATATAACCATAAAAACATACAAAAATGTACCGCTAAGCGGCCGCTAATGGCTGAGAAGTGAACTCCGCTATTTATGGTCTGATTTCTTTCATTTTTGGTGTACGTTAAGAAGTATCTTTCCATCATACATTGCCCAAGTTTCAGTAAGATAACCCAACAAAATAATAATAATAATAATAATAATAATAATAATAATAATAATAATAATAATAATAATAATAATAATAATAATAATAATAATAATAATAATAATAATAATAATAATAATAATAATAATAATAATAATAATAATAATAATAATAATAATAATAATAATAATAATAATAATAATATTATTATTATTATTATTATTATTATTATTATTATTATTATTATTATTATTATTATTATTATTATTATTATTATTATTATTATTATTATTATTATTATTATTATTATTATTATTATTATTATTATTATTATTATTATTATTATTATTATTATTATTATTAATAATAATATCTTTATTTACTACACGTACATGTACAAGGTATACAGGCCTAGCTGACATCAGTGACATACTACTATATAGAAAGCTGCTTGTTATGCTGAGTATTTCAAGAAAATTAGGTCAGTGTCCCAGGATAACACCCACACTAGTCGGCTAACACCCAGGTACCCATTTACTGATGGGTAAACATAGACAACAGGTGTAAAGAAACACACCTAATGTTTCTACCCTGGCTGGGAATCGAATATTTACCAAAAATCATACATGGCTAACCCAAGCCAGGTACTAAAAATAAGTCACGTTGACTCTTTTGGGTTATCTTAGGTTCTCTACACATATGCTGCTATGTGTGATAATCTATATAGAGAAAATAACTTTTTTGTTTCAGGTTTATGGTGGAGTACGGGTGTATATCACAGTAAGCCCTGTGCTATACTCAGTTTTCTCTAATATAAGCCCCCAAGACAGGGATAAGAGAATGGTATTTGTATACCATATATCCTCTTCATACCTTCGTTGAACTGCTCGGTGTTATGCCAAATATTATTTATTCTGGAGTATTTAACATGTTTTATGTTATTTATATTGTTTATTATGTCATATTAGATAAATTGTGATAGGCAAATAAGCTGTAGTGTTGATATTAGCGTAATAATAAAGCATATTCTCCTGCTTCGTGAGACTGAGCTCATAGCAACCGACAGTGGCTTCAAAGCCACCTTATCTTTAATGGATAATGTACTGTGTAGGTGCTTTACATTATGAGAAGCATTTCTTTTATTCATTGGAAGCATGGCTAGGACTAAAAGTAAGCATGTTACAACAATAAATGGAGAAAGAAATTGGAATGACTTATGCAGCAAGTAGTGCCACCAAACAGTAGCAGCAGGTTGGTGTGGCGACCCTGGAAATTTGAAATTATGCTAGCCAAAATTAGTGCCAAATAACTGATTGCCGGATTTGTGATGGCGGACCTGTACTGAGACAGACACGACTTTCATTGGTTTCAGGACTCGAAGCAATTTGAAATTAAGCCCCAAGTAGCAGAAATATTTGAATTTGCCAATACAGTGGACCCCCGCTTAACGATCACCTCCAAATGCGACCAATTATGTAAGTGTATTTATGTAAGTGCGTTTGTAAGTGTATGTTTGGGGGTCTGAAATGGACTAATCTACTTCACAATATTCCTTATGGGAACAAATTCGGTCAGTACTGGCACCTGAACATATTTCTGGAATGAAAAAATATCGTTAACCGGGGGTCCACTGTATTCTAGAGGATGGGTAAGGCCTTCCCAACAACCCTCAGTCTGTTTTATGGATTTTTTAATAGGTCCGATTCAATTTTTGGGATACTGTAAACTATGACCAATCTTTCCTTGTTATATTTTATTATTCAAGAAATAAAGTAAATCTTCTATTTTGGTGTGAAAAATAATTCAGAATGGAAGGCACGTGTAATATAGGAGAGGCCTAGGGATGTGACTAATGAAAAGAGGAAATATGTTTAAGTGCCAGGAATGTCTACATTGTTTATAATGGACTATTTTTAAATTGGTATTTTTTAAATTTTGTGTAAAACTGGCCAAATTATTTAATTTGTGCACTTTATAGGATAGCTGAATGAGCAGTGTCTTGTGCTCAATCAGTAAAACAAAAGGCATATTAGCAAAATAGCTAAAAACTTAGTTGAATGGCACAATGGAGCTGGTTTAAAATAGGACGCAAAGTGGGTAAAACTGCCAATGCTTAACTTCGAGCCCGAGTAATTTCCGTAAATTTTCAATCAAATTTCAAACTTTTGGTGTCATTACTTTCAGAAAAAAATTTCTACCATTTCATTTTTTTTTATATTAAGTGGACATAGAGCACTAATAATTTCATAGGTCTGGACAGCAAAAGGGTTAAGGGGGCAAATTTACTTTGAAAATTTTTATGTTGTAAATGTTATGCAAGACATTATATGGAGAAACAGAGATTCAAAATAGTGTGAAGTGCCTAAAAAATTGTTTTCTTTTGAACCAGTCAGAAAATTTTATAGAGCATAAAAGTAATGGGAGATAAGGTAAAACAAAAACAAAAAATTACTAGAGTTTCATTGTTCAGAGCACGAGTGGTAAGATGCTTGATAAGAATGCAGAAGTGGTGATAAGATGGTAGAATTGGTGATAACAGTATCAGTGTTACTAAGAGGGTAAATGTGCAAGAGGTGACGAGAATATTTCACACTGAAATTTCCCACTGAAGAGACAGAGGAATGAAAATACCGAGAAATGAGCCAGAAGTGAATATAAAGTAAAGCAAAGACTAAAGGCAAGAAGAGTAGCAAGGATGGATGGGATTAAAACTGAAATGCTGAAAATGTGGGGATAAAGTACTGTAATGGTTAGTGCATTTATTCAGTGTTATTATGTAGCAATTATCCTGGGAAAGGGTAGGCCCCTATCCCCTAGGTCTGCTTTTTGGGCTTTTACTAGGTCTGTTTCAACTATGAAGACAGCCTTATCCAGAACCAAGCTTTCTCCATTATGGTTTATTAGCCAAGAAATAAGGAAAAAATATTGATTTTTTTTTTCGAGTGTATACCTGGAGAGGGTTTCAGGGGTCAATGCCCCTGCAGCTCGGTCTGAAACCAGGCCTTGTGGTGGATCAGGGTCTGATCAACCAGGCTGTTACTGCTGGCAGCACACACACTGACGTATGAACCACAGCTCGGCTGGTCAGGTACTGACTTCAGGTGCCTGTCCAGTGCCTTCTTGAAGATAGCCAGGGGTCTATTGGTAATCCCCCTTATGTGCGCTGGGAGGCAGTTGAACAGTCTTGGGCCCCTGACACTTAGTGTTGTCTCTCAGTGTACTCGTGGAATGTTGCATCTCCTGCTGAGTCTTGCTTTCGTAGAGAGTGATTTTCATGTGCATGTTCGGTACTAATCCCTCTAGGATTTTTCAAGTGTATATTATCAAGTCTCTCTCTTGCCTGTGTTCCAGGGAATACAAATCAAGGAACTTCAACTGTTCCCAGTAATTAAGGTGCCTTATCGTACTTGTGTGCCGTGAAATTTCTTTGTACACTCTCCAGGTCAGCAATTTTGCCTGCCTTGAAGGAGGCAGTCACTGTACAGCAGTATTTCAGCCCAGAGAGAACAAGCGATTTGAAGAGAATTATCATGGGCTTGGCATCCTTAGTTTGGAGAGGGGTGGGTTTAAATTATTGAGGCCTGGTCTCAGACTGGGCCGTGGAGGCATTGACCCAAGAAACCCTCTCCAGGTTAACTCCAGGTATCCCATCATTTTTCTAGCAGATGCAGCAGATATATTGCTGTGGTCTTTCAAGGCAAGATTCTCTGACATTATCACTCCCAGGTCCTTCATATTACTTTTTTGCTCTATTATATGGTTAGAATTTGTTGTATACCCTGACAGAGTTTTAATTTCCTCAAGCTTTCCATATTTGAGTAGTTGAAATTTCTCTTTGTTGAACTTCACATTGTTCTGAGTGGCCCATTTGAAGATTTGGTTTATGTTTGCTTGGAATCTTGCAGTGTCTTCGATGAAGGACACTCATGGCAATTTGGGTATCATCCGCAAAGGAAGACACGGAGCTATGGCCTACATCTCTATGTCAGATATGAGGATGAGGAATAAGATGGGGGCGATTACTGTGCCTTGTGGAACACAGCTTTTCACCGTAGCTGCCTGGGACTTTACTCTGTTTACTATTACTCTTTGTGTTCTATTTGTTAGGAATTTATAGATCCCTATATCAACTTTTCCTCTTATTCCTTTATCACACATTTTGTGCACTATTACACCATGGTCAAGCTTGTCAAAGGCTTTTGCAAAGTCTGTGTATACTACATCTGCATTCTGTTTATCCTCTACAGCATCCAGGACCTTGTCATGACAGCTAAGAGACTGAACAGTCTCTGGCTAACACCCAGCATCCTCAAATCCATAAATACAAAGCACCTATATGAAAAACAGTACAGAATGGGTCACATAACCAGAGAGCAAACAAAACGTTACTCGTCAGTCCTAACCAGCCTGATAAGAAGGGCTAAAAAATTGTATTATGAGAACAGATTATCCAACTTAAAAGGCGATATAAAAAAGACCTGGAAAACTCTATCAGAAATTCTAGGAACAAAAAAGATATCACGAAATAGCGCAATTGAACTAACAAAACCAGATGAACCCCAACTCCCACCAACTGAAACAGCAAACAGACTCAATGATTTCTTCTCCACCATAGGAAAAAAACCTTGCCAATAAAACCCCAAGCTCAAATACCCCACCCAAAGACTACCTTGCTGGCAACTACCCGAACACACTGTTCCTAGCTCCGACTAACCCAACAGAAGTCTCCCTTATTATCAACACACTAAAAAACAAGACAGCAGATTTAAATACCCTACCACCCTTTATATACAAAAAAGCATCGCAAGTGCTGTCATCAATCATTGCAACACTCTTTAACAAGTCCATTGAATCCTCTACCTTCCCTACAGTTCTCAAAATAGCAAGGGTCACCCCGATCCATAAAGGAGGAGACCAAACAGACTTGAATAACTATAGGCCAATATCCAACTTACACCTTCTCTCTAAAATCTTCGAAAAATTAATTCATAAGCGAATCTATTCCTGCCTCATCTCCCACAACATACTCAACCCCTGTCAGTTTGGATTCAGGCCTAATAAAAATACAAATGATGCTATTATACACATGCTAGAACAAATATACACTGCACTAGAGAAAAAAGAAGTCCCACTGGGGATCTTCATTGATTTACGTAAGGCTTTTGATACAGTTGACCATGACTTGCTCCACATAAAATTGTTGCACTATGGTACAAGAGGGCACTCCCTCAACTACCTAAAGTCATACCTCAGCAACAGAAGCCAATATGTGTACACAAATGGAGCAAACTCTTCTGCACAGCCAATTACAGTTGGTGTCCCAAAGGGAAGTGTCCTTGGCCCTCTTCTCTTTCTCGTTTACATAAATGACCTACCAAATGCATCGCAACTACTCAAACCCACACTATTTGCAGATGACACTACATACGTCTTCTCTCACCTGAGCCCAGTCATGCTAGCCAATACTGTGAATACCGAATTACAGAAAATATCTACCCGGATGAGGACTAACAAACTTACTCTCAACATTGACAAAACCTACTTCATTCAGTTTGGTAACAGACCTACAGCTGTCCCTCTTAACATAATGATAAACGGATCACCTATCACAAAGCTCACAGAGGGAAAATTCTTAGGAATCCACCTTGATAATAGACCCAAATTTCAAACACACATACAACAAATTTCTAAGAAAATTTCCAAGACCGTAGGCATACTATCGAAGATATGGTACTATGTTCCACAGTCAGCCCTCCTGGCCCTATATTACTCACTTATTTACCCCTATCTCACCTATGGAATTTGTGCATGGGGCTCAACAACAATAAACCATCTCAGACCATTAATTACCCAACAAAAGGCTGCAGTCAGAATGATAACAAATTCCCACTACAGGCAGCACACTCCACCAATATTCAAAACTCTAAACCTTCTCACCATACAAAACATCCATACTTATTATTGTACCTACTACATACATAGAACACTTAACTCAGATATAAACCCTCCCCTCAAACGTCTCCTGACCAACCTCAACAGAACACATGACCATAACACAAGGCACAGATCACTCTTTGATGTTCCTCGTATTCATCTCACACTATGCAAAAACTCAATGCACATAAAAGGCCCAAAAATCTGGAATTCATTACCTGTGAATATAAAAGAAACATTGTCTGTTTATAAATTCAAGTCTCGTCTTAAAAATCACTTACTCACCCACAACTAAATAAATAATGAATCCAAACCATACCCCGGCCGGGATTGAACCCGCAGTCAGAGTGTCTCAAAACTCCAATTCACAGCAACACAGTAAATGACCATATGACCTGTCTTTGAAATACTCATTTGTGTTTAATTGTTATCTGTTTACAATAATGTTTACCACTGAATATATCATTGCTTAGTTAATCTTAAGTTAATTTTAAGCCTGCTCATAATGCTCTGCAAACAAGGGGCTTTGGCATGTTACACTTAACCACTGTATTTCTTTGTACTTCTATGTATCATGTTTAAATAAATAAATAAATAAATAGTAGTCCAGTAGCTGGGACAGGCAGGAGCAACCTGCTCTAAACCTGTGTTGCCCTGGGTTAGGTAATTGATGGGTATCTAGGTGGTTGGCAATCTTGCTTCTTAGAACCCTTTCAAAGACTTATGATGTGAGATGTTAGTGCTATCGATCTGTAGTTCTTCAAAATTGCTTTACTGCCACCTTTGTAGAGTGGGGCTATGTCTGTTGTTTTTAGCAAGTGTGGGATGACCCCTGTGGCTATGGTCCCTCTCCAAAGAATGCTGAAGGCACGTAACAGGTGCTTCTTGCAGTTCTTGATGAACATGGAGTTCCATGAATCTGGGCCTGGGGCAGAGTACATGGCCATGTCATTTATTGCCTTTTCAAAGTCTTGTGGTGTTAGGATAATAGAGATTTTTTAAATTACCAAATTTTGGGTGTCATTCATAAAGAATTCATGTAGACTGTCAACCTTTAGGCTGGGCAAAAGTTCAGATCCATGTTGTTTAGGATATTTTCCCAGCTTGTTTCATTTAGGACATGGTTGACTTGCTCCCATTGTATGTTTTTGTTACTGAAGTTGAATGTTGTGAAGACACCCTCATGACTGATCACATTTTGCTGGTCAGGATCCCTGTGCATACATGTCTGTACCTCTATTATCGTGAAAATTTATTTGGCCCCTAATGTTCCACAGGACAGATATGGCGTACAAAGATCCCAACATCGCCGTGTAGGAATGGCTGGATAGGGATGCCCTTAAACCCAACCAAAACACACACACACACACACACACACACACACACACACACACCCGAGTTGGCGAAGGTGGTTGGAAGTTACTTCTTAATTGATAGATTTAAGATTTACCCTTCAGGGAAGAAGTAGGTAGTTTATACTGTTAGTACACTAATATTAGGATTATTGAGGCAACTGTAGATAATAATAATGTAGACCTAAGACTTTAACATTGGTAGTAGTAGGCCGATAATGTAGGCAAACACTAGGTTATGTTAGCCAGAGAGAACTGGCAGCCCATGTTTGAATACTGGGGCATGGGTCTGAGACCACAGTGCCCGCTCTTCTAAGACTAGACACCATCGTAGCAACAAGTGCGGTGATCAGCAGGCGGCGCCCCTACGTGTCTTCACATACTAGACCTGGGGAAATCTGGTGGAGGCACCTCGACGTACGTAGATGTCCTCCTCCGTCAGACCCATACAGTAAGACAAGACCTCCCATTTTTCTTAGGATCCTGGCCAGTGTCTGGGGAAAATTGTGAGCGAGTCGTGCTGTGGCCTTTGTGCAGCCGGCAGTTCATGACCAGTATGTACCGGCATCTCTTGTCACCCTAGAAGCTAGTGTCCATTTCTGCATAGTTAGTCTAGAGGATTCACACCCCCTTGGAAAAAGGAATTTCCGAGGTGTGGGCAGGTCACTAATAACGATTGAATATTGCAGGAATTAATAAGGTTGCACGTGGTTCTGAGGGTGAGTCCATGGGGCTAAAGGCTTAGGGAGGTTGAAGACCAGAATAGATTCACCAACACCAAGTAAGTTAGTCCTTTACATGTGCATGCAGGTGAGGTTTCTTGCAACATCAGTCATTTGTGAAAATCTGTCCTATAAGCCACTTGTGAGGCTGAGGTACCGACCTCTGGGCTTGGTGTCAACAGTGCTTGCCAGGGTAGACAACTCGCATGGAGGCAGTCCAGACAAATTTTCACAGTTATGTTGTGATCTGAGTGTATCATCTTTGATATGGTTATATTACATATCAGATGTCATTGTTAGTGAAGATGAGGTCCAGCATATTTTCTAGTCTTGTAGGCTCTAATATTTTCTGGTTTAAGGCGAATTTGGTGCAGAGATTTAATAGCATGTGTGTGTGTGTGTGCGTGTGCGTGTGCGTGTGCGTGTGCGTGTGCGTGTGCGTGTGTGTGTGTGTGTGTGTGTGTGTGTGTGTGTGTGTGTGTGTGTGTGTGTGTGTGTGTGTATTTTCATCTGAGCTGCCTCCTGAGGTGATCTCTGCTAAAATATTATTTGCTGCACTCCTCCATTTTAGGTGTCTTAAGTTGAAATCTCCCAGTAGCAAGATGTCTGGGACAGGAGTTTGGAGATTTT
Organism: Cherax quadricarinatus; assembly: GCF_038502225.1. Lineage (NCBI taxonomy): Eukaryota > Metazoa > Arthropoda > Malacostraca > Decapoda > Parastacidae > Cherax > Cherax quadricarinatus. The sequence continues at coordinate 20,000,011 of NC_091354.1, read as the reverse complement.
CCTGACAGTGGCCAATTTTCAAAAGCTGTTCCTGGAATTGCTGGGAAGCTGCATCCAGAGGCTTGTATACAACCACAATGACAAGGTTTTGGTTTTCAATCTTTACTGCCGAAACTTCAACTACATCATTTGAGGTGTTTAGTAGTTCTGAGCAAATGAGAGAGACTGATGTACAAGTCAATCCCTCCCCCCCCCCCAGTTGCCTGTTTAGTCTGTTACATCTGAATAGGTTATAACCTGGGTTTCATATTTCATTGTCAAAAATGATCCTTTATGTGGGTCTCTGTGAAAGCTGCAAACACTGCATTTGACTCTGTGAGCAGTTCCTTAATGAAAGGAATTTTGTTGTTTGTTGACAGCTTTAGACCCTGTATGTTTGCAAAGACAGATGTCGCTGTATTGATGGAATTTAGGGGGGTTTTATTTGTTGGCTTTAATATCTGTTGTTCTGGAGTGAAGGCTAATGACTGTGCCTCTGCTCCAAAAGTGTTTTCAGTTGGTGTAAGATTTCTGTCATTTCTTGCCAGTCTCTTTTCCTTCCTGGCACTAAAAGACCTCCTACTTTGGAGAGGTTATGGCTCCCCTCTTTTGTTTCCCATAGTCTGGCTGGTGATGATGAATTTAAAATATAGGGGCCTTCATAGAGGCCTGGGATGTGATTAATGAACAGAGGGAAGGTTGCTTTAGTGGCTGGAATGTCAGCAGGTATTGTTATGGACTGTTTGTAAATTGGAATCTCTTGAAAATACTGTAACAATTTTTTTTTTTTTTTTTTTTTTTTTTAACAAGTCGGCAGTCTCCCACCGAAGCAGGGTGACCCAAAAAAAGAAAGAAAATCCCCAAAAAGAAAATACTTTCATCATCATTCAACACTTTCACCTCACTCACACATAATCACTGTTTTTGCAGAGGTGCTCAGAACACAACAGCTTTGAAGCATATACCTATAAAGATACACAACATATCCCTCCAAACTGCTAATATCCCAAACCCCTCCTTTAGGGTGCAGGCATTGTAATTCCCATTTCCAGCAATGTAATTGACCTACAATAGGCCTCGGAGGGGTAAAAATGGCTTTTGAGTAAAGTGCTCCCTAACCTTCAAATACACACTTGCATAATTTTGTAAGTATTACAAGAAATTTTACAGTTTTGGTGTCATTGCTTTTAAAAAAGATTCTCTACCATTTTAGAAGATAAAATTATTTCTTTAGTTTTTCAAAAATGGTGACACAGAGTGGGCTTTCAACTTGGGGGAGCTTCTGACAGTTGAAGGGTTAAATGAATATGAAAAAGTACTCAAGGTAACAAGTCTCCTATAGGGTATGTTTAACCCCTTCAGGGTCAAAGGCCAAAATCTGAAGTGGTGCTCCAGTGTCCAAGAAATTTTGAAAAAAAAAAAAAAAATTTTCTTACAGAATTAAAGAGCATATTTTTGTGAAGGTAATAAGACAAAAAAAAAAATTCTGATCAGTACTTACCGAGATACAGTGCCAAGAAGTTTGTCAAAAATGATGTGGTGGCGGCAACATAGACGAATTCCACATACGCGCATTACATTATTTAGCGGTTTTTATAGTTTTTTTCTTTTCTTTTCCAATTTTTTCTTTTCCTACTAAGATTTGGGGCCTGAGAGACCAATACTGTATATAATGTATATATATAAACTCACTGTATTGAACACAATAACTGCACTAAAGTTATTATCATATTATTGTTTACCACTGTTGTTTATTAAAATAAACATGCACAAATCTTGTATAATACTAATGTTCTATCATATATTTACATATTTACAATCACTGGACATGGTTTTAGAACTGCTGGAGCTTGTGGAACTCCTTGAAACAAGGCACCATGCACAGAGGCACCTTACATTCCTCACACATAAACCGAGTGTCTTTGCGTCTTTGTTGCCGTTGTTTTGTTTGTGCACAGACGATGCATCTCTTCTGAGCAAATTTCTTCTGAGTTGAAGGAAGCTGTATTATGAAATGATCACCTTCCCTCCTCAAACACTTGGGTATATCCTGAGTAATTCGAGGACCTTGTTGTATAGCAGGTGTTCTTACCTGGTACTTCATTATGAGTTGTCTGACAACAGACAAACAAAATTCACCATACGGTGGTCTGTTGCCAGTCTTTATTTGGTACATATTATATGCATTGAGCATTGAAATGTCCATGAGATGGAAGAAAAGTTTCATGTACCACTTGTAACTCTTACGAACAGTCAAGAAAATCAATCTGCATGTCACATTTGTCAACCAAGCGCATGTTTTGTGTATAATCAATCACTGTCACTGGTTTTCGAATACGTTCATTAGTCACTCGATCAACTTTGCCACTGTCTTGCATTTCATTATGGTGAATGGTTGTCAACAATGTGACATCTCGTTTGTCGTGCCACCGTAATGCCATGATGTCATTGGCAGTAAACACCTGCACGTCATCACCACGAGCACCTGCGTTGAGCCTGGGCATATGTTTACGATTAAAACGCACTGTGCCACACACATCTGTCTTGTTCACTCGCATGAAATCACTGAGTAATGGGCTTGTGTACCAGTTATCGGTATATAATGTATGCCCCTTACCAAGATAAGGTGCCATCATGTTTCTCACTACGTCACCTGAGATACCCAATAACATCTTGGTATCTTTCAATGTTTTACTTCCCGTGTATACAACAATATCCAACACCAGGCCACTGTCACAGTCACAGAGTACAAACAGTTTTATACCAAAGCGTTTCCTCTTGCTCAGTATATACTGCCTGAATGACAGTCTACCTTTGAACAAAATCAAAGACTCGTCAATTACAACATTCTTGAATGGATAAAAGTATATGCTGAACTTTGTTTGAGATACATGAAAACATTTCTAATCTTATATAACCTGTCACTTTTGTCAGGCCTGATTTTGTCAGAGAAGTGCAACATATGTAAGAGTAAGATAAACCTGTTCACTGGGATGATTTCACTGAAGACCGGGGTAGAAATTAGCCGATCTGTGGACCAGTATGCTTTTATATTATGCTTATAGACATGAGGCATAAGCATTATTGTTGCAGAAAGCAAATACATTTCTGCAACAGTCGTCTCTTTCCACCTGTGTAGTCTTGACTGTGGTGATATGATCGTATTTGCCATGGTGTACTCAAAATACTTATTATTTTCCCTGACAATAGTTTCCATCAATGGCTGGTCAAAGAATAATTCAAAGAATTCCAGTTCATTGGCCATGGTTCCAAGGGGACAAGTAGGTAGAATTCCACTTTGAGAGTCATCAAAGTGGTGAGGCTTGGGAACAAAATTGGGATTTTGCTGCCAATCCCACATACGGTTTGCTGGTGGATAGTGGACATCATAGGCTGGTTGTGCGGGTGGTTGTGGTGGGCTGGTGGCTGACGCTCCGCTTTGTCCTTGAACTGACGAGTCAGCAGCGTGGGTCCCAGCCTGGGCTGGCGAGTCACGCATGGCGGTGCCACTACCATCACCACTACCACCATCCACTGATGCCTGTGGTCTATCCATGCCAAGCGTAGCCACATCATCCTCACTATCACTACCTAAAACTGGTGTAGGGCCATGGGATGTACTCTGGGATGTACTCTGGGATGTACTCCGGGATGTACTCCGGGATGTACTCCGGGATGTACTCCGTCCCCTGGGCACAGCATAGGGTACACTACCCGAGCGCATGCGGCAGCGAACATACCGACGCTTCACTGGTGAATATGATTCCTCACTATCACTACTCGAATGATCGTCGAGCGCAATAAAATCACAATCCACGTCACTATCATCATCATTACTGAAGTCAGAGGCCTGGCCACGCGAAAATATTAGTTTTCTCTTGCATTGAGGAACAACCGACCGTGAGTCACGAGTGCCCACACCAGAGGTAGAAGGTTGAGGATTGTCAGGGTTTTCTGCACTATTATCGATATCCTGGTCATTCCTTTCGGTCACTAACTGATCAAAGCCGTAGAATTCGTCTTCATTTCCACTTCCATCAGTGTCAGAACTATCAGATAGGAAGAGGAGAGTCCCAATTTTCCGGGGAGTGAGAGCTGACTTGCGACGAGGCATGGTGAACAAGGGTAACTGAGCCGGCGTTCCCACAATGCTATGCAGGCGCCTAGATTTTTTGTTTATGGCGCACACCCACCACGCAGACCCATTCTCTCACATGTAGGCCTATGAGCGCTTTTGCGCTAAATCTGACGGCACTAGAATTTTGGCATAGATCTACGGTTTGGACACAATGTGAAGCCGTAGATCTACGGGACGGACCCTGAAAGGGTTAATGTGCGAGTAGGGCTGCCAGATGGGGTTACAATACCTAAAACACTACTCAATACCTACCTACCCTACTATTCACCTTGCGCCCTATATTAACCCTTTCAGGGTTGGTGCCATACTAGTACGGCTTGCACGCTAGGGTTGGTGTCGTACTAATACGCATAAATTCTAGCACCTTCAAATCTAGCGAGAGAAAGGTGGTATTCCTACATATGAAAGAATGGGTCAGTGTGGTCAGTGTGCACAGTATTAAAAATATCCTGCAGCACACAGTGCATAATGAGAAAAAAAATACCCAAACCATGTTTTTGCTTTAAAACAGCAACTTTGCAGTGTATTTTTGTATGCTATTTATAGTTATATTCTAGTTTTACTTGTCTCATTTTATAGAATGGAAGCCATATTACAGAAATTGAGATGATTTTGATTGGTTTCACAGTGAAAAGTACCTTGAAATTGAGCTCAAAGTAGCAAAAATGTTCGATTTTTGCCCAAGTTCAAAAGTAAACAAATCATGCTACGCGTCCAATACACGTCAACTGGTGAGTCTAGTTTTCTTTCACAAGTGCACTGATATTATTTATACTATTTCTACACTAATGCAGTAGTCTGCATAACAGTAAATCTTCTATTTTTTTGTGAGAATTAAAATTCAAAGTGGAAAGCAAAAGAAATGTAAGAGGCCTGGGGACGTGACTAATGAACAGAAAAAAAATGATGTTTTAGTGCCAGGAATGTCTGTCTTGTTTATTCTGGACCCTAATTGGAAATTGGCATCTTTTGAAATTTGTCTGAAATTGGCAAAATTACCAATTTCTGACCACTTTACTGGATAGTTGAAATCGGTAAATGGGTGGTTTCTTGTACTCATTCGATAGAAAAAATGGAGTTCTAGCAAAATAGTCATAATTTTTGTCAACTGGTACATTGGAAGTGGCTGAAAATGGAGCTCAAATTGGGTGAAATCGCCGATGCGTAAACATCATCAAGACGGCTAACTTCACGAGAGCATAATTCCCTAAGTTTTCCATCAAATTTCTTACTTTTGGTGTCATTATGATCGGGAAAAGATGTTCTATCATTGCGTAAGAATAAAATAGTTTTTTTTTACGAAAAATTTCTGACCCAAAGAACAAGTTTAGGAGAGGGCCTGCCGACCCTGAAAGGGTTAAGACCATTAAGACTACAAATATTTTAAAGTAATGAGTGTAGTGTATATGCATTTTATCGCTCCAGAGCTCTTTAAATGCCTAGTATTTAATGTGTGGGTAGGGTTGCCAGATAGGGTTACAATACCTAAAACACTATTCAGTACCTACCTACCTTACTATTCACCTTGCACCCTATATGAAGACCATTAAGACTACAAATATTTTAAGGTAAGTAATGAGTGTACACTATATGCATTTTATCGCTCTAGGGCTCTAAGTGTCGAAGTAAAATACAGGTACCATCCGACTTATGACCAAGCTTGGTTCCGACCAACCGGTCGTAAGTCAAAATGGACTTAAGTCGAACCTTTGAAAATTGCCAACATACTGGGTAGTGCATAATGTCAAACATTTCGTACATAAACTACAGTGGACCCCCGCATACCGTTGGCCTTACATAACGTTAAATCCGCATACCGATACATTTTATCACTAAGATTTTGCCTCGCATACCGCTAAAAAAACCCATTCAACGCTGTTCGTCCGAGACGCGTCTAATGTGCGGCCTTAGCCAGCCTCACATGTTCCGCCGGTGGCATTGTTTACCAGCCAGCCTCCGTGGTAACACCCAAGCATATAATCGGAACATTTCGTACTATTACAGTGTTATTGGTGATTTTATCTGCAAAGTAAGTGACCATGGGCCCCAAGAAAGCTTCTAGTGCCAACCCTACAGGAATATGGGTGAGAATTACTATAGAGATGAAGAAAGAGATCATTGATAAGTATGAAAGTGGAGTGCGTGTCTCCGAGCTGGCAAGGTTGTATAATAAACCCCAATCAACCATCGCTACTATTGTGGGCAACAAAAAGGCAACCAAGGAAGCTGTTCTTGCCAAAGGTTCAACTGCGTTTTCGAAACAGAGATCGCAAGTGATGGAAGATGTTGAGAGACTCTTATTGGTATGGATAAATGAAAAACAGATAGCAGGAGATAGCATCTCTCAAGTGATCATAAGTGAAAAGGCTAGGAAGTTGCATCAGGATTTAATTAAAAAAATGCCTGTAACTAGTGATGATGTGAGTGAATTTAAGGCCAGCAAAGGTTGGTTTGAGAGATTTAAGAAGCGTAGTGGCATACATAGTGTGATAAGGCATGGTGAGGCTGCCAGTTCGGACCACAAAGCAGCTGAAAAATATGTGCAGGAATTCAAGGAGTACATAGACAGTGAAGGACTGAAACCTGAACAAGTGTTTAATTGTGATGAAACAGGCCTGTTTTGGAAGAAAATGCCAAGCAGGACCTACATTACTCAGGAGGAAAAGGCACTCCCAGGACATAAGCCTATGAAAGACAGGCTTACTTTTCTCATGTGTGCCAATGCTAGTGGTGATTGCAAAGTGACGCCTTTATTAGTGTATCACTCAGAAACTCCCAGAGCGTTCAGGCAAAAGAATATCCTCAAGGCTAATTTGTGTGTGCTGTGGAGGGCAAACAGTAAGGCATGGGTCACTAGGGACTTTTTCTATGACTGGTTACACCATGCATTTGCCCCCAATGTGAAAGATTACCTAACTGAAAAGAAATTAGACCTTAAGTGCCTCCTGGTGTTAGACAATGCCCCTGGTCATCCTACAGACGTGGCAGAGCGACTTTATGGGGACATGAGCTTCATTAAGGTGAAGTTTTTGCCTCCTAATACCACTCCTCTCCTGCAGCCCATGGACCAGCAGGTTATTGCAAACTTCAAAAAACTGTACACAAAAGCTCTGTTTGAAAGGTGCTTTGTAGTGACCTCAGAAACTCAACTGACTCTAAGAGAGTTTTGGAGAGAGCACTTTAATATCCTCAATTGTGTAAACCTTATAGGTAAGGCTTGGGAGGGAGTGACTAAGAGGACCTTGAACTCTGCTTGGAAGAAACTGTGGCCAGAATGTGTAGACCAAAGGGATTTTGAAGGGTTTGAGGCTAACCCTAGGAATCCTATGCCAGTTGAGGAATCAATTGTGGCACTGGGGAAGTCCTTGGGGTTGGAGGTTAGTGGGGAGGATGTGGAAGAGTTGGTGGAGGAGGACAATGAAGAACTAACCACTGATGAGCTGCTAGATCAACTTCAACAGCAAGAGGCAAGACCTGAGGAAACTGGTTCGGAGGAGGGGGAGAGAGAAATTGAAGAAGTTGCCTACTACAAAGATTAAGGAAATCTGTGCAATGTGGCTGAAAGTGCAAACCTTTATGGATGAAAATCACCCTCACACAGCTATTGCAAGCCGTGCTGGTGACTATTACACTGACAATGTTGTGAAACACTTTAGGGAAGTCATAAAGGAACGAGAGGTAAAGGCCACTATGGACAGATGTTGTGCGACAGAAGTCCAGTGACTCTGAAGCTGGTCCTAGTGGCATTAAAAGAAGAAGGGAAGTAACCCCAGAAAAGGACTTGACACCTCAAGTCTTAATGGAAGGGGATTCCCCTTCTAAACACTAAGACTCTCTCCTCCTCCCATCCCATCAATCATCACCAGATCTTCAATAAAGGTAAGTGTCATGTAATTGTGCATGCCTTTTTCAGTTTGTGTGTATTAAAATTAATATTTCATGTGGTAAAAATTTTTTTTTTCATACTTTGGGGTGTCTTGCACGGATTAATTTGATTTCCATTATTTCTTATGGGGAAAATTCATTCGCATAACGATAATTTCGCATAACAATGAGCTCTCATGAACGGATTAATATCGTTATGCGGGGGTCCACTGTACCTACATTATACTGTAATGTAAAATCCTTATTTCATTCTTTTTACCATAATTTACTTTTATTGTTATACAGTGGGCCCTCGCATACCGTTGGCATCACATAACGTTAAATCCGCATACCAATACATTTTATCGCTAAAATTTTGCCTCGCATACCGCTAAAAAACTCGCTCAACACTATTCATCCGAGACGCATCTAATGTGTGGCCTGAGCCAGCCTCACATGTTCCGCCGGTGGCATTGTTTACCAGCCAGCCTCCGCGGCAACATCCAAGCATACAATCGAAACATTTTGTATTCTTACAGCATTTTTGGTGATTTCATCTGCAAAATAAGTGACCATGGGCCCCAAGAAAGCTTCTAGTGCCAACCCTACAGGAATAAGGGTGAGAATTGCTATAGAGATGAAGAAAGAGATCATTGCTAAGTATGAAAGTGGAGTACGTGTCTCCGAGCTGGCCAGGTTGTATAGTAAACCCCAATCAACCATCGCTACTATTGTGTCCAAGAAAACGGCAATCAAGGAAGCTGTTCTTGCCAAAGGTGCAACTGTGTTTTCGAAACAGAGATTGCAAGTGATAGAAGATGTTGAGAGACTCTTATTGGTGTGGATAAACGAAAAACGGATAGCAGGAGATAGCATCTCTCAAGCGATAACAAAAAAAGGCACAATACCGTGACTGGAACGATACACAGTGTGACTTTGTAAATGGTCCAAGTCGGACCGAAACGTCGTCGTAAGCTCCTCTCTTTTATGTGCGGGTTATTTGTGTATCTCAAGCGATCATAAGTGAAAAGGCTAGGAAGTTGCATGAGGATTTAACTAGAAAAATGCCTGCAACTAGTGATGATTTGAGTGAATTTAAGGCCAGCAAAAGTTGGTTCAAGAGATTTAAGAAGCGTAGTGGCATACATAGTGTGATAAGGTATGGTGAGGCTGCCAGTTCGGACCACAAAGCAGCTGAAATGTGCAGGAATTCAAGGAGTACATAGACAGTGAAGGACTGAAACCTGAACTAGTGTTTAATTGTGACGAAACAGGCCTGTTTTGGAAGAAAATGCCAAGCAGGACCTACATTACTCAGGAGGAAAAGGCACTCCCAGGACATAAGCCTATGAAAGACAGGCTTACTCTTCTCATGTGTGCCAATGCTAGTGGTGATTGCAAAGTGAAGCCTTTATTAGTGTATCACTCTGAAACTCCCAGAGCGTTCAGGCAAAAGAATATCCTAATTTGTGTTTGCTGTGGAGGGCAAACAGTAAGGCATGGGTCACTAGGGACTTTTTCTATGACTGGTTACTCCAAGTATTTGCCCCAATGTGAAAAATTACCTAACTGAAAAGAAATTAGACCTTAAGTGCCTCCTGGTGTTAGACAATGCCCCTGGTCATCCTACAGACTTGGCAGAGCAACTTTGTGGGGACATGAGCTTCATTAAGGTCAAGTTTTTGCTTCCTAATACCACTCCTCTCCTGCAGCCCATGGACCAGCAGGTTATTGCAAACTTCAAAACACTGTACACAAAAGCTCTGTTTGAAAGGTGCTTTGTAGTGACCTCAAACTCAACTGACTCTAAGAGAGTTTTGGAGAGAGCACTTTAGCATCCTGAATTGTGTAAACCTTATAGGTAGGGCTTGGGAGGGAATGACTAAGAGGACCTTGAACTCTGCTTGGTAGAAACTGTGGCCAGAATGTGTAGACCAAAGGGATTTTGAAGGATTTGAGGCTGACCCTGAGAGGCGTATGCCAGTTGAGGAATCAACTGTGGCATTGGTTAAGTCCTTGGGGTTGGAGGTTAGTGGGGATGATGTGGAAGAGTTGGTGGAGGAGGACAATGAAGAACTAACCACTGATGAGCTGATAGATCATCTTCAACAGCATGAGGCCACACCTGAGGAAACTGCTTCAGAGGAGGGGATACAGAAATTGAAGAAGTTGCCTACTTCAAAGATTAAGCCACATTGCACAGATTTCCTTAAAGTGCAAACCTTTATGGATGAATATCACCCTCAGACAGCTGTTGCAAGCCGTGTTGGCAACCTGTACACTGACAACGTTGTGAACCACTTTAGGAAAGTCATAAAGGAACGAGAGGTACAGACCTCTATGGACAGATATTTTGTGCGACAGAAGTCCAGTGACTCTGAAGCTGGTCCTAGTGGCATTAAAAGAAGAAGGGAAGTAACCCCGGAAAAGGACTTGCCACCTCAAGTCCTAATGGAAGGGGATTCCCCTTCTAAACACTAAGACCATCAACACTCTCCCCTCCTCCCATCCCATCAATCATCACCAGATCTTCAATAAAGGTAAGTGTCATGTAACTGTGCATGTCTTGTTCAGTTTGTGTGTATTAAAATTAATATTTCATGTGGTAAAAAAAAAAATTTTCATACTTTTGGGTGCCAGGAACGGATTAATTTGATTTCCATTATTTCTTATGGGGAAAAATTCATTCGCATAACGATAATTTCGCATAACATTGAGCTCTTAGGAATGGATTAATAGCGTTATGTGAGGGTCCACTGTATTTTAATTATTTATGTACTGTATATAATGTATACATGGTAGTGAACTGTATTGTAAATTTTGCATCGCATACAGTATCATATGTTACTCCTATCCTTATGTATTGTCGACACAGTGGAATGGGAGAATACCACTGGTAGTGTCATCCTGCCAGAATGTAGTATAATCTATACCCTAAGTAAAGAGAAACAACTCTGGAACATGTGTGATATGTATC
>NC_091354.1:19871553-19986553 GCF_038502225.1 Cherax quadricarinatus | reverse complement strand
TAGCCTCAAACCCTTCAAAATCCCTTTTGTCTACACATTCTGGCCACAGTTTCTTCCAAGCAGAGTTCAAGGTCTTCTTAGTCACTCCCTCCCAAGCCTTACCTATAAGGTTTACACAATTGAGGATATTAAAGTGCTCTCTCCAAAACTCTCTTAGAGTCAGTTGAGTTTCTGAGGTCACTACAAAGCACCTTTCAAACAGAGCTTTTGTGTACAGTTTTTTGAAGTTTGCAATAACCTGCTGGTCCATGGGCTGCAGGAGAGGAGTGGTATTAGGAGGCAAAAACTTCACCTTAATGAAGCTCATGTCCCCATAAAGTCGCTCTGCCACGTCTGTAGGATGACCAGGGGCATTGTCTAACACCAGGAGGCACTTAAGTTCTAATTTCTTTTCAGTTAGGTAATCTTTCACATTGGGGGCAAATGCATGGTGTAACCAGTTATAGAAAAAGTCCCTAGTGACCCATGCCTTACTGTTTGCCCTCCACAGCACACACAAATTCTCCTTGAGGACATTCTTTTGCCTGAACGCTCTGGGAGTTTCAGAGTGATACACTAATAAAGGCTTAACTTTGCAATCACCACTAGCATTGGAACACATCAACAAAGTAAGCCTGTCTTTCATAGGCTTATGTCCTGGGAGTGCCTTTTCCTCCTGAGTAATGTAGGTCCTGCTTGGCATTTTCTTCCAAAACAGGCCTGTTTCATCACAATTAAACACTTGTTCAGGTTTCAGTCCTTCAGTCTCTATGTACTCCTTGAATTCATGCACATATTTTTCAGCCGCTTTGTGGTCCGAACTGGCAGCCTCACCATGCCTTATCACACTATGTATGCCACTACGCTTCTTAAATCTCTCAAACCAACCTTTGCTGGCCTTAAATTCACTCACATCAGCACTAGTTGCAGGCATTTTTTTAATTAAATCCTGATGCAACTTCCTAGCCTTTTCGCTTATGATCGCTTGAGAGATGCTATCTCCTGCTAGCTGTTTTTCATTTATCCACACCAATAAGAGTCTCTCAACATCTTCCATCACTTGCGATCTTTGTTTCGAAAACACAGTTAAACCTTTGGCAAGAACAGCTTCCTTGATTGCCTTTCTGGTGCCCCCAATAGTAGCGATGGTTGATTGGGGTTTCTTGTACAACCTGACCAGGTCGGCGATACGCACTCCACTTTCATACTTATCAATGATCTCTTTCTTCATTTCTATTGGAATTCTCACCCTTATTGGTGTAGGGTTGGCACTAGAAGCTTTCTTGGGGCCCATGGTCACTTACTTTCCAGAAACAGCACCGAAAACACTGTAATAATACAAAATATTCCGATTGTATGCTTGGATGTTATCGCGGAGGCTGGCTGGTAAACAATGGCACGGGCGGCACATGTGAGGCTGGCTGAGGGCGCACATTGGACGCGTCTCGGACGAAAATCGGTGAGCGGGTTTTTAAGCGGTATGCGAGGCAAAATTTTTGCGATTAAAGCAAGCGGTATGCGGATTAATCGCTATGTGGTGCCATCGGTATGCGGGAGTCCACTGTACAGTGGATCTGTGCTCCAGTGCCCTAAATTAATAATAATAATAATAATAATAATTATTATTACTATGACAATAATACATATGTACTAATATTAATAATATTACAGTGGACCCCCAGTATTCGATGGCATCGGTATCCGATAAATCCGGTATTCGATGCATTTTAACGCAAAAATTTCGCCTCAGTATCCGATCGAAAACCCGGTATTCGATGAGATTCGTACGAGACGTGTCCACGTGTGGCCTGAACTACCCCGTGTGTGCCAGTGTTTACAAGCCAGGCAGTGCGCGCACATCAAAGGATACATTCGGTACATTCCATATTATCACTGTTTTTGGTGCTTGTCTCTGCAAAATAAGTCACCATGGGCCCCAAGAAAACTTCTAGTGCCAACCCTGTAGTAAAAAGGGCGAGAATTAGTATGGAAATTAAAAAAGATTTTGAAGGGTTTGGGGCTAACCCTGAGAAGCCTATGCAAGTTGTGGACTCCATTGTCCCTACTTCAAAAATTAAGGAAATGTGTGCAAAGTGGGTTGAACTGCAAACCTTCATGGATGAAAATCACCCTAACACAGCTATTGCAAGCCGTGCTGGTGACTATTACAATGACAATGTCATGGCCCATTTTAGACAAATCTTAAAGGGATGGCAACAGAGGTCCAGTGACTCAAGCTGGTCCTAGTGGCATTAAAAGAAGAAGGGAAGTAACCCCGGAAAAGGACTTGCTACCTCAAGTCCTAATGGAAGGGGATTCCCCTTCTAAACAGTAACAACTTCGACACTCTCCCCTCCTCCCATCCCATCAATCATCACCAGATCTTCATTAAAGGGAAGTGTCAATTATTCTATTGTTATTGTTGTTATTGTAATTATTCTATTGCATTAAACTTAATATTTCATGTGGTAAATTTTTTTTTTTCATACTTTTGGGTGTCTTGCACGGATGAATTTGATTTCCATTATTTCTTATGGGTAAAATTGATTCGCTTTCCGATATTTTCGGTAATCGATGAGCTCTCAGGAGCGGATTAATATCGAATATCGGGGGTCCACTGTATTATTATTAAACTATAATATGATCGTGTCCACTCATTACTTACCTTAAAATATCTGTAGTCTTAATGTAGTGTGAGAGGTTAGTAAACAAGATTAAATGAATAAACGAGAGAGAGAATGAAAGTGAAGTTTCGCGAGTTATATAAACAAACGTTGTTGTTGTTGTTGTTGTTGTTGTTGTTGTTGTTGTTACCAGCCCGAACACGAATGGTTTTTGTTCACTCTTTCAAGCTGACCAGAAAAACATCTCATATCTGTTAATTTATATGTTTATATGTTATGTAGCATGTTTATTATATAATTTTGAAAAAAATCATAGATGGATTAAGCAAAATGTCTATATTAACATTTTATACACATTTAATGCACCTCAGTGATTATTATTGTGTTATTATCATTATTAATATGACATCTTCAAGATCAATTACACTCTTAATGAGTGGCTCTGAGACAGACAAGCAGACAGACACAGGTAGACAGAAAGACACACACACACAGGTAGACAAAGACAGACACACACAGGTAGACAGACACACAGGTAGACATAAAAACAGACACATAGAAAGACGTAACGACACACAGGCAGACAGAAAAACACACACAAGTAGACAGAGACACAGGTACACAGACACACAGGTAGACAGAAAGACAGATAAACAGACACATACAGATACAGACAGACACAGATATACAGGCAGACAGAGGCAGACAGGTTTATGTGCAACAATGAAAACAAATAGAGAGTTTGAGAGTAAGAGCCTTTCTTGCCACAATCTCCAGTGCAAGATTCAGACTTCATCTTAGGGCCATGGTGAAATTTACTGTCCAGTTAGTAGAGTTAATACAGTATGATGCTCCTGATATGGCAGGGTTACTCAAACTGATGCTGCCTACATGACGCAGTGCCGCCGCGAGTATCGTCAAATATTGTACAGCGGTGTGCATCAGCTGGCCCAGCCCAGCTGCCAGATGCCGCGGTCGTAAGTTGAGTGGTAGGTGTACTTGTGGGTGGGGTGGGGTGGCCTGGCTGGCTACCAGTCCCACCACACCTAACTTCTTACTACTCACTTTTCACCCTACATTAAGACTACAAATATTTTGAGGTAAGTAATGAGTGTACTGTGTGTACAGTGGAACCCTGAGTTTCGTCAGCCCTGAGTATCGGCGACTTCGAGTTTGGACCACTTTTTTTTTATTGGCTCAATTTTGTCCCGAGTTTCGCACTGTGCCCGGTGTTTCGTCCCACGTACCAGACCTGTCCACCTGCCCACGCCTCCCTGCACAGGCGTCATGAGTCAGTCTGCCTTTGTTTATCCTTGAATGAACATTACCCTGTGCACTCATCCAAACATTTCACAATTAATTCCTTGTGTTTGGTGCTTGTTTATTAACCCTTTAACTGTCCAAGCGTAGATCTATGTTCACATGCGTAGCACTCCGACCTTGATTTTTCCCCATTTGAAAGCATGTAAAACAACGTAGATCTACGTTCGGAGGCCTCCCACATGTGGACATAGTTCTACGTTTGGACAGTTTCTAGAAGCTTTCTTTGGGCCCATGGTGGCTTATTTAGCAGTTACAAGCACTAAAAACACTGGAATACAAAATATACCGAGTATATGCGTGGAACATACCGGACTGGCTTGTAAACAATGGCACATTAACTGAAGGCAGGGCAGCTGAGGCGCGCTCAGGCCAGACGCATTTGGGACAAATGTTGTTAGTCGAGTTTTTCATCGTTGGTCGGGCCAAAATTTTTACGCTCAAACCCATCGTTAGGCGATTTTATCGTTAGATAATGCCGTCGTTGGTTGAGGGTCCACTGTATTTCTTATGGGGAAAATTAATTCGGAATTCATCAGATTCGGGTTTAGTCACTCTCTCTTGACCAGATTAATTACGAAAAGCAGGGGTCCACTGTATGTCACCAGTGAGGAGAGGTTGTAATGTAAATCCAATTAATCCATTCCAGACGCCCAAATATATTAACAAAAAATGCATTTTATAGAGAATAACAGTTTTACATTCAGAAAAAATGAGAAATAATTATAAATGACTAATTTTAATGGATAAATGAACATTTAAATCACTATTACATACCTTTATTGAAGACTCATTGGCATATGGAAGAAGGCAAGGAGGGGAGAGGGAGAAGTTATCTCTACCACCATCACTACCACCCTCTGCCACCATTGAATTCTATCACGTTTCTCGCCTTCTTTATCGAAGAGCTGGCACTCCGAACTTTCTTTGGCCCCATGGTAGCTTATTTAGCAGTTGCACTCAATAAACAAGCACAAAAAACAATGGACCATTACAAAATGTTTCAGATAAACGTGCAGAGTATTGCTCAATGAACAAGTGACAGAGGCAGACTGAGTCGTGTACATGTGAGCGGCCACATCCCGGGTGGGGGGACACGTCTGATACGGACAATTTCCGAGTGAAGGTACGAAACCCAGGGTAAAATTTCACCCCAAAAAGTGGTCAAAATCCAAACTGTACAATATCTGCACCAGACAAAATCCGGGGTTCCACTTTATCAGAACATAAAAATTATATAAATTAAAATAACAAGGAAAAAAAGTATATCGGCAACACTTCTGCAAGTGGCAGGACTCTATGTTGCCGTCAGGTGAGCACCCAGTGCCAACTTCGCAGGCTTATATCTTGGTAAGAACTGATCCTAATTTTTTTTTTATTCTACAATGTGAAGAATAATGCCCTCTTCATTAACCCTTTAAGGGTCGAGAGGCCCTCTCCTAAACTCGTTCTCAGGGTCGAAAATTTTTCGGAAAAAAAAAAAACTATTTTTTCTTATGAAATGATATAGAATCTTTTCCCAATCATAATGACACCATAAGTATGAAATTTGATGGAAAACGTATGGAATTATGCTCTCGAAGTTAGAGGTCTCGATGATGTTTATGCATCGGCGATTTTGCCCACTTTGAGCCCTATTTTCGGCCATTTGCTGTGTACTAGTCGACAAAGATCATATTTATTTCGCTAGAACTCCATTTTTTTTCTATCAAATGAGTACAAGAAACCACCCATTTACCAATTTCAACTATCTAATAAAGTGGTTAGATATTGGCAATTTTGCCAATTTCACACAAATTTCAGATGCCAATTTCCAAATAGGGTCCAGAATAAACAAGACAGACATTCATGGTACTAAAATAACAAGTTCTCTGTTCATTAGCCATGTCCCCATGCCCCTCTTACATTTCTTTTGCTTTCCACTTTGAATTTTTATTCTCATAAAAAATAGAAGATTTACTGTTATGCAGACCACTGCATTAGTGTAGAAATGGTATAAATAATATCAGTGCACTTGTGAAAGAATATTAGACTCACCAGTTGACGTGTATTGGACGCTTGGCATGATTTGTTTACTTTTGAACTTTGGTAAAAATTGAACATTTCTGCTACTTAAAGGTCAATTTCGAGGTACTTTTCATTGTGAAATCAATCAAAATCATCTCGATTTCTGTAATATACCTTCCATTCTATAAAATGAAACCAGGAAAACTAGAATACAACCATAAATACCATACAAAAATACAGTGCAAAGTCACTGTTTTAATCCAAAAACATGGTCAAGATTTTTTTTTCTCTCATTTTGCACTGTGTGCTGCAGGATTTTTTTTATACTGCACACACTGACCACATAGACCCATTCTTTCATATATAGGCCTACCAGCTTTCTCTCGCTAAGATTCGAAGACGCTAGAATTTAGGCGTTCTAGTACGTCAATAACCCTGGTGCGTAAGCCATACTGGTACATTGGAAACCCTGAAAGTGAACATAGATCTACGTTAGGTCAGTTTATGGGTTAATAATGTCAGTAGATGGGGTTTGTTCTGAAAACAGAAGCATATTAGTCTTGAACAGTGACAGGACAGGGGAAGAGAGGAGAGGTGTGTAGTCAGCAGCCATGGCCGGAGAAGGATGGCGTTTGGTGTTTGAGTAGGGGGGTGGTTTTGGGTAAGTTTATGCCGTAGGTTGTTCTAACCCTTTCAGGGTCCAGAGGCCAAATTTCAAAGTGTGCACCAGTGTCCAGGAATTTTCAAAAAATAATTTTATTTTTTCTTATTTAATGGTAGTGTCTTTCTGACGGTAATAAAAGAAAGTTTTAAATTTGATGGAAAAATTGACGAAATTATGCTCTCGCGAATTTTGATGTGTCAGCGATATTTACGCTTCAGCGATTTTGCTGACTTTGACTCCCATTTCAGGCCAATTACATTATTCCAGTCGACCAAATTCTTAGCTATTTCACTAGTATTACTTCTATTCTATTGATTGAGCACAAGAATTCACCAAGTCAACTGTTTCAACTACAAAATAAAGTGATCGGAAATTGGTAATTTGGCCAATTTAATGCAAAGTTAAAAATACTCCAATTTCAAAATAGGGTCCAGAATAAACAATGCAGGCATTCCTGGCACTAAATTAACATTTCCTCTGTTATTAGTTACGTTTTAAGGCTTTACTAATGAATTCCATTTTTATTTTTTATTCACATAATGAATTTTTATTCAAACCAAAAAATAGAAGATTTACTGTTATGCAATATTGTAATAATTGTATAAATAATATCACCACATTTGTGAATGCATATCAGACCCACCAGCTGGCGTGTGTTAGACGTGTGACGTCATTTGTTTACTCTTGAACATTGGCAAAAATTTAACATTTCTGCTAATTTGAGCTCAGTTTCAAGCCATTTCCAGTACTAAAACCAATCAAAATCATCTCTATTTCTATAATATATCTTCCATTCTATCAAATGAGACCAAGAAATCGCAAATACAACTATAAAAAAACATACGAAAAAACACTGCAAAGTCGCTGTTTTAATCGAAAATTACGGTCTCAGTTTTTTTTCTCTCATTATGCACTATGTGCTGCAGGATTTGTTTTATGTGGTGCACACATACCACATAGATGTATTCTCTCATATCTAGGCCAAAATTTACCACTCACAGCTTATCAGAGTGAGCTGAGCTCATGATGTAGATCCACGGTTTGGACCCTCAACATAAAGCCGTAGATCTATGGCACGGACCCTCCAAGGGTTAATAATTTTGTATATAATCTCTTGATATTACCTGTAAGGTCCTAGTATGTGGAGAGGCCTGTTTAAGTTTTGGTAGAGTACATGTGAAGTGTTTTGCTGGCAGGCTAAGAGGCCGGCAGAAGGAAGGGGAAGTTGTCATAGAGCCCCACTATTAATATGTAAAGGGTAAGCTGTGTGCTGTATAATTAAGGTTACTTGCTATTAATATATTATATTTTTGTACATGTTAGTTTTTGTGCCCTTCCTGATAGTTAATATACGTACTGTACTGATCATTTACTTAACCCGTAAACGGTCCAAACGTATATATACGTTTTTTCAACATTTGAAAGTATGTAAAAAAAAGTAGATCTTTGTTTTTTTACATTTGAAAATGTGTAAAAAAAACGTAGATCTACTTTTGTAGCACTACACGTGTACGTAGATCTGCTTGGACCGTTTACGGGTTAATGCTTTTTGTGAAGAAACAAGCTTGGCCCTAGGTTGGTGTACAGTGATACCTTGACTTGTGAGTTTAAAAATTTGTTCCATGACTGAGCTCATAACTCAATTTGCTTGTACGGTGGACTTCTGGTTATTGTAATCTGTTCTAGAGAGAGTGACTAAACCCAAATCTGATGACTTCCAAATTCATTTTTCCCGTAAGAAGTGATGTAAATCCAATTAATCCGTTCCCAACACCCAAAAATATTAACAAAAATTATTTTTTTATAGATTAAATATAGATTTACATACAGAAAAGAATGAGAAATCGAGTATAAAACAATAACATCACACTTACCTTTATTGAAGAGTTGTTGGTGTATGGAAGATGGGAGGAGGGGAGAGGGTTAGGGTGATGTTCCTGCACAAATGTTTGCACCTCACTCCACTTTGTACAAATGTCCTTAATCTTTGAAGAAGGCACCTTCTTCCCTCTCTTTCTCCTCTGAAGCAATTTCCTCAGCTGGTGTACACAAGAACATAAGAAAGTAGGAACACTGCAGCAGGCCTAATGGCCCATACTAGGCAGGTCCTTCACAAACCATACCACTAACAGAATAGTATTTACCCAACCCAATTTTCAATGCTTCCCAAGCAATAAGCTTTGATTATTCTATTCACTCTTGTGCAAGTCCCACTCAAATCAAATCTGGTGTGTGGGGAAGTACCCTGGCTGGTGTGTTCTTTCTTGAATTCTACCGTGTTTATCGCCTTCTTTAACCCTTTGAGGGTTTTCGTCGTACTAGTGCATTTTACGCGTAGGGGTTTTTGACGTACTAGTACTCATAAATTCTAGAGGCCTCAAATCTAGTGGGAGAAAGCTGGTAGGCCTTCATATGAAAGAATGTGTCTATGTGGTCAGTGTGCACAGTCTAAAAAAAATCCTGCAGCACCATTTTTTTTTAATAAATCAGCGACTTTGCAGTGTATTTTCGTATGGTATTTATTGTTGTATTCTAGTTTTCTTGGTCTCATTTTATAGAATGGAAGACATATTACAGAAATTGAGATGATTTTGACTGGTTTTACAAAGAAAGGTGCCTTGAAATTGAGCTCAAAGTAGCAGAAATGTTCGATTTTTACCAAACTTCAAAAGTAAACAAATCGTGCCAAGCGTGCAATACACGTCAACTGGTGAGTCTAATATTCTTTCACAAGTGCACCAATAATATTTATACCATTTTTTACACTAATGCAGTAGTCTGCATAACAGTAAATCTTATATTTTTTGTGAAAATAAAAATTGAAAGTGGAAAGCAAAAGAATATAAGAGGGGACTTGAGACATGACTAATGACTAGAGGAAATGTCATTTTAGTGCCAGGAATGTCTTTCTTGTTTATTCTGGACCCTATTCCGAAATTGGCATCTTTTGAAATTTG
This sequence comes from Cherax quadricarinatus, assembly GCF_038502225.1. Taxonomy (NCBI): domain Eukaryota; kingdom Metazoa; phylum Arthropoda; class Malacostraca; order Decapoda; family Parastacidae; genus Cherax; species Cherax quadricarinatus. The sequence continues at coordinate 19,977,002 of NC_091354.1, read as the reverse complement.
TGTGAAATTGGCAAAATTGCTAAATTCTGACCACTGTACTGGATAGTTGAATTTCATAAATGAGTGGTTTCTTGCATCCATTCGATAGAAAAAATGGAGTTCTAGCGAAATATTCATGTTTTTTGTCGACTAGTACAGTGAAATTGGCCGAAAATGGGGCTCAAAGTGGGCAAAATCGCCGATGCGTAAACATCGCCGAGACCGCTAACTTTGCGAGAGCATAATTCCGTAAGTTTTCTATCAAATTTCAAACTTTTGGTGTCTTTACGATCGGGAAAAGATTCTCTATCTTTTCATAAGAGAAAATAATTTTTTTTTTTTTTAAATTTGGCCGACCCTGATAACGAGTTTCGGAGAGGGCCTGTCGACCCTCAAAGGGTTAACAAAGGGCTGGCACTAGGAGCTTTCTTTTGGCCCTTGGTGGCTGATTTAGCAGTTACAAGCACTAAAACAAATGGAATATTACGAAATGTATCGTATGAACGTGCGAGATCGTGCTCACTGACTGATAAACAATGACACACTGACTGTAAATGGTGTGTTGAGTAGCTCGGACGTATTCGGGACGAATGACTTGCCAAGCTAAATGACTTACACCGAGCCAATATTTTTACAAAAAAATTTTACTATTTCCGAATACATATTACTGAATATTATTGTATAAAAAGGGTTTTTGACGTACTAGTACGCCTAAATTCTAGCACCCTCAAATCTAGTGAGAGAAAGCTGGTAGGCCTTCATATGAAAGAATGGGTCTATGTGGTCAGTGTGCGCAGTATAAAGAAAATCCTGCAGCACACAGTGCGTAATGAGAAAAAAAATACTTTGACCGTGTTTTTTATTAAAACAGCGATTTCGCACTGTATTTTTGTACGGTATTTATTGTTGTATTCTAGTTTTTCTGGTCTCATTCTATAGAATGGAAGACATATTACATAAATTGAGATGATTTTGACCGATTTTACAATGAAAAGTACCTTGAAATTGAGGTCAAAGTAGCAGAAATGTTCGATTTTTACCAAAGTTCAAAAGTAAACAAATCATGCTAAGCGTCCAATACACGTCAACTGGTGTATCTAATCTTCTTTCACAAGTGCGCTGATATTATTTATACCAGTTTTTTACACTAATGTAGTAGTCTGTGTTATGGGGCTATAGGACCCAACATGTATTTATAAGTAACAGTTACTCTGGAATACCTAATTATATTGAATTGATGGGGACTTTGCTCTAAATGTCAGAAGGACTGATCAACCTTATGACTGAGAGGCAGCTGGGTCAAACCTATTTTTCTCAATATAATAGGTTATACTATAGACACACAAACACACAAATTAAATAAGTAGTTTATAAAGTTGTATTTCTTTTTGTAAAAGTAAAGTTAAGAGGTGGTAGAATTGTGGTAACTGGAGAATTGTGCTTGGCAACAGTCTTTTGTTTTGGTGGGAGGAGCTTAGGTAGGCTTCTCTCTCTCTCCCTCTCTCTGACTCTCTCTCTCTGTGGCTGACCTTTAACCTGGCAGGATCTCTGGGTCCTTCTCCTATCTTTTGGGGCATCATGTGTGCTCCAGCAGCGAATTTTTATAATTTAAGTTTTGGCCACCATACCCAGGGTGACTAAAGTGTGTCAAAACACTGGTTAGCCCAGAGTTATGTCAGGAAGAGTGAAGGACGAGAGTTGTTGCAACACACCATGTGGAGCACAGGCATGGAGTGTGTAGATTTTGTTTTGAAAATGGAGGCTGTGATTGTATATTCTGTACATATCTATTGAGAATACAGTTATATTTTTATAGTAGTAGTTTACATAACCTGTGAAGAGGGCTGGTGAAAGGGTATCAGAGACACTCAAGATGATCAGCCATGATGTAAGTATTACCCCTAGACAAATAAGGCCATTAAGTAAAAGCTACCCCACACTAGAACATGTAGTGAGAACCTTACCATCAAAGTAATAAGACATACCAACGTAACATGGGAGCTTGACTGGGAGAGTTATTTGACTGCTAAAATAACTCAAAACATTCTTTGAACTATATGTGCTGGTATGGGGTAATAACAGTTGCATGTTTCTGGTAGAAGATTTACCAAGGTGGAGTCAGTGGAAGTGTTGTTTTCATATATTAGTTTACAGGTTGTTTTTCTCCTAAGGTGGGAGAAAGGTTGAGTAACACATTTTTGTTGTGGTTATGGTAAGTGCTATGTGCATAGTTTACATTCAATTTGTGTTATTTTATGTGCCTGTGGGAAAACTTTGTCCACTGATACTGTAAGAGGGAAGCAAGTGTTTAAAGATAAAACTATGTCAGAAGATGAGTCTTCAGATTTTTTAGGCTTCAGGGAAGAAGGTAATAATTCATCGGTAAACATGCCTGTTAATAGTGAACATGAGGGATCACCTACTCCAGGTGATATGGAAATGGAGAGAATGAGACTGAAATTAGCAGTACTAGAGGCTGAAATGAAATTAATGAAAGCTAAGGAGGAAGAACATCAAAGATTAGGAGGTTCTGAACAAGAGCCTGAGCAGTACTTTAACATAACCAAAGCTGCAAATTTTGTCCCTAAGTTTACAGAGAGTGACCCAGATAGATATTTTTCTTTTTTTGAGAAGACTGCTTTGGAGCAAGGATGGCCCAAACAGAAGTGGGCTACCCTAGTTCGCACACAACTTGTGGGTAAAGGATTCCAGAGAGTAGAGACTCTGGAGGGGCAAGATTTTTCTGATTATGATAAGATTAAAGAGGAAGTATTGCTTGCATACCAAATGATACCTGAGAAATATAGACAAAAGTTCAGGAATCAAAAATTTCAGGATGGGCAGACCTTAACTGAGTTTGGGAATGAGAAACTGTTCCTTTTTAAGAAATGGGTTTGTTCTAAATGAGTTAATAAAGACTATAACAAATTAGTAGATCTGATGGTTCATGAGGAATTGTACAATACAATCCCTGTTGACCTCAGAGAATATTTGGAGGACAAAAACCCAGATAATCTTTCAGAAGCACTGGATCTAGGTGACCGATTTTTGGCTCGCAGGGAATTGGTAAGTAAAAACAGTCATGCTGCTTCTGAAAATTTCCCCACTCATTCTAAACCTTATTCCAAGTCTTATGGTCATAAAGGTAAGTGGGACAAGAATTTTCAGGGACAAATGAAGGCTGAGGCACCCTCTAAAATAGAAAGAAAAGGTAAGTCAGCTGGAGCTCAAAGTTTACCTAGACAATCAGATAATTTTTCAGGTCCTCGAGTATTATTATTATTATAATCAAAAAGAAGCGCCAAGCCACAAGGGCTATACAGCGCTGCAGGGTAGGGAAAGAAGCAAGGGAATTGGATGGCAGAAGGGAGGGGGGATGATCAGCAGGTTACAGAAAACAGCGGGGCAGGGGATAGTACGGGGGTAGAGGGTAGCAAGAGATACAAGTAGAAAGGGCTGAAAGTATCAGAATTTGTGAAGTAAGTCAGTCGTTGTCAAAAAGTCAATGAGAGAGTCCGGATGAAAGGTGGGTCCATCAGCGAGAAGGGAAGGTAAAGAGAGAGCAGCGGGGCGAAGACGACGACAGAGGTAAATTCTGCGTGCTCGTTGATAAAGTGGGCAGTCCAACAGAATGTGGCTGACTGATAATGGAGCTTGGCAATTCTCACAGAGAGGAGCAAGACGCCTCTCCATGAGATATCCATGAGTAAGACGAGTATGGCCAATGCGAAGACGGGAGAGAGTAGTCTCCCAACCTCGACACTGGTGATAAGAAGACGGCCAGTGACCTATACTCGGTTTAATAGACTGAAGTTTGTTGCCGAGCATAGTAGACCAACGTTGTTGCCAACGGGTGTGAAGGTGGGAAGATATTACAGCAAAATAGTCCGTACATGGAATACCTCTATAAGAAACTGGTAGGTCATGTACTGCTGACCGCGCAGCAGTGTCTGCCTGTTCATTGCCCTGTACGTCAACATGACCAGGGACCCAACAAAAAACAATATCTTTATGCTTAGTAAAGATGCGGCGTAGCCAAAGTTGGATACGGAGGACTAAGGGGTGAGGTGTATCAAATTTTTGTATAGCCTGTAAAGCACTAAGGGAGTCTGAGACAACCACAAATGATGACACAGGCATAGATGCAATACGGATAAGTGCTGTAAGGATGGCATATAATTCAGCAGTAAAAATACTAGCTGAAGATAGTAAATGCCCTTGTACGACGCTGTCCGGAAACACTGCTGCGAATCCTACGCCGTCAGAAGACTTAGAGCCATCTGTGTACACAGCAATGGCATGAGAATGAGAGTGAAAGTGGTCAAGAAAAAGAGAGCGGGAAGCGACCGTAGACAGTTGGGCTTTCGAGCAAGGGAGGGAGAAAGAACAGACTCGAACAGCTGGAACTTCCCAGGGGGGTAGGGAAAAGTGAGATGCTACATGTACATAGAAAGGTGGTAGTTGAAGAGAAGACAAGAGCGAATGAAGGCGAAGAGAGAAGGGACGGAGTAAGCAGGGGCGGCGAACAAATAAAGAATGTCTACTAATATCAGTGACCATTCTATAAATGGAAGGATTGCGGAGATCATGAGAGCGTACATAGTAGCGCAGGCAATGGGCATCACGGCGATCGGATAAGGATGGAACGTTCGCTTCTGCATAGAGGCTTTCGACAGGGGAAGAGCGAAAAGCACCAAGGCATAAACGTAATCCTTGGTGATGAATGGGGTTAAGGCTAGAGAGAGTAGCAGGAGATGCCGCTGAATAGATCTGGTCACCATAATCAAGTTTCGATAAAATAAGGGTGGAATGTAGGTGAAGGAGGGTTCGACGATCAGCTCCCCACGAAAGATGAGCAAGGGTTTTAAGAAGGTTCAGCCGGCTGTGACAAGTTGCCTTCAGAGAGGTAATGTGAGGTTTCCAGGATAACCTACGATCAAAGAGGAGGCCCAGAAACTTGACTGTATCACGTTCAGGGATACGTGAGCCATAGAGGTACAAAGGATGATCAGAGATGACAGAGCGTCTAGTGAAAGTGATTTGGTGGGTTTTAGTGCTGGAAAATTTAAACCCATGTGTGGTGGCCCAATTGGAAACACGGTCGACTGCATGCTGGAGAGAAACTGTAAGGAGGTGACAGTCAGCGCCTGCACAGGCAATAGCGAAGTCATCAACATAGAGTGATGACCAAATATTTGATGGAAGACTAGAGGCCAAATCATTAATAGCAAGGAGAAAAAGTGTTGTGCTCAGAACACATCCCTGGGGGACACCTTCAGCTTGGACAAAGTCCGGGGAGAGCACATTATTAACCCGAACACGGAAATGCCTGTCAGTTAAAAAGTTCTTAAGGAAGGATGGTAGATTGCCTCGAAGGCCTAAGGAGTGGACTTGGGCTAAAATATTATACCTCCAAGTTGTGTCATATGCCTTCTCAAGGTCAAAAAATATGGCAATAACTGAGTGGTTATTCGCAAAGGCATTACGAACATACGTATCCAAGCGCAGTAAGGGGTCTATGGTAGAACGTCCCTTACGAAAGCCATATTGACGAGTGGAGAGACTGTTGTGTGTCTCTAAATACCACACTAAACGTCTATTTACTAGACGTTCCATTACTTTGCAAACTGCACTGGTAAGAGCAATGGGACGATAGTGGGAGGTTTCATGTCCCGTAGTGCCTGGTTTGCGGAAAGGGAGAACAATGGCGGATTTCCACAGCTGTGGAAGAACTCCTTGTGACCAAATAAGATTGTAAAGGCGTAATAGGACTGCAAGGGCTGACTGATGTAAATGTTGTAGCATACGAATATGAATGTCGTCGGGCCCAGCTGCCGATGATCGACAAGCTGAGAGTGTTGCCTCCAGTTCTTGAAGTGTAAAAGGCACATTATACTGTTCTTCTCTGAGAGAAGAAAAGTCCAAGGGTGCTAACTCTCTGGCAGACTTTGAGGAAAGAAATGAGGGGCATAGATGGAGTCCCTGAGAAATACGGACCAGATGATTGCCAATTTCATTGGCAACATCTAGTGGGTTTGCTATATCAACACCGGCAACTCGCAGAACAGGAGCCGGGTCAGGAGAATATTTACCACTCAGTTTTCGTACTTTTTTCCAGACTGCACTCATAGAGGAAGCAGAGGTGATGGTGGAGACATAATCTCGCCAGCAAGTGCGTTTAGCGTCACGGATGACACGGCGAGCGATCGCACGCTTCTGTTTAAAATCTAGGAGTCGCTCTGTGGTTCTATTGTACCGGTACCTGCCCCATGCAGCGCGTTTCAAACGTACTGCACGAGCACAAGCAGGAGACCACCAAGGCACGCATTTCTGAGAATGCCTGCCCGAAGTTTGGGGTATAGAATGAGAAGCTGCGGTGAAAACGGAGGACGAGAAGAGGTGTAAAAGCTCATCGATGGAGGACGAAGAAGGAACCTCTTTAAAAACAGTCAGGTGTGAGTAAAGGTTCCAATTTGCCCGATTAAATTGCCAGCGTGGGGTGCGAAGAGGTGGCGAATATGAAGGGGAAGAAAGAATGATTGGGAAATGATCACTGTCATGTAAGTCCGGGAGAACAGACCAAGTAAAGTCTAATGCGGCGGAGGAAGAGCAAACTGAGAGATCGATGCAAGAGAGAGTATGAGTCCGAGGATCAAAATGGGTGTGAGTACCTGTATTTAAAACATGGAGGGGGTGGGTGGCAAGAAAAGCCTCTAACTGAATTCCACGGGAATCACAGTGAGACCCTCCCCAGAGGAAATGGTGGGCATTAAAATCACCAAGTAACAGAATCGGTGGCGGTAATGACGAAACAAGGAAGGCAAAATCCGGAATAGATAATGCCCGAGAAGGAGAGAGATATAAAGAACAGAGCGTATACCACCTATGTAAGTGGATACGGGCTGCTGTGTAATGCAGCGAAGTATGAATAAATAGTTGATGGTACGGAATATCAGTGCGGAGAAGAAGGGCACTTTCATTAAAGGTCCCATCAGGAAAAGGATCTGAAGAATACAACAAATTATAGCCTGAGATGTGAGAAATAACAGCAGAGTGTAATTTTGGTTCCTGTAAGCAAACACCAACAGGGGCAAACTGGGAGAGTAACATCTGAAGCTCACCCCGATTACCCCTGAGGCCGTGTATATTCCACTGTAAAAAGGCCATGATTGGCAATGATAAAGATACTTGAAATCCGCAGGTAAGGGTTCCTACGGACTAGAAGGGTTAGAAAAGTCCACATGCGGAGGCAGTGGAAAATGTTCAAGCAGCGAAGGAACGGTGCGCTGTGAAGAAAGGAGTTGCGCAGATGGAGCAGAGGAGAGAGAAAGAGCGGAAGGTGGATCAGTGTCCATTGATGGTTTGGTCTCTGCAATATATTCAGAGATTGCTTCAAGTGTTTCGGAATTCAGAGATGTCGTATGGGAGACAATATTGGGAATGGTAGGGGGAGGATGAGTAAAGATTGGAACTGTATTGGACTGTACCAAGGTAGGGGGGGGCGAAAGGGTGGAGGGAACTGGAGAAGCGTGGCAGGGGACAGAAGAGACAGGAACCTGGGAGGTGGCAGAAGAGGAAGAAACTTGGGAGGGAACAGGGGAGGAAGGTACATTACGAGGAGGAGGGTGAACCTCTGCACTTGTAACCGAGCCAGTGAGAGGGGAAGAACTAGGGACAGAGACAGGGAGGGTAAAATGAGGAGGTGGAAGATGGGTAGGAGGTGTTACCGGACCTTTTTTTGACTTTTGAGAAGTAGAGGGACGATTGGGAAGAGGTGTCGTACGAGGTCTCGTCGATACTGAGGCTTGTAAGAGAGAACTCGAAGAAGCGAGATTAGACTGAGGCGTTGAAGTAGGGACGTCTGAGCCGAGGACAGCAAAAGGATTAGATACAGGAGTGATTATGGGAGAGGTAACCACAGAGGTGGGTGTAGAAGATGGGATACCAGAAGTGGGGGGACGTTTTGAAACACGGGAATAAGAAACACGTGGGAGTCTCCCTTGGAGGCGGAGATGAGAAACTGCCATGGCATAAGGGAGACCTTCTGTCTCTTTGAGGTAACGGATTTCCCGCTCGTTTAAATAGACCTGACAACGGCGAGAGTACGAAGGGTGAGCCTCATGACAGTTAAGGCAAGAGGGAGATCGATTGCAAGACGTATTAGAATGGTCATCGGCACCACAGACTGGGCATTCGGCGATAGATCTGCAATATTTCGCTGGATGGCCAAATCGCCAGCAATTTCTACACTGTTGTGGTGTAGGGATCACCTTTCGAACTTGTAACCGATGTCCTGCTATATAAACGGAGGATGGGAGTTCTCGGCTGTCAAAAGTTAAACGAGCCACATTGCTAGGGTATCGTCTCCGCCCACGGGCAGGAAGAACGTAAGTGTCTACCTTGAGGATTGGGAGATCTTGGAGTTCCAGCTGTTCGAGAATGTCGGTGCCACATGTCTGGAAATTTTGTTGAACTATGGTATGGGGCAGAATAACGGTACCACTACAAGAATTGAGGGAATGATGTTTTTCAAGGGTGACAGGAACAGTATCTATATGGGAAAGACGAGAGAGCTCACGAGCCTGGGTAGCATTCTGTACGGTAATGATGCGCGTACCGCTCTTAAGAGCATGAAAAGAAATATCTTTACCAACATGGCGTAGGAGTGCCTTGCCAATACTATGGTCAGAAAGATAGGCAGTAGAGGAAGTTGGTCGTAAAGTGAAGAATTTAGTCCACTGTTCAGTCTGAAACTGAGCGTGGAAAGGTAGTGAAGGACGTGTCAATCGTTTCTGAGAAGAACGAGAAGGTGAAGGTGGAGAAGTATCATCAGCAGGTAATTGTCGTTGACGTTTAGGCGTGGGACCAGAGTTGGTCCGACGTGGAACGGGTCGGCGATTTGAAAATTGCCGCACCGTAGAGGGAGAGGCCGGAAGCATAGTCAGAGGAGAGCGAAGGTCTGATAAATCGAAGGAGTCAGTCGAGGCCTCAGTACCTGAAGCGGGTGAGGAAACAGCACCGGCAATAGGTACAGAGGCATGAGGAATGTCTGAAGAGTGGTCCAAAGACGAGGCGGGGTCAGAACGGGGTGCGGTATCAAGAAGGGGCCCGGGGGTACTAGGTTCATGGACTAGGGCTGCCATGGTTAGGTTACTTCTTTCTTTTTGTTTTTAAGAAAAAAAAAGAAAGAAGAAAAGAAAATAAAAACAAAAAAAAGAAAAAAAAAAGGGGGGACCGGGGAGGGATAGTTCCTAGGAGGAATGAAAGGGCCAGAAATCTCCCTCCGCGCCCAAGAGGACTCGACACCGCTAGTAGCGCAGATGCAGCATGGAACCCGTGCCATACCCTACCCTTCATGCCAGTAAACCAGCAATCTGGGATAGCAACCTCACATCTGCCGAGCTACCTCGGTGGACAAAAGAGAGGGCGGCCGGATATCCGCCACAAAGCATACCTCCTTCAGCCACCACCCCCGGAATCCGAAAGGTGGCTTCCAGAGATACACCCGTCGCCCAAAAGACACCCAAAGCTACTCCGGGATACCGGAGAGGGATCGGGACATCCCTAGGCAATCCAGATTCCACGGCAAACTACGCCACCGCCAAGAAACCTCAACGGAATGGGATGGACCCCGGTGTCCTTTCCCCTACCTAGGAACTAGCGCGCCTGTGGGAGAAATCACGAAGGCTAAAAAGAGGAAGGGCAAAAGGGAGGGGTGAGGAGGAGGAGGAGGAATGGAAAAAGGGGAGGATGGGGAGGATGGGATAGGGGAGGGGAGAATGGGGGGTAATTAGGTTCGGTCTGAGGAAGAAGACCGACAGGGCTAATTCCTCAGACCAAGAGCCTCTTCACCACGCCAAGGAGCCCCCCTTGAAGAGGAGGTCCTCGAGTAAACAGTACCAGTCCTACACCAAATGGTAAAAATACCTTTAAGAGTTTTATCTGTTATTACTGTAACAAAACTGGACACTCAAAAGTTTTGCTGGTCAAGGCGGCGAGATCAGGAAAGGGAGGAACCACCCCAGAGGACTCTAACTGCAGAGATACATCCAGTTGCCTGCATTAGGTCTTCAAGGCAAGGTGAGGAGGAACCTTTGGATCTAGACCCCAGGATGTGTATATTTTCTAGTAGGTCCGCAGTTGGTTTGCAAAAGGATGTAGGCAGAGTTGAGAACATACTGTCCTTGAGAGATGGATGTAGCACCTACTCTTTGCTACGTGCTGGAGTGCTGCCAGTGTCTAAGGATACCTATACTGGGGTAGATATATTGTTGAAGGGTATTACGGGTTCAACCATAAGGACACCTGTACACAAATTATGGGTAGAATCTGCATACCAAGTTGGCTATCTCCCTGTAGGTATCTCCGATGAAATTCCCTTTGAAGGGGTCGACCTCTTATTAGGGAATAATGTTATGGGCCTGTTAGACAGTGAGGAACAACTAGTTTGGGGGAAACCAAGTCCGAAATGTTGGGAGGAAATGGCTAGGAAAACCCTGCCAGACCTTCTCCCTGATGGTTCCACCATGAGAAGTATGGCTCATGATCATGCTACCAACAGTCTTCATGATATTTCTCATGAGGATGGTGAGGGCTTAAGTTTGGTAACTCTGCTTTCTGATGTTGAACTGCAGTCAACTGAAGAAAAGGATGTTCCAGCCAGAGCTGAGCATGATTGGAGAATGGATCAGTTAAATAGTGTGAGAGAGGCTGCACCTGCTAGGGTGCAATTAATTTCTGTGCAGGAAAATGTCGCTGTTGCTGAGGAAGAGATTTTACAGTTAAATAAGTGTTTTCATTTCAGGGAGGAAACTCTTATAACGAATTCACCTCTGTTTGCAGTATCGATGGAAGGAGAACAAGGGCTTTGTCCCCAGGTGGTGATGTCCAAGGTTTCCAGGCATTTCTTCTGGTCTCAGCTGTGGGAGACTGTCAGAGAGCATATTGAGACCTATCATGCCTTTCAAATTATAGGGAAACCTAGTCGAAGTATTAAACCTGTTCCCCTTCAGCCGATTTCAGCACCAGGTGAACCCTTCAGCAAGCTGGTAGTGGATGTCGTTGGCCCACTCCCAAGGACCAGAATGGGAAATAATTATTTACTAACAATAATTTGCTCCACTACCAGGTACCTGGAAGCAGTCCCTCTGCATAAGATAACTGCTCATGTAGTCTTAAGGGTTTTGATGAAGTTCTTTTTTCATGTTGGTTTTCCACAAGCAGTACAAACAGATCAAGAGCCTAACTTTACCTCAAAGTCTTTTAGAAATGTTTTGAAGGGACTAAAAGTAGAGCCTCAGTGTTCAACTGTGTATCACTCTTCATCTCAAGGGGAAATAGAGAAATTACATCAAACCCTCAAGACAATGATGCAAGCCTATGGTATAGACAATACTAACAACTGGGAGGAGAGGATCCCTTTCTTTGTATTTGCTGAGTGGGGAAGCACTCTGGAATCTCTGAGCTATTGGCTTGGGGAGGATGGTGATGCTCCCCCCTCGGAGCTTTTTCTCAGTTTCAGATACTGTTTGGCTCGTATGAGGTGGATGGTACCAGTGAATGTGCTCATCAACCAGACCAGGATGATGATGTGGGACCATAATGTGGACCATGATACTCTGGAGGCTGGAGAGGAAGTGCTGATACTGGAGCCAATTCATGTGAAAATCTGTATGGCAAGTTGCTGTGAGCTGAACATGTTGTGGGGGAAGTTCCCAGGGGTTAGATATAAAACCCACACCCCTGAGCAGAAAAAGAATGAGTATAGTGTACACAGTAACTGGTTAAAGGGTTTGAAGTTCTGTCAAAAATTCAGAGAGACCAATGTTTTAATGGAATGTAAAGGGCTGCAAAACAATAATCTGTATGAAATACCAAAAGCGTATTTAAGAAATAACATGTGTGTAAAAGATTTTGGGAAATGCATGCTTGGGTTTAATGAGAAAAATGTTGGAGAGTTGGCTCAGCCACCTTGGAACTTTATAAAAGTTTGGGATGTCAGTAATGGGGAAAAATTGAAACTCCATGAGGAAATTGTTAAGGAAACTGAGCCAATTCAACAATTTTTGTGTGGGAAAAATCTGTATGAAAAATTGGAGATGGAGGAAGAAGTGAAATTCTTCCAACGCCAGTTTGTAGTGCTTAGTGAGAGTCAGTGGGCATTCCCATGCTTCATGGTTCCCAAATTAGATGGCACCCTGGGCATAAACACTGACTACCACAGAGTACGTTTAACAACTAAGGTTTACAGAATTAGAAAGATTGATACTTATGCACTAAAAGATGCAAACATTTTAAATAAGCTAAAACATGGAAGATGTGATTTCCATGGTCTGTGTTCAAGCACCATTTTAATGTGTGTAATGCAAATTGTGTTCATTGTGTGTTTAAAATTTGTGTGTGAGATGGAACGTGATGGTGTTTGTGTAAACTTGATGTATCCAACCTGGGTGCAAAGAGATGTCTTTGGTGTGTTGTTGTTGCACTGCGAGAGGTTGCAGAACTGTTACTATCAGTGAGCAACCTTCTAAATTTAAATGTAAACATTTTACCACAGGAAAGAAAATTTTCATTTTGGGGCTGGCTATTCAGCATTTGTACATGTCTCAGGATCTCTTCATCCTGTTCCTGTGTATAGTGACTAAAATCAGACTCTTAAAATGGGCTTTGTTCCTACAGCCTTTTAATTTGAAAGTTAAATATATAAAAGGCTCAGAGAATGTGGTTGCTGATGCTCTCTCTAGATGTTTCATGTAGATGCATGGTGCGTACTTTGTACATAGTGTTTGTCATGTGCTGACCTTGTTGTTTTTGCAGTGGTGAACTCTCGGCGAGCCTGAGTACTCCCTACCAGCCATCTGACTGTGAAGGAGTCGAGTCAGAGCCAAAAGTGTGACGAGGGTCAGGGTGTACTTAAATGTGAGTTGAGGCAGTGGTTGACAACCTTCAGTAACATGAGACGTTCAGGAAGGTATGTGATGTTGTGTCTTGGTGTGCTCTATATACAAAAACGGCCCGACGGTTTGCCTTTGTGGTCCCCTGGACCCCTCCATATTCTATGTCAGCCTCCTCTTCATAAGTTTGGAGGATCTGTGTGGAGTGGGACCTCGGAAGATGGGCTTGAGTGCCTGACCATGTTAAGGATCGTGAGTGTTGACTGGAAGTCTCACTGTTTGGTTCGGCCACCAAGTGAGAGACACCTTGACATGTTTTGTGAAGTTTCCTGCCTGGTGTACACCTGACTGCTCTGGGTTTGGCTCTACTCTCGTCTCCTGATCAGGAAGATGCCACCCTGGCGTACCAGTTGCTTGCTGGATTACCGTAGCAGAGGCACAGGCCTGTTGGTGCGGGCTTTCACAGTGGGCATTGTGTGCAATTTTTGCATTGTAATGTGTATTGTTTAAAAGTCATTAAAATTGTAAATAGTTACACCCTTGAGTATATGGGTATGGTTAAAATGCTTTTCTAAAAAATTCTGCAATCTGTTGTAAATAACAGTAAAGTGAAGAGTAGTTATGGTGCTAGGAAATATGTAGCATTTCTAGTAGTCTTGTTTACCGCCTTCAGACTTAAGCAATATACTTTTTACTAGCCGTATCCTGAGGGACACGGCTAGCTTTTGTGAGACTTCGTCTGGAGGTGGGGGTGTTATGGGGCTATAGGACCCAACATGTATTTATAAGTAACAGTTACTCTGGAATACCTAATTATATTGAATTGATGGGGACTTTGCTCTAAATGTCAGAAGGACTGATCAACCTTATGACTGAGAGGCAGCTGGGTCAAACCTATTTTTCTCAATATAATAGGTTATACTATAGACACACAAACACACAAATTAAATAAGTAGTTTATAAAGTTGTATTTCTTTTTGTAAAAGTAAAGTTAAGAGGTGGTAGAATTGTGGTAACTGGAGAATTGTGCTTGGCAACAGCCTTTTGTTTTGGTGGGAGGAGCTTAGGTAGGCTTCTCTCTCTCCCTCTCTCTGACTCTCTCTCTCTGTGGCTGACCTTCAACCTGGCAGGATCTCTGGGTCCTTCTCCTATCTTTTGGGGCATCATGTGTGCTCCAGCAGTGAGTTTTTATAATTTAAGTTTTGGCCACCATACCCAGGGTGACTAAAGTGTGTCAAAACACTGGTTAGCCCAGAGTTATGTCAGGAAGAGTGAAGGACAAGAGTTGTTGCAACACACCATGTGGAGCACAGGCATGGAGTGTGTAGATTTTGTTTTGAAAATGGAGGCTGTGATTGTATATTCTGTACATATCTATTGAGAATACAGTTATATTTTTATAGTAGTAGTTTACATAACCTGTGAAGAGGGCTGGTGAAAGGGTATCAGAGACACTCAAGATGATCAGCCATGATGTAAGTATTACCCCTAGACAAATAAGGCCATTAAGTAAAAGCTACCCCACACTAGAACATGTAGTGAGAACCTTACCATCAAAGTAATAAGACATACCAACGTAACAGTCTGCATAACAGTAAATCTTCTATTTTTTTTGAGAATAAAAATTCAAAGTGGAAAGCAAAAGAATGTAAGAGGGGCGTTGGGACGTGACTAATGAGAAGAGGAAATGTCATTTTAGTGCCAGGAGTGTCTTTCTTGTTTATTCTGGACCCTATTTGGAAATAGGCATCTTTTGAAATTTGTGTGAAATTGGCAAAATTGCTAAATTCTGACCACTGTAATGGATAGTTGAAATAGGTAAATTTGGGGTTTCTTGCACTCATTCGATTGAAAAAATGGAGTTCTAGCAAAATATTCATGATTTTTGTTGACTAGTACAGTGGAATTGGCCGAATATAGGGCTTAAAGTGGGCAAAATCGCCGATGCATAAACATCGTCGAGACCGCTAACTTCATGAGAGCATAATTCAGTAAGTTTTCCATCAAAATTCATACTTTTGGTGTCATTATGATTGGGAAAAGATTCTCTATCTTTTCATAAGAAAAAATATTTTTTTTTTTTTTTGAAATTTGGGCAACCCTGAGAACAAGTTTCTGAGAGGGCCTGTCGACACTGAAAGGGTTAATATAACGCTAATATCAACTCTACGGCTTATTTATCTATCAGAATTGATCTAATATGACATAATAAACACTAAGTAACATAGAAACATGAGATATACTCTAGAATGAATAAAATAGGCCATAATATAGCGAGTGTCCAGGACCAATCCGAGCATACAAAATCACTACTGCTCCTTTTTATAACATGTTCTTTGGTCCTGAGTAAGAGAAAAACAGAGTTTTTAAGAGGCTAACTGCACTACATCATGGGAGGCCGGCACTCACATTCCCGGTGAATATCTCAGATGTTACCGACTTATTTCATGAACATCAAAATGGTATACAATACAGACAGGTTGGTAGGCAAGACACATAGGCAACAGTTAGGCAACTTTATTCCGAAATGTTTCGCCTACACAGTAGGCTTCTTCAGTCTAATACAGAAAGTAGGCAGGAACAGTAGAGATGTGAAGACGATGTAATCAGTCCATCACCCTTGAAGTCGTAGAATTTTGAGGTTGTCAGTCCCTCAGCCTGGAGAAGTTCAGTTCCACTATGGAACTGAACATTTATTATTGAAGTAAATGCAATAATATTGACAGAAATCATAAAAAAATGATTGTTCTACAATTGGCTTGTGGAATATTGGAAATATTCCAAATATTTTTTGATTTGTGTAAGAGTAAAGGGCAAGATATTTTGCAAATGCCAAAAACGTAGCAACTATTCTTTTTTTTGTAGAATATTTTTATTTTTTTATTAACACACTGGCCGATTCCCACCAAGGCAGAGTGACCTGAAAAAGAAAAACTTTCACCATCATTCATTCCATCACTGTCTTGCCAGAAGGGTGCTTTACACTACAGTTTTTAAACTGTAACATTAACACCCCTCCTTCAGAGTGTAGGCACTGTACTTCCCATCTCCAGGACTCAAGTCCGGCCTGCCGGTTTCCCTGAATCCCTTCATAAATGTTACTTTGCTCACACTCCAACAGCACGTCAAGTATTAAAAACCATTTGTCTCCATTCACTCCTATCAAACACGCTCACGCATGCCCGCTGGAAGTCCAAGCCCCTCGCACACAAAACCTCCTTTACCCCCTCCCTCCAACCTTTCCTAGGCCGACCCCTACCCCGCCTTCCTTCCACTACAGACTGATACACTCTTGAAGTCATTCTGTTTCGCTCCATTCTCTCTACATGTCCGAACCACCTCAACAACCCTTCCTCAGCCCTCTGGACAACAGTTTTGGTAATCCTGCACCTCCTCCTAACTTCCAAACTACGAATTCTCTGCATTATATTCACACCACACATTGCCCTCAGACATGACATCTCCACTGCCTCCAGCCTTCTCCTCGCTGCAACATTCATCACCCATGCTTCACACCCATATAAGAGCATTGGTAAAACTATACTCTCATAAATTCCCCTCTTTGCCTCCAAGGACAAAGTTCTTTGTCTCCACAGACTCCTAAGTGCACCACTCACCCTTTTCCCCTCATCAATTCTATGATTCACCTCATCCTTCATAGACCCATCCGCTGACACGTCCACTCCCAAATATCTGAATACATTCACCTCCTCCATACTCTCTCCCTCCAATCTGATATCCAATCTTTCATCACCTAATCTTTTTATCCTCATAACCTTACTCTTTCCTGTATTCACTTTCAATTTTCTTCTTTTGCATACCCTACCAAATTCATCCTCCAACCTCCGCAACTTCTCTTCAGAATCTCCCAAGAGCACAGTGTCATCAGCAAAGAGCAACTGTGACAACTCCCACTTTATGTGTGATTCTTCATCTTTTAACTACATGCCTCTTGCCAAGACCCTTGCATTCACTTCTCTTACAACCCCATCTATAAATACATTAAACAACCATGGTGACATCACACATCCTTGTCTAAGGCCTACTTTTACTGGGAAATAATCTCCCTCTTTCCTACATACTCTAACTTGAGACTCGCTATCCTCATAAAAACTCTTCACTGCTTTCAGTAACCTACCTCCTACACCATACACCTGCAACATCTGCCACATTGCCCCCCTATCCACCCTGTCATACGCCTTTTCCAAATCCATAAATGCCACAAAAACCTCTTTAGCCTTATCTAAATACTGCTCACCTATATGTTTCACTGTAAACACCTGGTCCACACACCCCCTACCTTTCCTAAAGCCTCCTTTTGTATCTGCTATCCTATTCTCCGTCTTACTCTTAATTCTTTCAATAATAACTCTACCATACACTTTACCAGGTATACTCAACAGACTTATCCCCCTATAATTTTTGCACTCTCTTTTGTCCCCTTTGCCTTTATACAAAGGAACTATGCATGCTCTCTGCCAATCCCTAGGTACCTTACCCTCTTCCATACATTTATTAAATAATTGCACCAACCACTCCAAAACTATATCCCCACCTGCTTTTAACATTTCTATCTTTATCCCATCAATCCCAGTTGCCTTACCCCCTTTCATTTTACCTACTGCCTCACGAACTTCCCCCACACTCGCATTAAAGATAATTACATGATTACCTCCAGTGAGAATATTGCACTAGCACTGTTTTACAAGTACAAAGTCCCAAAACCACCTTTTGTTGTGCCATTTAGGCTGGGATTCTTGCCAAATGTCATTTTCAATAAAAATTTTTTTTTTTTTTTTTTTTTTTTTGGCAAAATAACTGCTTGCTCATAACTCGGATTTTGGCTAACAACTCGAAGCAAAAAATCAACCGAGCAACGGCTCGTAATTCGGAAAACTCATAAGTTGGGGCACTCGTAAGTCAAGGTACCACTGTATTTTGTTTAATATTTTAAATTCCCCTAGACAGGCTGTTACCCCTTGGTGCCAGGACATTTCGTTACACCAACTATCTAAGAAAAGCTTTAGAAATTGTAATGACTAAAAATACAGATGATGATGCGGTTCCCTTAACTGACTTCTGAAAAAATTATAAAAACGCAATAAAAAATATTCGCCATGCTTGGCAACAAGTAACTGCAAGTGTGTGTTATGGAAGTCCATTCAGCCACATTGTGCAAATGATTTTGGTTTCTCTCTCTCTCTCTCAAAAATAGTCTTACTGATGATCAGCCTGTAACTGATTTCATCAACAATATGAACAACACACTCCTCATACCAACAATAACTAAACCAACCAGGCTCACTGAGACAAGTGCAACCATAATAGACCACATATGGACCAATATACTAGCCCCCCTTAAATCAGGGATAATCACATATAGCACTACAGACCACTACCCTACCTTCCTCCTGACGAATACAACAAAGTCTCATTTAGACTCCATGACGAGGCCTCAATAAGGAAGTTCACAATTGACCTAGAGATTGTTGAGTGGCCTACGGAATTCTCCAAGGCCAATGGTATTGATGACTGGACAGACATTTTTCTTAACAAATTACTTAGACTATACAACAAACATTGTCCTATAAAAACGAAACAGATCACAAACAAACGGCTTGGTTGCCCATGGCTAACCAGCACCATTCTGAAATCCATTGACAAGAAACACCAATATGAAAAGCAATATAGACAGGGCTTAATACACAAAGATATTCTTAAACACTATTCATCAGTTCTCACCAAAGTAATAAAGAAAGCCAAACAACTATACTACTCCAGTAAATTCACAGACACTAGAGAAGATATAAAAAAGACCTGGAAAACACTCTCTCAGATTCTAGGGACCCACAAACTGAAAAAAAACAAGAATATTGTCCTAACTAAACCTAATGAAACACCACTACATCCCACTGACACAGCTAACAAGATAAACGACTTCTTCTCAACCATAGGATCTAATCTCGCCAATAAAATCCCACATACTAATGCCCATGCCGGGGACTACCTAGATGGGAATTTCCCAAATTCCTTCTATCTTGCACCAACTGAGCCCTCGGAAGTCACCGAGATTATAAAGTCACTATAAAACAACTCAGGGAATCTGTCTAATGTCCCACCATTACTGTACAAGCGAGCGGCCCATATCCTTTCGCATGCTATTTCATTACTTTTTAACAAGTCACTAGAAACTAGCACCTTCCCGAAACTACTCAAGATGGCAAGGGTTAGTTACACCAATACATAAAGGTGGTGACCCTACAGACTTAAACAACTATAGGCCAATATCAAACTTACCATTGCTATCCAAAATCTTTGAGAAACTCATGCACAGGAGACTATATTCATTTATAACAGCACAAAACATACTCAACCCCTGCCAATTTGGATTTAGGAAAAATAAAAGCACTAATGATGCAATCATAAAAATGCTAGATCTGCTTTACACAGCATTGGAAAATAAGGAATATCCACTAGGAATTTTTATTGACCTAAGAAAAGCTTTTGACACAGTAGACCACGACATCCTACTCCACAAACTTGACCATTACGGTATAAGAGGCCATGCGCTTGCTTATTTCAAATCTTACCTTACTAATAGGTATCAGTATGTTACCATTAAAGACACAGCATCAACAACACGGCCACTTGATACTGGAGTTCCGCAGGGAAGTGTCCTTGGTCCCCTGCTCTTCCTCATATACATCAATGATCTTCCAAACGTATCCCAACACCTGAAACCCATTCTCTTTGCTGACGACACGACTTATGTCATCTTTCACCCTAATCTTGCCACCCTCAACACCATTGTTAACGAGGAGCTGATCAAAATATCGACTTGGATGACAGCCAATAAACTTACGCTTAACACTGACAAAACCTACTATATTATGTTTGGTAGCAGAGCAGGAGATGCACAAATTAACATTAAGATCGACAACACTCTAATTACCAGACATAATGAGGGCAAATTCCTAGGCCTATACCTTGACAACAACCTGAATTTCAGCACCCATATCCAACACATAACCAAAGAAGTATCCAAAACAGTTGGGATCCTCTCCAAGATACGATACTACGTGCCGCAAAATGCCCTTCTCACACTATACCACTCACTTATTTATCCATACCTCACCTATGCTATTTGTGCTTAGGGATCAACTGCAGCAACACACCTAAAGCCAATAATAACCCAACAAAAAGCTGCAGTAAGAATAATCACTAAATCCCATCCCTGGCAACACACCCCCCCACTCTTCATAGATCTAAACTTACTCCCTGTTCAGTACATCCACACTTACTACTGTGCAATCTACATCTACAGGACCTTAAACTCCAATATCAACCTTGACCTAAAACGCTTTCTTGATAGTTGTGACAGAACCCACAGGCATAACACCAGACACAAACATCTCTACGACATTCCCCATGTCTGACTAAACCTTTACAAAAATTCAATGTATGTCAAAGGCCCTAAAATCTGGAACACCCTGCCTGAGAACTCTAGAACTGCAGACACATTCATCACCTTCAAAACTACCATTAGAAAACATCTTATCTCCCTGATAAACCCCATCAACTAACTACACGAATACCACCTGGTGGTTCACACTTACACTCACTCACCCATTTGACCATAAACAGAAATATTAATCTCAATCTTAAAACAATGAATCCTATGATACTCCAATACTGAAACTATGTACTGTGCCAAAACAAAAGCATTCACATTGCTAAACTCACAAACTAGTATTTAGTCACTTCGCCATAATACCAACTTACCTCATAATTTGTAATATTTTAAAATAAAGAATTAAACTAAGTCTGCCCGAAATGCCTAGCCATACTAGGCGTTCTAGTGGTACACTCTGTAATCATTATTTAACTACATGTAAACCACACAACAACCAAATTCTGTAAATTCAACATTGTAATCTTTATAGAGAATAAACTTTGAATTTGAATTTGAAAAATAGCAAACACTGGAAGAAAATTGGTTTCGACTAACAATAAAGTGACGATGTCCAGGAATTGCCCAATTTGCACTTGGACGAACTGACTGACGATTTTTAGATCAACAACAGGCATTTGAATAAGCAGATAATGGGCAAATGAAAGTTTACTTTCATCAAAGAATCTTAAGACATCTTTCAAGATGTAGAAGTCAAGAAGAAAAAAATTGTAGATGCTTACCCTAGCATCTATCAAAGATTTGAAGAAAGAAAAATTTTTCAGCCTACACTGCTAAAATATTTTGAATGACACTAATGTTTTTGTCATATCATCAGGATCAATATTCAATATAGTGTATATATATATTTTTTTTAAATTTTGCTTTCTATAACTCTTCTACTACGTACTCAGTAATAAAAGTGAATCGGAAATAAATTTTTCTTATACTTTGCAGTTATACGCATTTATAAATACAGTGGACCCCCGGTTAACGATATTTTTTCACTCCAGAAGTATGTTCAGGTGCCAGTACTGACCGAATTTGTTCCCACAATAAATATTGTGAAGTAAATTAGTCCATTTCAGACCCCCAAACATACACGTACAAACGCACTTACATAAATACACTTACATAATTGGTCACATTCGGAGGAGGTAATCGTTATGCGGGGGTCCACTGTACATGAAAAACTTTTGAAAATTTTCATTGCATATATTCATTGGGCTGGAACCAATTACCATATTTTACATATAATTATAACTTTGAATAGTGTGAATTCAAATACAGCCTCTCCTCACTTAATGATGGAGTTCCGTTCCTAATACCACGTCGGTAAATGAATCAGTCACTAAATGAGGAGCATACTATAATGGTAGTGGGTTTACGTCAGTCATCTTTGATATTTCTTTAATGTCACCCTTCCACCATTTATAACATTCTTAGTACATTTTTAAATCTTTATACAGTAGTGTGCTATATATTGTAATAAACAGAATACGTAGAGGTAATCAGCTCTAATATACATTATTTAGGTATGTACACTGGTCAGAGAGCATACTGTAAGTTCGAGTCATCGGTAAATGAGTAGGTCACTAAGTGAGGAGAGGCTGTAATGTGACCACTTTACAGGATTCATTTTTCGCACTAATTGAGACCTGGATATAATGTATTTTTTGTAGTGATTATGAAGTAAAATTCTGAACTATAAATATGCTGGCATAGCAATTGTTTACAGGTAAATAACAAAATCTATAGCTCTGACTGAATACAATATTGCATTCCTTACTTCACTGAGTCTCAAATTAAGATAATGAATGTAGTTATTACAGATATTTTTGCATACCATAAAAATTTAATATTCTCATAAAGAGTACATATAAACTTTCCTTAATTTGTACATATATATTCTGAAGCAATAGTAAAAAAGTAATAATAATACAGTCAGTGCTGTATGGGTCACACAGCACTGTATTTTATCTAATATGTAATATAAAAACATCTATTGCACTTTCAAATTTAATTAACATGTACAGTATTTAATTATAGTATTTTTGACTATAAACTCTTTAATCAGTACCATAATAATTTCCATTACCTGCTTCTTGGCAAGCTTGAGTTGATCACACAACTGCAGCAGGTGCTCTTGATGCTGCTCTAATGTGGCTATTGTGTCCACCAGATCATGTGAAATTTGAGTCTTCACATGTCTACGGTATTCCTCCCGTAGTCGCTCGCTTGTGCTACTTGCTTTTTCTTCCACCTCCGACATCTAGCAATTAATTAAGCTTTATTATAAAGGTGACCTCCTCCTCTAAGCCACAGTACAAGTTATAAATGGTCAACAAAAAACTTACCATATTTAATGCATTAGTTATAAAAACTACAATCACAAGTATAACAAAAAAGGTAGCTAATAAAGAAATGGTTAGTTACACAAGTATTTTACATTATTTCAAACTGATTCAATGATTTTCAGTTTCATGGAATGATTGAATAGAGATGAAGATACAAGTTACTTAGTTAGAATAGAAATACTTTGTATGGGAGTTGAAGGAAGGCTGGAAGAACAGGGACAGAATTGGATGAAAGCTGGTTTTGTTTGATATAGCGTATTGCTGTCTATGTTAGGGAGATGAGATGCTTTTAACAGTAGCTCTTAATCGATTGGCAGATAGGGAGCATTTTGATGCTTCAGGCAGGGGATTCCAAATCTTAAGGCCTTTTATGAGCACTGAGCTTTTACACAGGTCAAGTCAGACATGGACGATGTCAGAAAGTGTTGTGTGCTGTGTTATGCCTCTGTGTTCTGTTGCAGTTATCAATGAAGAGTTTTAGAGAATGATTTATACTGGAATTGAATGTCTAGTATACACAGGAAAACAAAAAAAAAATAAATAAAGACTAACCCTACAGCTCAGGAACCAAGAGTGGGAGGGAAAGACAATTACAGAACATGTTCTAACCTGTCACAGCGAGACAAGGCTCAATTCGATCGTTTCACTCAGTACGAGTGGACATGAATTCAGATACAGTGGAACCTCAAATTTCGAACTTAATCTGTTCCAGGAGCTAGTTCTAAATTCGAAAAGTCTGAAATTCGAAGCAATATTTCCCATAAGAAATAATGGAAATACAATTAATCCGTTCCAGAAACCCAAAAATATTCATAAAAAAAAAAATACATTTTATAGAGATTAATTACAGTTTTACATAAACACAACAAATGCTATAGTCTTTAAATATGTAGAGTAATATAAAATAACATTTTTACTTACCTTTATTGAAGATCGGTGATGGGATCTGGAAGATAGGGAGGAGGAGAGAGGGAGTTGGGGAGTTGCGTCCAATACACGTCAACCAGCGAGTCTAGTATTCTTTCACAAGTGTGCTGATATTATTTATACCATTTCTACACTAATGCAGTAGTCTGCATAACAGTAAATCATCTATTTTTTGTGAGAATAAAAATTCAAAGTGGAAAGCAAAAGAAATGTAACAGAGGCCTGGGGGACATGACTAATGAACAGAGGAACTATTATTTTAGTGCCAGGAATGTCTGTCTTGTTTATTCTGGACCCTATTTGGAAATTGGCATCTTTTGAAATTTGTATAAAATTTGCAAAATTGCCAATTTCTGACCACTTTATTGGATATTTGAAATAGGTAAATGGGTGGTTTCTTGTACTCATTCGATAGAAAAAATGGAGTTCTAGCAAAATAGTTATGATTTTTGTCAACTGGTGCATTAGAATTGGCCGAAAATAGGGCTCAAAGTGGGCGAAATCGCCAATGTGTTAACATCGCCGAGACCGCTGACTTCACGAGAGCATAATTCCGTAAGTTTTCCATGAAATTTCATATTTTTGGTGTCATTATGATCAGGAAAAGATTTTCTTATCATTTCATAAGATTTTTTTTTTTTTTTTTTTTTTCAAAAAATTTCCAATCCTGAGAACAAGTTTAGGAGAGGGCCTGCCAACCCTGAAAGGGGTTAAGGAAATGTGTACAATGTGATCAAAGGTGCAAACCTTTATGGAGGAAAATCACCCTGACACAGCTATTGCAAGCCGTGCTGGTGGCTTTTACAATGACAGTGCTGTGAACCACTTTAGGAAAATCTTTAAGGAACACGAGGTACAGAGCTCTATGGACAGATTTTTGGTACGACTGAGGTCCAGTGACTCAAGTTGTTCCCAGTGGCATTAAAAGAAGAAGGGAAGTAACCCCGGAAAAGGACTTGCTACCTGAAGTCCTTAAGGAAGGGGATTCCCCTTCCAAAAATTAATACACTTCCATCTCGCCTTTTCCCATCACTACATCTTCAATAAAGGTAAGTGTCATTTATTCTTCATTTAGTACAGTACGTATATTGTGCACGTATCCTTTTTGTGTGTAAGAAAGTGTATATTTCATGTTAAAAAAAAATTTTCATACTTTTGGGTGTTGAATGGATTAATTGAATTTCCATTATTTCTTATGGGGAAAATTAATTTGACTTACGATAATTTCATCTAACGATGAGCTCTCTGGAATGGATTAACCCTTTGACTGTCGCGGCCGTATATATACGTCTTACGAGGTACCGTGTTTGACGTATATATACTCATAAATTCTAGCGGCTTCAAATCAAGCAGGAGAAAGCTGGTAGGCCCACATGTGAGAGAATGGGTGTGTGTGGTCAGTGTGCACCATATAAAAAAAATCCTGGAGCACGCAGTGCATAATGAGAAAAAAAAAACTCCGACCATTTTTTTTAATTAAAATGCCGACTTTGTGGTCTATTTTCGTATAGTATTTATGGTTGTATTCTCGTTTTATTGGTCTCATTTGATAGAATAGAAAACAGAGAAATAGAGGTGATTTTGATTGATTTTACTATAAAAAGAACCTAGAAATGGAGCTCAAAGTAGGGGAAATGTTTGATTTTTGCCAATGTTCAAAAGTAAACAAATGATGCCATTGTCCAATAAATGTCCAACTAGCCATTCTAATATGCAGTCATGAATGGGTTGATGTTATTTATACAATTATTGCAGTAGTCTGCATAATAGTAAGTCTTCTATTTTTTGTTTGAATAAAAATTCAAAATAGAAAGCAAGAGTAATATCAGAGGGGCCTGGAGACATGGCTGATGAGCAAAGAAAATGTTATTTTTGAGCCAGGAATGTCTGCATTGTTCATTTTGGACCTTATTTTGAAATTGTCATATTTTTTAGTTTTCGTGAAATTGGCCAAATTGCAAATTTCTGACCACATTATTAGGTAGTTGAAATCGGTAAATGGGCAGTTTCTTGTACTCAATTGATAGAAAAAATAGAGTTCTAAAGAAATAGCTATGAGTTTGGGTGACTGGAACAATGGAATTAGCCGAAAATAGGGCTCAAAGTGGGCGAATTCGCCGATTTGTGAACAGCGCCGAGGTCACTAACTTCGCGAGAGCATAATTCCGTCAGTTTTCCATCAAATTTTGTTTTTTTTGGTGTCATTACAATCGGGAAAAGATTCTCTTTCATTTCATAAGAAAAAATATTTTTTTTTTTTTTTAAATTTTGCGACACCAGGAGACACCTCAGGATTGGGGGTTGCGACAGTCAAAGGGTTAATATTGTAAGTCGGGGGTTCACTGTATATATAAAATATGAAAACTTTTAAAAACACTTGAAAATTTGAAGTTTCCAGACATAATGGAGAGATGTAGTGCATACGGAGCTCACAGAGATTGTAAACAAACCGGGTGGGGCCACAGTGACCGTATTAGAATCAGGTGGGGGAGCCGTATAGAGAGTTTTGGTCATAATTTGAAATGACCATATTAGCGGAATGCCGTAAAGTGCCGTAAAGTGGGGCCCTACTGTATTGTTTGATGATTGCTCAAATCATTACTGCAAACTTATAATTGTTTCAATTTCATTGTTTTAAATTGTGCTAAATTGTAATACAGTGGACCCCCGCATAACGATGGCATCACATAGCGATTTTTCCGCATACCGATTACTTTTATCGCAAAATTTTTGCCGCGCATACCGATTAAAAACCCGCTTACCGATTTTCGTCCGAGACGCGTCCAATGTGCCCTCACATGTGCCGGCCGTCCCATTGTTTACCAGCCAGCCTCCGCGGTAACATCCAAGCATACACTCGGAATATTTCGTATTATTACAGTGTTTTCGGTGCTGTTTCTGGAAAATAAGTGACCATGGGCCCCAAGAAAGCTTCTAGTGCCAACCCTGTGGTAAAAAGGGTGAGAATTAGTATGGAAATTAAGAAAGATTTTGAAGGGTTTGGGGCTAACCCTGAGAAGCCTATGCCAGTTGTGGAATCCATTGTGCCTACTTCAAAGATTAAGGAAATGTGTGCACAGTGGGTTGAACTGCAAACCTTTATAGATGAAAATCACCCTGACACAGCTGTTGCAAGCCGTGCTGGTGACTATTTCAATGACAATGTTATGGCCCATTTTAGGAAAGTCTTGAAGGAACGGGAGGTACAGAGCTCTATGGACAGATTTGTTGTGCGACAGAGGTCCAGTGACTCTCAAGCTGGTCCTAGTGGCATTAAAAGAAGAAGGGAAGTAACCCCAGAAAAGGACTTGCTACCTCAAGTCCTAATGGAAGGGGATTCCCCTTCTAAACAGTAAGAAGATAATGCTCTCCCCTCCTCCCATCCCATCAATCATCACCAGATCTTCAATAAAAGTAAGTGTCATTTAATTGTGCATGCCTTTTTCAGTTTGTGTGTATTAAAATTAACATTTCATGTGGTAAAAAAAATTTTTTTTCATACTTTTGGGCGTCTTGCACGGATTAATTTTATTTCCATTATTTCTTATGGGGAAAATTCATTCGCATAACGATTATTTCGCATAACGATGAGCCCTCTTGCACGGATTAAAATCGTTAACCGGGGGTCCACTGTACTTCATTATTGTAAATTGTGCTTGATGATTGCTCAACTACTTATTCACTACTTCCAACATAAAATTGCTTCAACTTCATTGCTTTAAATTTTACTAAATTGTAATACAGTGGTACCTCCACTTTTGAGTTCAATTCGTTCCACGACCTAGCTCACAACTCAGTTTGCTCGTACATCAAATCTATTTTCCTCATTGAAATCAATTGAAGTGCCATTAATCTGTTCCAACCCCCATAAAACCACCCCAATTTTTTTGTTATGGGTTTTTAAATAGGGTTTTAAATAGTAGGTTGGTAGACAGCAACCACCCAGGGAGATACTACTGTCCTGCCAAGTGAGTAAAACGAAAGCCTGTAATTGTTTTACATGATGGTAGGATTGCTGGTGTCCTTTTTTCTGTCTCATGAACATGCAAGATTTCAGGTACGTCTTGCTACTTCTACTTACACTTATGCCACACTACACATACATGTACAAGCACATATATACACACCCCTCTGAGTTTTCTTCTATTTTCTTTCTATTTCTTATTCTTGTTCATTTCCTCTTATTTCCATGGGGAAATAAGAAGAACAGAATTCTTCCTCCGTAACCCATGCGTGTTTTAAGAGGCGACTAAATTGCTGGGAGCAAGGGGCTAGTAACCTCTTCTCCTGTATATATTACTAAAAGTAAAAGGAGAAACTTTCGTTTTTCCTTTTGGGCCACCCCGCCTCAGTGGGATACGGCCGGTGTGTTGAAAGAAAGAACATAGAAACCTGATATATACTCTAGAACGAATATGTCATTATGTAACAAGTGGAGGCGGCCATAACTGCTCCCGCATTGTTGTGGTATTCGCTGCCATCTAGTACATTATTATTATATGTATTATACATTATTATACAGCCTCTCCTCACTTAACAACGGAGTTCCGTTCCAAAGACCTCGTCGGTAAATGAATTCATCGGTAAGTGAGGAGCATACTGTAATGGTAGTGGGTTTGTGTCAACCATCTATGATATTGTTTTAATGTCACTTTGCACCATTTATAGCATTTTTGGTATATTTTTAAATGTTTATACAATAGTATATTGTAACACAGAATAGGGAAAATCAGCTCTAACAAAGATAAAAATGTTTATTTTGACAAACTACATGGTTGTGCAGAGGAATATAATAGTTGGGTGTACATGCCAAAAAGCCCTTTTGTATGCAGAGCATTTCGGGCAAACTTAGAAATAACTTAAGATTAGTAAGGCAATAATACATAGTCCATGTGGTCATTAAACAAGTTACATTGAGTACAGTAGATTTGTGTATTCTATCAGGTAATGCTACATGGTTTTGATAAGTCTCTACTAGACTTATTACACTATTTAATTAGTTAATAAAGATTACAGTATTACAATGTAACAATTTAAAACAATTTACAATATGATGTATTACAATTTAGTACCATTTAAAATAATGAAATTTGATATTAAAATGGAACAGTTTATATTATGATGTACTGTATTGCAATCTTCTACTATTTAAAGCAATGGAAAAATATTATTACAGTGGAACCTCAAAAATCGAACGTATCACATATTGAATGTTTTGAAAATAGGACCATTTTTTCGGTCAAACTGTGTCCCTATTATCGAACGTGCCCCTATTTTCAGACCGCCAGGTACGGGACATGTCCCCGGGCCCACTCTGTCCGCGTCCCCGCGCAGGTGCCATGAGCAGTCTAGCTTTGTTTATGCTTAAGTGAACACTAACCTGCATTCTCATTCACACATTTTACGATCATTTCATTGTGTTTAGTGCTTGTGGGACTGTGAAATAAGCTGCCATGGGCCCAAAGAAACTTGCTAGTGGTACCTCTGTGGTAAAGAAAGTGAGAAACACCATAGATGTGAAGAAGGAAATAATACAGAAGTATGAGAGTGGTGTGAGACTTGTTGAGCTTGCCAGGATGTATGGGAAAAACAAGTCTACCATCGGTTCTATCCTGTCAAAGAAAGAACAAATCAAGGAAGCTGATGTTGCGAAAGGTGTTAATATGCTAACCAAAAAAAGACAACAAATAGTTGAAGAGGTTGAGAAGTTGTTGCTGGTGTGGATCAAGGGTAAAGAGATTGCAGGTGATAGTGTTTCAGAGACGATTATTTGCGAAAAGGCAAGGAAGTTGCATGCCGTTCTGGTACAGAAAACTCCTGGAACCAGTGCTGATAGTGAATTTAAGGCCAGCAGAGGCTGGTTTGACAGATTTAAGAAGCGTAGTTTCATACACAATGTTGTAAGACATGGTGAGGCAGCCAGTTCAGACAAACGGGCGGCTGAGAAGTTTGTACAGGAGTTTAAGGGGTACATAGACAGTTAAGAATTCAAACCTGAACAAGTGTTTAATTGTGACTAAACAGGCTTGTTTTGGAAGAAAATGCCAAAAAGGACCTTCATCACACAGGAGGAAAAGGCACTGCCAGGACACAAGCCTATGAAAGACAGGCTTACTCTTTTATTCTGAGCTAATGCTAGTGGTGATTTTAAAGTGAAGCCTTTACTTGTGTATCACTCAGAAAATCCCAGTGTTTTTAAGAAAAAAATGTCTTTAAGAACAAGTTATGTGTCTGTGGAAAGCTAATCATAAGGCATGGGTCACAAGACAAATTTTCAAAGAGTGGGTCTATGAAGTGTTTGGCCCCAGTGTGAAAAAATACCTCCAGGAAAAGAAAATGCCACTCAAGTGCCTCCTGTTAATGGACAATGCTCCTGCTCATCCTCCAAACTTATTAGACCTTTTGTCTAAGGACTTCATTTTTATAAAAGTGAAGTTCTTGCATCCTAGCACCACTTCCTCTCCTCCAGGCCATGGACCAGCAGGTCATTTCTAACTTCAAAAAACTCTACACCAAAGCAGTGTTTGAAAAGTGTTTTTAAGTGACCACAGACACTAAGTTGACCCAAAGAGAGTTCTGGAGGAATCACTTCAACATCTACAACTCCATAAGCCTTATAGGTAAGGCTTGGGAGGGAGTGACTTCCAGGACTTTGAACTCTGCTTGGAGACAATTGTGGCCAGATTGTGTCCAAAAGAGGGATTTTGAAGGGTTTGAGGCTGACCCTGACCCAGCTCACCCTCTGCCTGTTGTGGACTATTGTGGCATTGGGGAACACCCTGGGGTTGGAGGTGAGTGGTAAGGATGTGGAAGAGTTGGTGGAGGACCACAGGGAAGAGCTAACCACTGAAGAGCTGCAAGAGCTTCATCTGGAGCAGTATCAGACCACAGCTGAGGAACTTGCTTCAGAGGAGGAGGAAGAGGGAGTGGATGAGGTGCCTTCTTCAAAGATTAAAGAGATTTGTGCCAAGTGGAATGATGTCCAAATGTTTGTGCAGAAGTACCACCCTGAGCAAGCTGAAACAAGCCATCTTTGCAACAAGTTCAGTGACAGAACCATGTCCCATTTTAGGGAAATGTTAAAGAGGCGCCAGAAACAGAGGACTGTGGACAGTTATTTTGCGAGACGGGTCCAGTGACTCAAGCTGGTCCTAGTGGCATTAAAAGACAGAAGGGAAGTAACCCCAGAGAGGGCTTTACCTGAAGTCCTCATGGAGGGGGATTCTCCTTCCAAACACTAACCCCAACTCCCTCTCTCCTCCTCCCTATCTTCCAGATGCCATCACCAATCTTCAATAAAAGTAAGTAAAAATTTTATTTTATATGTATTACTATACATAATTAAAAACTATAGTATTTGTTGTATGTAAAACTGTAATTAATCTCTATAAAATGTATTTTTTGTGTGAATATTTTTGGGTTTCTGGAACAGATTAATTGTATTTCCATTATTTCTTATGGGAAATATTGCGTCGAATTTCAGACTTTTTGAATTTAGAACTAGCTCCTGGAAAGGAGCTAGTTCGATTTTTGAGGTTCCACTGTATTATTATAATCAAAAAGAAGCGTCAAGCCACAAGGGCTATACAGCGCTGCAGGGTAGGGAAGGAAGCGAGGGTATCGGGCGGCAGAAGAGGGGAAGGATGATTAGTAGGTTACAGAAAACAGCGGGGCAGGGGGTAGTGCGGGGGTAGGGGGTAGCAAGAGATTGAGGTAGAAAGGGATGAAGGTATCATCAGAGTTTGTGGAATAAGTCAGTTGTTGTCAAAAAGTCAATGAGATAGTCCGGATGAAAGGTGGGTCCATCAGCGAGAAGGGAAGGTAAAGAGAGAGTAGTAAAGTGGAGACGACGTTGGAGGTAAATTCTGCGTGCTCATTGATAAATTGGGCAGTCTAACAGAATGTGGCTGACCGATAGTGGAACCTGACAATACTCACAGAGAGGAGCAGGGCGCCTCTCCATGAGATGTCCACGAGTAAGACGAGTATGGCCAATGTGAAGGCGGGAGAGAGTAGTCTCCCAACCTCGACACTGATGACAAGAAGACGGCCAGTAACCTATACTCGGTTTAATAGAGCAAAGTTAGTTATTGAGCAGAGCAGACCAACGTTGATGCCAACGGGTGCGAAGGTGGGTAGCTATTACAGCAAAATAGTCTGGAAATGGAACACCTCTATATGAAATTGGTAGGTCATGTACTGCTGACCGCACAGCAGTGTTTGCCTGTTCATTGCCCAGTACGTCAACATGACCAGGGACCCAACAAAAAACACTATCTTTATGCTTGGTAGAGATACGGCGTAGCCCAAGTTGGATATGGAGAACTAGGGGGTGAGGTGTATCAAATTTCCATATAGCCTGTAGAGCACTGAGGGAGTCTGAGACAACCACAAATGATGACACAGGCATAGATGCGATACGAATAAGTGCTGCAAGAATGGCATACAATTCAGCAGTAAAAATGCTAGCCGAAGATAGTAAATGCCCTCGCACAATGCTGTCCGGAAACACTGCTGTGAATATAATGCCATCAGAAGATTTAGAGCCATCTGTGTACATGGCAATGGCATGAGAATGAGAGTGGAAGTGGTCAAGAAAAAGAGAGTGGGAAGCCACCGCAGGCAGTTGGGCTTTCGAGCAAGGGAGTGAGAAAGAACAGACCCGAACAGCTGGAACTTCCCAGGGGGGTAGGGAAAAGTGAGATGCTACATGAACATATAAAGGCGGTAACTGAAGGGAAGACGAGCGAATGTAGGCGAAGAGAGAAGGGATGGAGCAAACAGAGGCGGCAAACAAATAAATAATGTCTACTTATATCAGTGACCATTCTATAAATGGAAGGATTGCGGAGATCGTGACAACATACATAGTAGCGAAGGCAATGGGCATCACAGCAATCAGACAAGGATGGAACATTCGCTTCTGCATAGAGGCTCTCAACAGGGGAAGAGCAAAAAGCACCAAGGCATAAACGTAATCCTTGGTGATGGATGGGGTTAAGGCTAGAGAGAGTAGCAGGAAAGGCCACTGAATAGATCTGGTCACCATAATCGAGTTTCAATAAAATGAAGGCTGAATGTAGGCGAAGGAGAGTTCAATGATCAGCTCCCCATGAAAAGTGAGCAAGGATCTTAAAAAGGTTCAGCCGGTTGTGACAAGTCGCCTTTAGAGAGGCAGTGTGGGGTTTCCAGGATAACCTACGGTCAAAGAGAAGGCCTAGAAACCTGACTGTATCACGTTCAGGGATGCGGGAGCCATAGAGGTACAAAAGATGATCGGAGATGACAGAGCGTCTAGTGAAAGTAATTTGGCGAGTTTTGGTACTGGAAAATTTAAACCCATGCATGGTGGCCCAATTGGAAACACAGTCGACCGCATGTTGGAGAGAAACTGTAATAAGGTGACAGTCAGCACCTGCATAAGCAATAGCAAACACGAGGAAATTAAATCTTCATCAGAGTACAAAACAAATTCTGGCCACAAAATAGAGCGAAACACCAACGTCAAAGACCTGGGAGTGATCATGTCGGAGGATCTCACCTTCAAGGACCATAACATTGTATCAATCGCATCTGCTAGAAAAATGACAGGATGGATAATGAGAACCTTCAAAACTAGGAATGCCAAGCCCATGATGACACTCTTCAGGTCACTTGTTCTATCTAGGCTGGAATATTGCTGCACACTAAAAGCACCTTTCAAGGCAGGTGAAATTGCTGACCTAGAAAATGTACAGAGAACCTTCACGGCATGCATAACGGAGATAAAACACCTCAATTACTGGGAGCGCTTGAAGTTCCTGAACCTGTATTCCCTGGAATGCAGGCAGGAGAGATACATGATTACATACACTAGAGGGACTAGTACCGAACTTGCACACGAAAATCACTCACTACGAAAGCAAAAGACTTGGCAGACAATGCAACATCCCCCCAATGAAAAGCAGGGGTGTCACTAGCACGTTAAGAGAACATACAATAAGTGTCAGGGGCCCAAGACTGTTCAACTGTCTCCCAGCATACATAAGGGGGATTACCAACAGACCCCTGGCAGTCTTCAAGCTGGCACTGGACAAGCACCTAAAGTTGGTTCCTGACCAGCCGGGCTGTGGCTTGTACGTTGGTTTGCGTGCAGCCAACAGTAACAGCCTGGTTGATCAGGCTCTGATCCACCAGGAGGTCGGGTCACAGACCGGGCCGCGGGGGCGTTGACCCCCGGAACTCTCTCCAGGTAAACTCCAGGTAATAGAGTGACGACCAAATATTGGATGGAAGAACAGAGGCCAAATCATTAATAGCAAGGAGAAAAAGTGTTGTGCTCAGAACACATCCCTGAGGGACACCTTCAGCTTGGATAAAGTCCGGGGAGAGCACATTACTGACTCGAACATGGAAATGTCTGTCAGTTAAAAAGTTCTTAAGGAAATATGGTAGATTGCCTCGGAGGCCTAAGGAGTGGGCTTGAGCCAGAATATTCTACCTCCAAGTTGTGTCATATGCCTTCTGAAGGTCAAAAAATATGGCAATAACTGAGTGTTTGTTCGCAAAGGCATTACGAACATACGTATCCAAACGTAGTAAGGGGTCTATTGTAGAACGGCCCTTACGAAAGCCATATTGACAAATGGAGAGACTGTTGTGTGTCTCTATTATTATTATAATCAAAAAGAAGTGCTAAGCCACAAGGGCTATACAGCGCTGCAGGGTAGGGAAGGAAGCGAGGGTATTGGATGGCAAAAGGGAGGAGGGATGATCAGTAGGTTACAGAAAACAGCGGGGCAGGGGATAGTACGGGGGTAGAGGGTAGCAAGAGATTTAAGTAGAAAGGGCTGAAGGTATCAGAATTTGTGAAGTAAGTCAGTTGTTGTCAAAAAGTCAATGAGAGAGTCCGGATGAAAGGTGGGTCCATCAGCGAGAAGGGAAGGTAAAGAGAGAGCAGCGGAGCGAAGACGACGACGGAGGTAAATTCTGCGTGCTCGTTGATAAAGTGGGCAGTCCAACAGAATGTGGCTGACTGATAACAGAGCTTGGCAATTCTCACAGAGAGGAGCAGGGCGCCTCTCCATGAGATATCCATGAGTAAGACGAGTATGGCCAATGCGAAGACGGGAGAGAGTAGTCTCCCAACCTCGACACTGGTGATAAGAAGACAGCCAGTAACCTATACTTGGTTTAATAGATTGAAGTTTGTTGCCGAGCATAGTAGACCAACGGTGTTGCCAACGAGTGTGAAGGTGGGAAGATAATGCAGCAAAATAGCCCATAAATGGAATACCTCTATATGAAACTGGCAGGTCATGTACTGCTGACCGCGCAGCAGTGTCTGCCTGTTCATTGCCCTGTACGTCAACATGACCAGGGACCCAACAAAAAACAATATCTTTATGCTTGGTAAAGATGCGGCATAGCCAAAGTTGGATACGGAGGACTAAGGGGTGAGGTGTATCAAATTTCTGTATAGCCTGTAAAGCACTAAGGGAGTCTGAGACAACCACAAATGATGACACAGGCATAGATGCAATACGGATAAGTGCTGCAAGGATGGCATACAATTCAGCAGTAAAAATACTAGCCGAAGATAGAAAATGTCCTCGTACGACGCTGTCCGGAAACACTGCTGCGAATCCTACGCCGTCAGAAGACAGAGCCATCTGTGTACACAGCAAGGGCATGAGAATGAGAGTGAAAGTGGTCAAGAAAAAGAGAGCGGGAAGCGACCGTAGACAGTTGGGCTTTCGAGCAAGGGAGAGAGAAAGAACAGACTCAAACAGCTGGAACTTTCCAGGGGGGTAGGGAAAAGTGAGATGCTACATGAACATAGAAAGGTGGTAATTGAAGAGAAGACGAGCGAATGAAGGCGAAGAGAGAAGGGACGGAGTAAACAGGGGCGGCGAACAAATAAAGAATGTCTACTAATATCAGTGACCATTCTATAAATGGAAGGATTTCGGAGATCATGAGAGCGTACATAGTAGCGAAGGCAATGGGCATCATGGCGATCGGATAAGGATGCAACGTTCGCTTCTGCATAGAGGCTCTCGACAGGGGAAGAGCGAAAAGCACCAAGGCATAAACGTAATCCTTGGTGATGAATGGGGTTAAGGCTAGAGAGAGTAGCAGGAGATGCCGCTGAATAGATCTGGTCACCATAATCAAGTTTCGATAAAATAAGGGTGGAATGTAGGCGAAGGAGGGTTCAACGATCAGCTCCCCATGAAAGATGAGCAAGGGTTTTAAGAAGGTTCAGCCGGCTGTGACAAGTTGCCTTCAGAGAGGTAATGTGAGGATTCCAGGATAACCTACGATCAAAGAGGAGGCCCAGAAACTTGACTATCACGTTCAGGGATACGGGAGCCATAGAGGTACAAAGGATGATCGGAGATGACAGAGCGTCTAGTGAAAGTAATTTGGTGGGTTTTAGTGCTGGAAAATTTAAACCCACGTGTGGTGGCCCAATTGGAAACACGGTCGACTGCATGTTGGAGAGAAACTGTAATGAGGTGACAGTCAGCGCCTGCACAGGCAATAGCGAAGTCATCAACATAGAGTGATGACCAAATATTTGATGGAAGACTAGAGGCCAAATCATTAATAGCAAGGAGAAAAAGTGTTGTGCTCAGAACACATCCCTGGGGGACACCTTCAGCTTGGATAAAGTCCGGGGAGAGCACATTATTAACCCGAACACGGAAATGCCTGTCAGTTAAAAAGTTCTTAAGGAAGGATGGTAGATTGCCTCGAAGGCCTAAGGAGTGGGCTTGGGCTAAAATATTATACCTCCAAGTTGTGTCATATGCCTTCTCAAGGTCAAAAAATATGGCAATAACTGAGTGTTCGCAAAGGCATTACGAACATACGTATCCAAAAGTAGTAAGGGGTCTATGGTAGAACGGCCCTTACGAAAGCCATATTGACGAGTGGAGAGACTGTTGTGTGTCTCTAAATACCACATTAAACGTCTATTTACCAGACGTTCCATCACTTTGCAAACTGCACTGGTAAGAGCGATGGGACGATAGTGGGAGGCTTCATGTCCCGTAGTACCCGGTTTGCAGAAAGGGAGAACAATGGCAGATTTCCACAGCTGTGGAAGAACTCCTTATGACCAAATAAGATTGAAAAGGCCTAAGAGGACTGCAAGGGCTGACTGATGTAAATGTTGTAACATATGAATATGAATGTTGTCGGGCCCAGCTGTCAATGATCGGTGAGCTGAGAGTGTTGCCTCCAGTTCCTGAAGTGTAAAAGGCACATTATACTGTTCTTCTCTGAGAGAAAAGTCCAAGGGTGCTAACTCTCTGGTAGACTTTGGGGAAAGAAACGAGGGGCAGAGATGGAGCCCCAGATAAATACGGACCAGATGATTGCCAATTTCAATGGCAACTTCTAGAGGGTTTGCTGTATCAACACCGGCAACCTGCAGAACAGGAGCTGGGTCAGGAGAATATTTACCACTCAGTTTCCATACTTTTTTCCAGACTGCACTCAGAGGAAGCAGGGGTGATGGTGGAGACAATCTCGCCAGCAAGTGTGTTTAGCATCACGGATGACACGGCGAGAATGGAAAAAAAAAATAGACATCCTAATTTCAAAGTAGTAAGTGGCTGAGCATTCATCAGCACAATATGAGTAGCTTTTGAGAAACTGGTAGCGATTAGGTACGGTTTGTCTGGCTAATTTTAGGTGATGAGGTGATTTCTTATTAGGGCCTTTAGCCGATTAGCAGACGGGTCCTTTAGCGTGTTCTGGCAATGAATTCCAGATCTTTGGGCCTTTTACGTGCATAGCTTTTTGCATAGGGAGAGATGAATGCGAGGGATATCGAAGCGTGATCTGTGTCTTGTATTATGGTCATGTGTTCTGTTATAGTTACCAAGGAGGAGTTTGAGAGGATGGTTTACATTAGAGTATAGTGTTCTGTGCGTGTAGTAGGCACAATAATAACCTGGAGTTTACCTGGAGAGAGTTCCGGGGGTCAACGCCCCCACGGCCCGGTCTGTGACCAGGCCTCCTGGTGGATCAGAGCCTGATCAACCAGGCTGTTGCTGCTGGCTGCACGCAAACCAACGTACGAGCCACAGCCCGGCTGATCCAGAACTGACTTTAGGTGCTTGTCCAGTGCCAGCTTGAAGACTGCCAGGGGTCTGTTGGTAATCCCCCTTGTGTGCTGGGAGGCAGTTGAACAGTCTCGGGCCCCTGACACTTATTGTATGGTCTCTTAACGTGCTAGTGACACCCCTGCTTTTCATTGGGGGGATGGTGCATCGTCTGCCAAGTCTTTTGCTTTCGTAGTGAGTGATTTTCGTGTGCAAGTTCGGTACTAGTCCCTCTAGGATTTTCCAGGTGTATATAATCATGTATCTCTCCCTCCTGCGTTCCAGGGAATACAGGTTTAGGAACCTCAAGCGCTCCCAATAATTGAGGTGTTTTATCTCCGTTATGCGCGCCGTGAAAGTTCTCTGTACATTTTCTAGGTCGGCAATTTCACCTGCTTTGAAAGGTGCTGTTAGTGTGCAGCAATATTCCAGCCTAGATAGAACAAGTGACCTGAAGTGTGTCATCATGGGCTTGGCATCCCTAGTTTTGAAGGTTCTCATTATCCATCCTGTCATTTTTCTAGCAGATGCGATTGATACAATGTTATGGTCCTTGAAGGTGAGATCCTCCGACATGATCACTCCCAGGTCTTTGACGTTGGTGTTTCGCTCTATTTTGTGGCCAGAATTTGTTTTGTACTCTGATGAAGATTTTATTTCCTCATGTTTACCATATCTGAGTAATTGAAATTTCTCATCGTTGAACTTCATATTGTTTTCTGCAGCCCACTGAAAGATTTGGTTGATGTCTGCCTGGAGCTTTGCAGTGTCTGCAATGGAAGACACTGTCATGCAGATTCGGGTGTCATCTGCAAAGGAAGACACGGTGCTGTGGATGTGTGTGGATGTTTTGTATAATTAGCAAGTTAAGACTTGAAAAGAGGTGGAGTGTGTTTCAGGAGAATTGATAGGGAACAGCACAGTGTCTACCTACTAAGACACACTGTCCACCTACTGAGACACACTGTCCACCTACTGAGACTCGCAGGACCCTATGTCTAGCCCTTATACAATGTCATATGGACTACACTTGCTCTTCATGGCACTCTGCCTTGACATTGTAAGCTTTAGGAGGAAATAAATATTTGTATAAAAACTGAAAGCTAGACTACAAATCACCCAGAACAAAATAGTAAGATACATCCTGGACCTGGGTCAAAGAGAACATGTAGGCTAGGATGAGTTACAACAACTGGATATGCTGAATGTTGAAGACAGAGTAAAACAACTGAAGTTAAATCAAGTTTATAAAATTGCTCATGAACAGTGTCCAGAATATCTTGCTGCTAGTTTTGTCAAGGCTGAGAACCAAAGCAATCATACTACTAGGGGAAGGGAACACAACTTTGTAGTACGCACAGTCAGTGGCCAGGCTTCAAAAACCTTTTATTGTACAACAATTAACCCTTAAACTGTCCAAGCAGATCTACGTTCATATGTGTAGTTCTCCAGAAGTAGATCTACATTTTTCTTATATATTTTCAAATATAAAAAAAAATAGAACAAAGTTTTTTTTACACATTTTCAATTGTAAACAAAAAAAAAAAAAAAGATCTACTTTTTTTACATACTTTCAAATGTTGAAAAAACGTAGATCTACGTTTGGACAGTTTAAGGGTTAAGATATGGAACAGACTACCTGCACATGTCAAAGCCAGTCGTAGCATGAAGCAGCTCAAGAAGAGCGCCAAAAGGTACCTAATGAATGTAGGGACAGAAAGAGAGGAGAATGATTTTTTTACTTTTTTTAGATAACACACGAAAATGTAAATAACTCATTTTACCTTATTCCTAGTATAGTATAATATAATAGGAATAATAAGATATTATTTCCTTTATAGTATAATAATAATGTACAGTGGAACCTCTACTTATGAGTGCTTCCAGGTGCGAGTTTTTCCAGATACGAGCAGCTGCTCGGTCGATTTTTTGCTTCCAGACGCGAGCAAAATTTCCAGATGTGAGCAGGCCTCAAGGGAGGTTAATTGACACTGGTGAGGGGGCTCTTGCTCTTGATCTAGGGAATTGGATCTCAGTTGTTTGTTGGACTATCTTATTGAAACTTCGGCAATGTATGATGAAAAGACGCTTCTTAACGTACACCAAAAATGAAAGAAATCGGACCATAAATAACAGAGTTCACTTCTCAGCCATTAGCCTCCCCTTAGCGGTATATTTTCGTATGGTTTTTATGGCTGTATTCTTGTTTTATTTGGTCTCTTGCGATAGAATGGAAGACATACTACAAAAATAAATATGATTTTAATTGGTTTCACCATGAAAAGTACCTCGAAACTGAGCTCAAAATAGCAGAAATGTTTGATTCTTTGGCGACATCAGTGGTAGACATCATGAGGTAGCAGTGGCAGACAACATGAAGCAGCAGTGGCAGACAACATGAAGATAAGATAAGATAAGATTTCGTTCGGATTTTTAACCCCGGAGGGTTAGCCACCCAGGATAACCCAAGAAAGTCAGTGCGTCATCGAGGACTGTAACTTATTTCCATTGGGGTCCTTAATCTTGTCCCCCAGGATGCGACCCACACCAGTCCACTAACACCCAGGTACCTATTTGCTGCTAGGTGAACAGGACAACAGGTGTAAGGAAACGTGTCGAAATGTTTCCACCCGCCGGGAATCGAACCCGGGCCCTCCGTGTGTGAAGCGGGAGCTTTAGCCACCAGGCCACCAGGCCACCGGGCCAGCAGTGACAGACAACATGAGGCAGCAGTGGCAGACAACATGAGGCAGCAGTGGCAGACAACATGAGGCAGCAGTGGCAGACAACATGAGGCAGCAGTGGCAGACAACATGAGGCAGCAGTGGCAGACAACATGAGGCAGCAGTGGCAGACAACATGAAGCAGCAGTGGCAGACAACATGAAGCAGCAGTGGCAGACAACATGAAGCAGCAGTGGCAGACAACATGAGGCAGCAGTGG
This sequence comes from Cherax quadricarinatus, assembly GCF_038502225.1. Classification (NCBI taxonomy): domain Eukaryota; kingdom Metazoa; phylum Arthropoda; class Malacostraca; order Decapoda; family Parastacidae; genus Cherax; species Cherax quadricarinatus. The sequence continues at coordinate 19,936,357 of NC_091354.1, read as the reverse complement.
CAGACAACATGAGGCAGCAGTGGCAGACAACATGAGGCAGCAGTGGCAGACAACATGAGGCAGCAGTGGCAGACAACATGAGGCAGCAGTGGCAGACAACATGAGGCAGCAGTGGCAGACAACATGAGGCAGCAGTGGCAGACAACATGAGGTAGCAGTGGCAGACAACATGAGGTAGCAGTGGCAGACAACATGAAGCAGCAGTGGCAGACAACATGAAGCAGCAGTGGCAGACAACATGAAGCAGCAGTGGCAGACAACATGAAGCAGCAGTGGCAGACAACATGAAGCAGAAATGGCAGACAACATGAAGCAGCAGTGGCAGACATCACGAGGTAGCAGTGGCAGACAACATGAAGCAGCAGTGGCAAAGTGTAGCATTAAGAGAGTAGCAATTAAGTGAAGCATTAAGAGTGTAGCACTTATAAGTCACTCTGTATTTTATTCATTCTAGTGTATGCATCATGTTTCTATGTTATTAATATTGTTTATTATGTCATATTACATGAATTGTGATAGATAAATAAGCTGTAGAGTTGATATTAGGGAAATTATTAAAGTATTTTCTCATGCCTGAAATTCCACTGGAACGAATTAATTCCATTTCAGTTAATTTAAATGAGGAAAATTGACTGCAAACGAGCAAATCCAGTTGCGAGTAAGGTCATGTAACGGATTAAACTCATAAGTAGAAATCCCACTGTATTAACCCTTTCAGGGTTTCGGCCGTACTAGTATGGCTTACACACCAGTGTCCATGACGTACTAGTACGCCTAAATTCTAGCGCCCTCAAATCTAGTGAGAGAAAGCTGGTAGGACTACATATGAAAGAATGGGTCTATGTGGTCAGTGTGCGCAGTATAAAAAAAATCCTGCAGCACACAGTGCGTAATGGGGGAAAAAAAAAACCGACCGTGTTTTTGGATTAAAACAGAGACTTTGCACCATATTTTTGTATGGTATTTATTGTTGTATTCTAGTTTTCCTGGTCTCATTTTCTATAATGGAAGACATATTACAGAAATTGAGATGATTTTGACTGGTTTTACAATGAAAAGTACCTTGAAATTGAGCTCAACATAGCAGAAATGTTCGATTTTTACCAAAGTTCAAAAGTAAACAAATCATGCCATGCGTCCAATACAAGTCACTGGCGAGTCTAATATTCTTTCACAAGTGCGCTGATATTATTTATACCATTTCTACACTAATGCAGTAGTCTGCATAACAGTAAATCTTCTATTTTTTTTGTGAGAATAAAAATTCAAAGTGAAAAGCATAAGAATGTAAGAGGGGCGTGGGGACGTGACTAATGAACACAGGAAATGTTATTTTAGTGCCAGGAATGTCTTTCTTTTTTATTCTGGACCCTATTAGGAAATTGGCATCTTTTGAAATTTGTGCGAGATTGGCAAAATTGCTAAATTCTGACCACTGTACTGGATAGTTGAAATTGGTAAATGGGTGGTTTCTTGTACTCGTTCGATAGAAAAAATGGAGTTCTAGCAAAACAGTTATGATTTTTGTCGACTAGTACAGTGGAATTGGCCGAAAATAGGGCTCAAAGTGGGCAAAATCGCTGATGCGTAAATATCGTCAAGACTGCTAACTTCGCGAGAGCATAATTCCGTAAGTTTTCCATCAAATTTCATACTTTTGGTGTCATTATGATCGGGAAAAGATTCTCTATCTTTTCATAAGAAAAATAATTTTTTTTTTTTTTAAATTTGGGGGACCCTGAGAGCAAGTCTCGGAAAGGGCCTGTGGACCCTGAAAGGGTTAAAAGAACCCCAATGGAAATAAGTCACTTTGTCTAACTTTTTTGGGTTATAATAGGGTCTCTACACACATGCTGCTATGTATGATAATCTATGTAACTGTATTTGTGTATACCTGAATAAACTTACTAGAATATAAGAGACAAGCACAAAATTAGGAAAAAATGTCAGAGATCACAATAAAACAAATACAGCAAACTGCCGAATAATGACAGCTTGCATAATGAGAACTTTCAAAATAGGAGATATATCTCCTAAGATGGCATTGTCTGACTGAGGGGGAGGGGTATGGAGGACTATAACAATGCTGCTCAGATGCTGCTGCGTTGACAAGTCACGTTTACACGTAGTCAGTCAACAGTGTGCCTGACTGACTGTTGGAGAAATGCCCACAACAGACAGGAACAAACACGTGCACCGTTGAAAAGGCACTGCTGTCCGACTACCAACAACGTATGATTTTTTTTTTAGCAGACTCAAAGTTAGTGGAACTTCATTTAGCAGAAGCTGATTGGTCCCCTAACAGTTTCCAAAGTTAGCGGAACTGTGCCCACCACTGGCTATAGGTTTAGTCTGCCCAAAATGCCCTCAGCATGATAGTGGCTTCCTTTGTACTTAACAAATCAAAATTGTAATCACACATTGTAAACATTGCAAAGAAATAAAATCTTCATCTTTATCTCTCTTATCTTACCATTGCATTGAGCATTGGTGTGAAATTTCCCTATTTTCTGCCTTTTATGCTCATCTTCGTCATCAGGGTGATATACATCAGATCCTTTTTTCCACTACAGATTTCTACAGATTTCTTACATGAAGTCAGTTACTCAGGTAGTGTGAACATCTGGCACCTCTGGGGTTAAAGTGTGGGGGTTCCACCTGACCTACTAGGAGCAATTTTTCCCAATTTCTATTTGCAGAGAACCTTGTTCCTTTCCCAATTCCTGCGAAGATGTGGGCAGCTTTTATTTCCTAGTCAATAAAAGTAGAGCTCAATATTGCACCAGCTGCTGTGACCCTTAAAGACCTTTACAAAAAAATACAAACATGGTATTTTATGATGACTTGACCTACAATATCTCTTTATTTCCTAAAATTATTGTAAATTTTTCAGAGTTCATCAGCTCTGGTTTCCAGAAAGTAACTATCATATAGATCAGGATGGCAACATGGAACATGCTGTAATGCATGTAAACTATCTTATAATGATTACGAGTCGAGATCTGTAGAGCCATGGTTTTTGAATGTCCCTCAAGAGATATCAGTGTTGTCCCACCAAAAATTTTCAGATCATTAGCATTGAGGACTTGTGACCCAGGAATATCCCACGAGGGTATACAGTGGATCCCCGCATACCGTTGGCCTTACATAACGTTAAATCCACATACCGATACATTTTATCGCTAAGATTTTGCCTCGCATACCGCTAAAAAACCCACTCAACGCTGTTCGTCCAAGATGCGTCTAATGTGCGGCCTGAGCCAGCCTCACATGTTCCGCCGATGGCATTGTTTACCAGCCAGCCTCCGCGGTAACATCCAAGCATACAATCGGAACATTTCGTATTATTACAGTGTTTTTGGTGATTTTATCTGCAAAATAAGTGACCATGGGCCCCAAGAAAGCTTCTAGTGCCAACCCTACAGGAATAAGGGTGAGAATTACTAGAGGGATGAAGAAAGAGATCATTGATAAGTATGAAAGTGGAGTGCGTGTCTCCGAGCTGGCCAGGCTGTATAATAAACCCCAATCAACCATCGCTACTATTGTGGGCAACAAAACGGCAATCAAGGAAGCTGTTCTTGCCAAAGGTTCAACTGTGTTTTCGAAACAGAGATCGCAAGTGATGGAAGATGTTGAGAGACTCTTATTGGTATGGATAAATGAAAAACAGATAGCAGGAGATAGCATCTCTCAAGTGATCATAAGTGAAAAGGCTAGGAAGTTGCATCAGGATTTAATTAAAAAAATGCCTGTAACTAGTGATGATGCGAGTGAATTTAAGGCCAGCAAAGGTTGGTTTGAGAGATTTAAGAAGCGTAGTGGCATACATAGTGTGATAAGGCATGGTGAGGCTGCCAGTTTGGACCACAAAGCAGCTGAAAAATATGTGCAGGAATTCAAGGAGTACATAGACAGTGAAGGACTGAAACCTGAACAAGTGTTTAATTGTGATGAAACAGGCCTGTTTTGGAAGAAAATGCCAAGCAGGACCTACATTACTCAGGAGGAAAAGGCACTCCCAGGACATAAGCCTATGAAAGACAGGCTTACTCTTCTCATGTGTGCCAATGCTAGTGGTGATTGCAAAGTGAAGCCTTTATTAGTGTATCACTCAGAAGCTCCCAGAGCATTCAGGCAAAAGAATGTCCTCAAGGCTAATTTGTGTGTGCTGTGGAGGGCAAACAGTAAGGCATGGGTCACTAGGGACTTTTTCTATGACTGGTTACACCATGCATTTGCCCCCAATGTGAAAGATTACCTAACTGAAAAGAAATTAGACCTTAAGTGCCTCCTGGTGTTAGACAATGCCCCTGGTCATCCTACAGACGTGGCAGAGCGACTTTATGGGGACATGAGCTTCATTAAGGTGAAGTTTTTTGCCTCCTAATACCACTCCTCTCCTGCAGCCCATGGACCAGCAGGTTATTGCAAACTTCAAAAAACTGTACACAAAAGCTCTGTTTGAAAGGTGCTTTGTAGTGACCTCAGAAACTCAACTGACTCTAAGAGAGTTTTGGAGAGAGCACTTTAATATCCTCAATTGTGTAAACCTTATAGGTAAGGCTTGGGAGGGAGTGACTAAGAGGACCTTGAACTCTGCTTGGAAGAAACTGTGGCCAGAATGTGTAGACCAAAGGGATTTTGAAGGGTTTCAGGCTAACCCTGAGAGGAGTATGCCAGTTGAGGAATCCATTGTGGCATTGGGAAAGTCCTTGGGGCTGGAGGTTAGTGGGGATGATGTGGAAGAGTTGGTGGAGGAGGACAATGAAGAACTAACCACTGATGAGCTGCTAGATCAACTTCAACAACAAGAGGCCAGACCTGAGGAAACTGGTTCGGAGGAGGGGAGAGAGAAACTGAAGAAGTTGCCTACTACAAAGATTAAGGAAATCTGTGCAATGTGGCTGAAAGTGCAAACCTTTATGGATGAAAATCACCCTCACACAGCTATTGCAAGCCGTGCTGGTGACTATTACACTGACAATCTTGTGAAACACTTTAGGGAAGTCATAAAGGAACGAGAGGTACAGGCCACTATGGACAGATATGTTGTGCGACAGAAGTCCAGCGACTCTGAAGCTGGTCCTAGTGGCATTAAAAGAAGAAGGGAAGTAACCCCAGAAAAGGACTTGACACCTCAAGTCTTAATGGAAGGGGATTCCCCTTCTAAACACTAAGACTCTCTCCTCCTCCCATCCCATCAATCACCACCAGATCTTCAATAAAGGTAAGTGTCATGTAATTGTGCATGCCTTTTTCAGTTTGTGTGTATTAAAATTAATATTTCATGTGGTAAAAATTTTTTTTTTCATACTTTGGGGTGTCTTGCACGGATTAATTTGATTTCCATTATTTCTTATGGGGAAAATTCATTCGCATAACGATAATTTCGCATAACAATGAGCTCTCAGGAACGGATTAATATCGTTATGCGGGGGTCCACTGTATATCAGTGTAGCTAATTGCACCGGGGTTTTTTGATCTTCTGGATGTGACCCACAACAGTCAACCAACAGTGCCCTGTGGCCTGATCGCTAAAGCTCTTGCTTCACAATGCGAGGGTCTGCGTTTGATTCCCGGCACGGAGTTAGTCAACTTGTGTGGGTTGCATCCTGGGACATGGACCTAATTCGCCCGAAATGCTCTGCATAACAAGTGGCTTTCTTTTATATTTTATTATCACACTGGCCGATTCCCACCAAAGCAGGGTGGCCCGAAAAAGCCAGTGTGATAATAAAATATAAAAGAAAGCCACTTGTTATGCAGAGCATTTCGGGCTTTCTATATAGTAGTATGTCATTGATGTCAGCTAGGACTGTATACCTTGTACATGTACTTTTAGTAAATAAAGATATTATTGTACAAGAAAGGTATGCAATACTGACAAGATTTATTATTATTATTATTATTATTATTATTATTATAAACGTCCAGGTACCTACCTACTTTTAGGTGAATGGGGACAAGTGTAAGGAAACATGCCCAATTTTGCCATTTAAGACATGATAAAACCGTGTCTTTTTATATACAGTATACATTTATTTCAAGGTAGTACTAAACCAGCAGGATGATACAGCACCCTAGGGAAGCAGGGTAACAATCAGATTCAGTCGAAGGAGAGAAAGTGTAGCTCCAGTTCTTTGGATTAAGAACCCTTCATGGGCGCCATGGTATCTCTTGATGGGCCCGGGGTACTTTAGATATCTGTGGATTGACGGTTCTACCACTTAAGCCACGAGCTCCTGTCCACTTACTAGCCACACCAAGTGCTTAACCAACATAACTAAACAAGATGATTATCACCCACAATAATGGGCCGTAATGGAAATAAGTCACTGTCTGACTTTTTTGGGTTATCCTAGGTTCTCTACACATATGCTGCTATGTATGATAATTCTATGTAACTGTATTTGTGTATACCTGAATAAACTTACTTACTTACTTGCTTACTTACTTACTAACTTTTAAGGACCATTATGCAGAAAAAAAAGTGTACAACTTACCTCGTAGATTAGCATCCACTGTCTACCAGTTAAAGCCTCTTTGTCACCTTATTTACCAACATTTAAGGGTCCTTCACAGACTGGTAACCATCCTCACACTGACATCTTAACCAGTCACCTAACAACAACATTCACCAGTTGCTTCAGACACATAAATCCACCTCCACCTATTAACCAGTTACCTTACACCCCCCGCCCACCAGTTAACACTAAAACAACCTCGCTAAATGCCGATACCCTCATTAACTGTGTCTTGCCACTCACCCTTTCTTCTTCTACCCTCCACCCTCTCTTCACAACAGCAGTTCCTGGTTAACAGGTCAGTCAGGGGTTGAAAACTGGGCCAGGTAGAAGTGTTTACCCCCGAGTGTGGTACACAGGTCCGGCTGCGATGGTTCCCTCACAGCTTGGCCCACCGCACTATTTCAAACTCTCTCTATCGTCACCCATCCATTAACTTTCTGCTGTAGTGCCTATTGTTTAATCATCCATCCATTAACTGGCTACAGTAGTGCCTTTTGTATTGCCACCTATGTATTAACTGCCCCACAGAGTTATTGTGAGGAGAATTATCATCTATCTGGCTACTGTCACCTTGTATAAAAAAAAACCTTTGTAACTTGTCATGATTGTGACCAGACCTACCTGGAGTTCATTACTTTTGTAAATTGTGAGTTCATTACCTTCGTAATTGTGAGTCCATTACCTCTGTAACTTGCTCAGCTATCAAAACTTTGGAGTCCATTTGACCATAAACAGAAATATCAATCTCAATCTCAAAATAATTAATCTTAACTAGTCATAAGTTGGCCTGTGATACTCCAATACTGAAACTATGTATAGTGCCAAAACAAAAGCATTCACATTGCTAAACTCACAAACTAGTATTTAGTCACTTAGCCATAATACCAACTTACCTCATAATTTTGTAATATTTTAAACTTAAGATTTAATTTAAGTCTGCCCGAAATGCCTAGCCATGCTAGGTGTTCTAGTGGTACACTCTGTAATTATTATTTTACTACATGTAAACCACACAATAACCAAATTCTGTAAACTCAGCATTGTAATCATTATAGAGAATAAACTTTGAATTGAATTGGACCAATTATGTACCTCTGTAATCTTTTGACTACCGCCCACAGGATGGGTATGGGTTGCATAATAGACATATTAAACTAACTGTCACCTTCTAGAAACTGCCCCACGGTGATGTCACTGGGTAGAAACTGTCCTACGGTGATGTTACTGTGTAGAAACTGTCCCACGGTGATGTTACTTTGTAGAAACTGTCCCACGGTGATGTCACTGTGTAGAACTGTCCCACGGTGATGTCACTGTGTAGAAACTCCCACGGTGATGTCACTGTGTAGAAACTGTCCCACGGTGATATCACTGTGTAGAAACTGTCCCACGGTGATGTTACTGTGTAGAAACTGTCCCACAGCGATGTCACTGTGTAGAAACTGTCCCACGGTGATGTTACTCTGTAGAAACTGTCCCACGGTGATGTCACCATGCAGAAACTGTCCCACGGCGATGTCACCATGCAGAAACTGTCCCACGGTGATGTCACCATGCACTGTCCCACGGTGATGTCACCATGCAGAAACTGTCCTACGGTGATGTTACCATGCAGAAACTGTCCCATGGTGATGTCACCATGCAGAAACTGTCCTACGGTGATGTTACCATGCAGAAACTGTCCCATGGTGATGTCACCATGCAGAAACTGTCCCACGGTGATGTCACTATGCAGAAACTGTCCCACGGTGATGTCACCATGTAGAAACTGTCCCACGGTGATGTCACCATGCACTGTCCCACGGTGATGTCACCATGCAGAAACTGTCCTACGGTGATGTTACCATGCAGAAACTGCCCCATGGTGATGTCACCATGTAGAAACTGTCCCACGGTGATGTCACTATGCAGAAATGTCCCACGGTGATGTCACTATACAGAAACTATCCCACGGTGATGCCACCATGTAGAAATTGTCCCACGATGATGTCACTATGCAGAAACTGTCCCACGGTGATGTCACTATGCAAAGACTGTCCTACGATGATGTCACTATGCAGAAACTGTCCTATGGTGATGTCACCGTGCAGAAACTGTCCCACGTCTATGTCACTATCGAAAAAATTGTCGCACGATAGGGTATGTGCTTTACAGAAATGACTGCTTACAAACTAACACCTTCACCTTGGAGCCCGGCCATGGGCTCCGAGAGTAGGCTGTTGCTGCTGCTGATGGCCCGCTGACCCACAGGTCCATCTCAGCCTGGTTGATCTGGCATCTGATGAAGATGCTTCTCCAGTTCCTCTTGAAGACTTTCTACACTTGTCCCAGCAGTGTTTCTGATATCTTCTTGCAAGATGTTGAATAGTCTAGGGCCACGGACGTTGATACAGTGTTTCCTTAATGTGTCCACATTACCCTTGCTTTTCATTGAGTCTATTTTGCATTTTTTTTCCGTATCTCTCACTCCAGTATGTTATTATGGCAGTGTGCAGATTTGGGACAAGACCCTCAAGTACTTTCCATGTATATATTACCATGTCACCAATTATTGCAACACTAACAAATCCATTGAATCCTCCACCTTCTCAGCGATTCTCAAAATAGCGAGGGTCACCCCGATCCACACAGGAGGTGATCAAGCCGACTTGAATAACTATAGACCCAAATCTAACTTACCACTGCTCTCTAAAATCTTTGAAAAAATTAATTCATAGACAGATCTGTTCCTACCTCGTCTCACACAACATACTAAACCCCCTGTCAGTTTGGATTCAGGAATAATAAAAACACAAATGATGCTATTATACACATGCTAGAACTAATATACATCGCTCCCGAGAAGAAGTCCCGTAAAGCTTTTGATACAGTCGACCATGAATTGCTGCAATTTAAATTAACACACCATGGTATAAGAGGGCACTCCCTCAACTACCTAAAGTCATACCTTAGTAACAGAAGCCAATATGTGTATACAAATGGTGCACCCTCTTCCACTCAACCAGTCACAGTAGGTGTCCAACAAGGAAGTGTCCTTGGACCACTCCTCTTTCTCATCTACATCAATGACCTACCGAATGCATCACAGCTACTCAAACCCACATTATTTGCAGATGACACTACATACGTCTTCTCTCACCCAAACCCAGTCATACTCGCCAACACTGTCAATGCTGAATTGCAAAAAATATCTACCTGGATGATGAGTAATAATCTTACCCTAAATACTGACAAAATCTATTCCATTCAGTTTGGAACCAGAGCTGCAAATGTGCCACTTAACATAATGCTAAACGGATCGCCCGTCACAAGACTCACAGAGGGAAAATTCCTAGGAATCCACCGTGACAGTAGCCTCAAATTCCAGACACATATACAACAAATTTCCATGAAAATCTTTAAGACAGTAAGCATACTATCAAAGATACGGTACTATGTTCCACATTTAGCTCTCCTTGCACTGTATCATTCACTCATCTACCCTTATCTCACATATAGAATTTGTGCATGGGGATCAGCAACATTAAATCACCTAAGACCACTAATAACCCAGCAAAAGACTGCAGTAAGAATGATAACAAATTCCCACTCATGCCAGCATACTTCACCAATTTTCAAAAGTCTAAATCTGCTCACCATAAAGAACATCCATACTTATTCATGTGCCTACTACATACATAGAACACTACCTTCAAACATACACCCTCCACTCAAACTTCTCCTCACTAACCTTAACAGGACACACGACCAAAACACAAGACACAGATCTCTTTTTGATGTGCCCTGTGTCCATATCACACTGTGTAAAAACTCTATGCACATAAAGGGCCTCAAAATTTGGAATTCATTACCAGAAAATACTAAAGTAACCCGGTCTGAACATCAATTTAAGGCTCTTCTCAAAAGTCACTTACTCACCCTAGACTAAATACTCAATATTTAACTTTACCAAACAAAATCTCCCAATTACCTAAATCTTAAAACTTCAATACTAGACGCCCAAGTTCATACATTGACTAATACTACATAGTAGCATAAATACCTACCCAAAACAGTACTGCTCTGCACCCAGTTGTAGCATTCTTATACTGTAAACTACTTTCAACAAATCGAAATGTTATATTCCCATAATATAATTTCAATATTTACTACTGTACAACCTAAACTATGATAAATTTCTTTAGTATTAAGTAGTCAGTAAGACATTAAATTACGTCTGCCCATAATGCCTAGGCATGATAGTGGTTCTCTTTGTACTGCAACTCTTTATTGTAAATACATAATCTCAATGTACTACTTGCAAAGAAATAAAAGTGATTTGATTTGATGTATCTCTCTCTCCTCCGCTCCGGTGAGTACGTATTTAAAACTTGAAGGCGTTCCCAATAATTTAAATACGTACTTTGTTGGATCTATGTGGGCCGCAAACGATCTCTGTATCAGTTGCAGCTCTGAAATTTCTCTTGCCCTGAACGGGTCCGTCAGCACTGAAAAGTGTCACCATTAGCATTTTTTCCCTTGTTTTGGAAATTCTCAGTATCCACACCGTAATCCTCCTGTCTCTCGTGACCTTGGTCTTATTGTGTCTTTTGAAGGAAAGGTCAGTTGACAATTATTCCAGTAGTCTTCTGGCAGGGCTGCATCAGCTCTTGTTGCCACCTCCCTAGTTAAGAACGATAATAAATTTGTTGAACTAGGCATAAGAATTAACAACTGGGCGTCTACATTGCAAACTGAATTGTCTGCAATCCTAATGGCGCTAAAGCTAACCTATGACACTGAGCTTGACTATCATCATTACTGATTCTATGTCATCACTGAAGGCTCTTGACTCATATAATGACTCCAACAACATACATACTGGAGAAGCCAGGTATAGATACTCAAAAATCAGGACAAAGGAATTAATGCACAATTGCTATGGATCCCATCAAACAATGGATTACTCCTTCATGATAAAGCTGATATGTTAGCCAAGAAGAGTACCCAGAAGGAGAATGTAGAATATAACTTTAGTATATCTGTGTCTAGCATTAGGAATAATATTAGGAGAGAAGTCAATAATGAAAATGATTGTCATAGGAATGCAGTTAGAAGCGTGAGTAGATCTATAACCTACTATGATAACATGAACGTAGATAAGTATGTTTATGGAGCAACTTGCAAAGTGAACAGACTGACTGATGTTGTAGTGGCCAGGTTTAGGCTTGGTTACAAGTACTTCTGGCAGTTTGGGAGACACACAGATGATGCTCAAACTAAATGCAAATTATGTGATCAGGCATATGGTCACTGCCTCGAACACTGAGCTTAATTGTCCACTTATTGAGGAATACAGGGATAGACATGTCAAGATATCTTATTAATGAAAATTAGTAGCAGATAAGTGAACTGTAGATATAAATCTATAAGTACACCTGTTAACCCTTTTGGTGCCTAGTTCCTAGGCCTTTTGTGTATCCATATGTCCTTGCGCTACCGTCCATAGGATTGATATAGGGTGCACAATAAACTAGCCACTTCGGTGGCAAATTCTTCTGTAGTTTGAAGCATTGCCCAAGACAAAACCCATTCTAGTGCTCTCCCACTTATAGTCAGTTCTTAGAACACTTTGCTGGAGTATTGTCCAGAATTGGGCCCAAGTGTGAGACAACTTAATGTTTTTCAGTCGCTGCGCAATCCGAGTAAGGTATTGCTGTAAGTTCTTGTGTTTCTTGGCTCCTGTATGATTCCTTTAAGACTCAACTTGCTAAATATACAAGACATACACTCATATTATTGTGCTTACTACATATACAGAACTTTAAACTCCACGGTAAACCCTTCCCTAAAACTATACTGGACAGTTACAACAGAATGCACAGTCACAATACAAGGCATAAGGCACTTTTCAATATCCCTCGAGTCAGACTCGCACTCTGCAAGAACACTATGCGCATAAAAGGCCCGAAGATCTGGAACTCGCTACCAGAACAGGTCAAGGATCCCCAGACAGCCTATAAATTTAGGACTCTGCTAAAAAATCATCTTATCTCACAATATTAACTAAATCAACCAAACATCTGCTAACTAGTTTTATCATGTGACCTCTAGGCTCTTAATTCTGCCAATCCATAAAATCATTTTGTTTCTCAATATTAACCAAACCTGCCAAAACATCTGCTAATTAGTCTTATGTGACCTCCTGGCTTTTAATTCTGCCATTCCATAAAACATTACCACCTGCACCATTACTTGTAAGTTAGATTTTGTACTAAGTTTACATAAGATTTATTAAGTTCAAATAAGATTGTAAAACAGCTAACCACTATTCTATGTTTAGTTTTAAGTATAATTACTATGTACTATTATCTTAACTAGTTTTAATTAGTTACTGTGTATTAGGATTAGTTTGCCCGAAATGCCTCGGCATGATGGTGGCTATCTTTGTACTTGGCAAATCAAAATTATAATTACACACTGTAACCTTTACAAAGAAATAAACTTTATTTATTTATTTATTTATTTATTTATTTGGCCAGTGCATCCTTCCGTATTTCAGATAGACTGGCCACTTTGTGAAGCTCTGTGATTTTTCGATTTTGCCTGCAAAGGGAGTCTCTCTCTCTCTCCCTCTCTCTCTCTCTCTCTCTCTCTCTCTCTCTCTCTCTCTCTCTCTCTTTGTTTTACACAGGGTTTGACAAGGTTAAGGATCCCTAGCTTTATTGACAAACTATTTACAGGTTAAGGATTCCTAACTTTATTGGCAAGCTAAGAGCTGTTACCTACATCAGCTCATTTGAAAGCATTTTTATTGTTATGAGACGTACAAGTAGGGAACAGGATGAAGTTGGAGCCATCTGTGGGCCAGCATTTTCATTTGATCAACTAACTTTATCTCGTTGACATCATTATGCTGTACGAATGTGTTCCATACTCGAGTCATCCTGGGTATATAGGATCTCAGATGGAGTGAAGTCCTGGAGAAGGGTACAGCCAGAGTGAAGTTGCTGTTTTCTGCCCGTCTTGTGGCATAAAAGCTTGTTTCACGCTGTCCTCGAAGTGGATCCAAGTGTGGTACTTTGACAATATTGGCCTTGTACATAACAGTAAGGCCACCCACATCCCTCCTATGTTGAAGGCTCTGCTGAAATGACAGATCTATCCAGAATGGGTCCAGGCGAGAGATGAGACGTCTTGCTCTGTTCTCTACTCTGTCAAGCAGTCGCAGATGAGAGGGGGGGCAGGCAAACCAAGAAAGTGGAGCATACTCAAGGTGCGAGCGTACTTGTGCCTCGTACAGAATCTTGCAACCCCTACTGTCAAGTAGATGCGAGATACGGCGAAGTGCTGTAAGCTTCCTGGCTGCCTTGTTTGCAAGATTTACAACATGGTTCTTCATGGTTAGTTTGGAGTCAAATTTCACCCCAAGGATATCAACTTCTTCTCTAGGTGCCAACACCCTCCCATTCATCCTTACTACTGCACCAGCATTACCATCATGGTGCCTAGAGACGATCATCATTTGCGTTTTCTCAGGTGCAAATGTTACTTGCCATCTATTTCCTCTCTCTCTCTCTCTCTCTCTCTCTCTCTCTCTTACTAGTTTTCATCTCTTCTTTTTTCTCACACTCCCCTAAGAAAAAAAGAGATGTAAATAGAAAGATAGAGAGATGCTCTCTCTACAGGCGAAGGTGAAGAATCACAGAGCTTCTCAAAGGGGTCATTCTATCTAAGATACGGCCAGAGAAATAGAAAACATCGAACTTAAGCTTATGGAATCATACAGGAGCTAAGAAACACAGAACTAACTTAAAGAAATAAAGAAATTGAAAGGAACCCAAGATATTTCTTTTATGCCAAATCTAAGGCAAAAAACATATCCAGTATTGGGCCCTGGCTTAAACGAGATGGGACTTATACCGATGATAACAAAGAAATGAATGAGATACTGAAATCCCAATATAACTCAACGTTAGGTAAGACACATATGCAACAGTTAGGTATCTTTATTTCGAAACGTTTCGCCTACACAGTAGGCTTCTTCAGTCGAGTACAGAAAAGTTGATAGAAGCAGAAGAGACTTGAAGACGATGTAATCAGTCCATCACCCTTAAAGTTTTGAGGTGGTCAGTCCCTCAGTCTGGAGAAGAGCATTGTTCCAAAGTTTGAAACAATATGGAGTTGAAGTGACAGGATGGAGCCTTATATAGCGCCAGGAGGTGAGACGTAGGTCACTAGTAGAACACAGATGTTGGGAGGTCAGGTCCCTCTCAAATCCAGCCGTTCTCACTAGTAGAGGTAGTCGAAGTTGATTTCAGGTCTGTACCAAGATACCTTACTGTGTAGACGAAACGTTTCGAAATAAAGATACCTAACTGTTGCATATGTGTCTTACCTAACAATCTGTCGGTATTTTATACCATTTTAATGTTCAATAACTCAACGTTTAGTGAGCCGTTAATCAGACTAAGGGTCAATAATCCAAATTATTTATTATGACCGAGACTCAAAATTTTGTTAATTCCAGAATTTCTAAGATAATCCTAACATCACAGGACTTTTAGAAAGCAATAAATGATATGTTATGCACTCTGCCCCAGGCCCAAATTCATGGAACTCCATGTTCATGAAGAAATGCAAGAAACCCCTTGCATGTGCCTTAAATATTCTATGGAAAGGGAGCAGAGACACATGGGTCGTCCCGCAGTCACTAAAAGCAACGGATATAGCCCCACTTCACAAAGGTGGCAGCAAAGGAATTACAAAGAATTACAGACTGATAGCACTAACGCCGCACATAATAATAATAATCTTTGAAAGGGTTCTAAGAAGCAAGCTCGCCAACCATCTGGACACTCAATTGTTGCGTAATCCAGGACAGCACGGGTTTAGAGCAGGTCGCTCCTGCCTCTCGCAACTACTGGACCATTATGACATGGTCGTGAATGCACTGGAGGACAAACAAAATGCAGATGTAGCATACGCATATTTTGCAAAAACCTTCAACAAGTGCGATCATGGTGTAATAGTACACAAAGTGCGTGATGAAGGAATAATATGAAAAGTAGGGTAGATGGATCTATAACTTCCTAGCAAATAGAACACAAAGAGTAATAGTAAGCAGAGTAAAGTCAGAGGCGGCTACACTAAAAAGCTCTGTTCCACAAGCTACAGTACTCGCTCCTTTTACTCATTTTCATATATGATACAGACAGAGATGTAAGCACCGTGACCTCCTTTGCTGACGATACCAGAATTTGCATGACAGTGTCATCCATTAATTAAGGACACTGCAAATCTCCAAGCAAAACAGTTTCTGTATGGTGACATCACCATGGGACAATTTTTGCATTGTGACGTCACATCTTCGTGGGACAGTTTCTGCATGGTGACATCACCGTGGGACAGTTTCTGCGTGGTGACATAACCATGGGACTTACCTGTGTAGATGCCAATTAGTTTTTTTTTTTATTGTAAAATTTAAATACTGCTCTTAAGGCGATGATGTCTGAACGCTGTCATGTTGACTACTTGGTAGTGCAATATTAGAGCGGCTTCAAGTTTTATGTGCTTGTGCATTTTAAGATATTGGTCTCTTTGGCCCCTCTGAAAGATTTAAATCGCATTGAGTCTGTGTATGTCCTAATTTATTGAAGAAATTTGGACATTAGATTATATAAATTGTTGTGACTGCCTCTTCTCATTCCCTTCAAATCTTCAAGTCAATATTTAGTAGCATTATCACCTTACGCCACACTGCACATTTCGAATCGTGTGTATTGAGGTACAGAGGGCTGGGGTTATGGATACAGAGATACTTTCCTCGGATCGCGTAGCGATCGAAATACATCTAGTTTAGCTAAGTCATCAAGTCTGTCGTATGGAAAACTTGTCGTCTGATGTCAACCGTGTCCCGTCGTAGTGTGACGTAGAACTCAACTAGTGCTTTGTGTAGTATTAACAGGAGAGACTATGTGATGGCAGGGTTTACTGTTTTCAGGAGGACTCTTGCTAAGACTTCAGAGATGGTGAAGCTGCCTTTGTTTTGTTTAATCGTATTAGAAACAGCTATTAGTGAAGATTCAAGACACTTGCGTCTGCGGAAATTGGTTTCTTTGATCACTAATTGGGCGTCCCTGAATTTCATGAGATGCTTGGTGGAATTTCGGTGTTGTACACAGGCGTTGTTCAAGTTATCGTTCCTACATGCGTAAATGTGTTCATTGAGGCGGATGTCGAGGTTTCTTGCTGTTTCACCTACATAAATCTTGTCGCAGCCTCCACAGGGTATAGTGTAAACCCCTGCTTTGACTGGTTCGTGGTGCTTGGATTTTGTTCTGGTTAGATCCTTTATTGAAGTGCTGGAAGCGATGGCGACTCTGGTGGTAGTTTGTGAAAGTACTTTAGAAACATTCAGTGCAACCTGGCTGTTGGGAAGAATTATAACTTTGTTAGGAGTGGTGTTGGTGGGTGGAGAATTAATGATCTGAAGAGCTCTTTTCTTGCAATATTTGATGAAAAGGGGAGGAAAATGTAAATCAGTGAAGGTTTGGTGAATGTATGTACATTCCTCGTCAAGAAACTCAGAACTACAAATTCGGTACGCTCTTAGGAAAAATCCGATGATGATGCCTCTTTTGGTTCTAGTATCTTGACTGGAATAGAAGTGTGTGAGATCATTTTTATTTGTAGGTTTCCGATAAACTTGAAATCTTAGGTTGTTGTCTACTTTGTGGATGAGGACGTCTAGGAAAGGTATCTTGTCATTGGACTCTTCTTCTAGTGTAAACTGGATCGCCAGTTCAACTGCGTTGAGCCTTGCCTGAAGATTCCGTAAATCAAAACGTTTGGGAGTTATTACGAGAACGTCGTCCACGTAACGTAACCAAGTGACGCTTGAAGGGATGATGTTAGCGAAGTGTTCGGACTTTAGGTGTTCCATGTACAAGTTGGCTAAGACGGCACTGATGGGGGACCCCATTCCCATGCCGTAGGTTTGTTTGAAGAGTCTGTTGTTGAAAGAAAAACAGTTGAAATTAACACAGAGTTCAGTCAAGTCAACAAAATCTCCGAGAGGTAGAGGAAGATTAAGGTCCTGATTGACTTTACGTCGTAGAGCCTCGATGGCTTTAGAGGTAGGCACTTTTGTGAAGAGGGAAGTCACGTCCAAACTGCTTAGTTTCTTGTTACAGATGGAGAGGTTTCGGATGCGGTTGAGAAGGTCGCCTGAATGCTTATGAGCGGGGCTGATGGTCCCCAGAAGGCAGGAAAGATGTTTGGCAAGAACTCCGGCAAGTTTGTGTGGTGCACTGCCTATACCTGACGTGATTGGTCTGAGAGGAATATTATGTTTATGGGTCTTGGGTAAACCATACATGTATGCTGGTTTAGGGTTGCTGGGTAACAAATACAGAAGTTTCTTCCCTTCTCTAGTGCGTTTGAGTATTTGTCTGGATTTGTATAGAAAATCCTTCGTGAGTGTCTCCCACTGTTGAGTGCTGATGGGTTCGTATTGTAGATTGATCGCTGTGACACGGCCACTAGTTGTAGCCTCGCTGTAACACGGCCACTAGTTGTAGCCTCGCTGTTACATGGTCACTAGTTGTAGCCTCGCTGTTAAATGGTCACTAGTTGTAGCCTCGCTGTTACATGGTCACTCGTTGTACCTTCGCTGTTACATGGCCACTAGTTGTAGCCTCGCTGTAACACGGTCACTAGTTGTAGCCTCGCTGTAACACGGTCGTTAGTTGTGGCCTCGCTGTTACATGGCCACTAGTTGTAGCCTCGATGTAACACGGCCACTAGTTGTAGCCTCGCTGTTACATGGTCACTAGTTGTAGCCTCGCTGTTATATGGTCACTAGTTGTAGCCTCGCTGTAACATGGTAACTAGTTGTAGCCTTGCTGTAACATGGTCACTAGTTGTAGCCTCGCTGTTACATGGTCACTAGTTGTAGCCTCGCTGTTACATGGTCACTAGTTGCAGCCTCGCTGTAACATGGTCACTAGTTGTAGCCTCGCTGTAACATGGTCACTAGTTGTAGCCTCGCTGTTACATGGTCACTAGTTGTATCCTCGCTGTTACATGGTCACTAGTTGTAGCTTCGCTGCTACATGGTCACAAGTTGTAGCCTCGCTGTTACATGGTCACTCGTTGTAGCTTCGCTGTTACATGGCCACTAGTTGTAGCCTCGCTGTAACACGGTCACTAGTTGTAGCCTCGCTGTAACACGGTCGTTAGTTGTGGCCTCGCTGTTACATGGCCACTAGTTGTAGCCTCGATGTAACACGGCCACTAGTTGTAGCCTCGCTGTTACATGGTCACTAGTTGTAGCCTCGCTGTTATATGGTCACTAGTTGTAGCCTCGCTGTAACATGGTAACTAGTTGTAGCCTTGCTGTAACATGGTCACTAGTTGTAGCCTCGCTGTTACATGGTCACTAGTTGTAGCCTCGCTGTTACATGGTCACTAGTTGCAGCCTCGCTGTAACATGGTCACTAGTTGTAGCCTCGCTGTTACATGGTCACTAGTTGTAGCCTCGCTGTTACATGGTCACTAGTTGTAGCCTCGCTGTTACATGGTCACTAGTTGTAGCCTCGCTGTAACACGGCCACTAGTTGTAGCCTCGCTGTTACATGGTCACTAGTTGTAGCCTCGCTGTTACATGGTCACTAGTTGTAGCCTCGCTGTTACATGGTCACTAGTTGTAGCCTCGCTGTTACATATGATATCAGTGAGAGTTAGGTGCGTTTGAGATTCATGGACTTCTTAAATAGTGAGTGAGTATGACAGTGACTCTACATATTTTATTAACCACTTGTCGGTTGCGCCGACTGCAGTAATCACACCCTTGTACAAGTATGATGGAAATTTCAATGAGGTGCTATATAGATTACTCCTGTTCTTCATGGTACTCGCCCAAGCCACAAAAAGAAAAAAATGAAAAACAGATTACAAATCATCTAAAATAAGAGAATGAGATTGGTCGTGCCTGCGGCTCAAGAGGACGTGTAGGCCAGAATTAACCAAGAAGACGTGTAGGCCAGAATTAACCAAGAAGACGTGTAGGCCAGAATTAACCAAGAAGACGTGTAGGCCAGAATTAACCAAGGAAACTGGAAATGCTATAAGGAACTAGAATGGGTTTCCTGATCATGTCAAGGCCAATCTTACAGAAAACACTTAAAACAGAGCTGAAAAAAATAGTACCCCGCGGAAGAAGCTTCAGAAACGGCAGAATGTAATTTCTTATATTGTTAACATTCTCATGAGGCATTTTTCATCTAAAAATCTTCCTTGTTTATGTTGACTGTTGTTGATTGGTTTTATAGTAGTGTACTGTAACATGCATATTTATGCCTAAGTGCTTATATATGCATTTATATATGTCGAACGAAAAGTATCAACATTGACCTCCAATAGAATCAAATCTGTTTGAATTTACTGGGTCATTAGAGGTTAAGTCTTCACAATGTAATGAAAATGTATGTGTGCCCTTATGACCATTTGAGAAAATGGTATCTGTTATGTACTGATTACCTTAACAAAAACTTGGTATAAAACAAGCTATGTTACGAAGAGGCTTATTTACCCCTGTCTCACCTATGGAATTTGTGTATGGGGCTCAACAACAATAAACCATCTAAGACCATTAATTACCGAACAAAAGGCTGCAGTCAGAATGATAACAAATTCCCACTACAGGCAGAAACACTCCACCAATATTCAAAACACTAAACCTACTCACCGCACAAAGCATCCATACTTATTACTGCACCTACTACATACATAGAACACTTAACTCCGACATAAACCCTCCCCTCAAACGTCTCCTTACCAACCTCAACAGAACACATGACCATAACACAAGGTACAGATCACTCTTCGATGTTCCTCGTGTCCATCTCACGCTATGCAAAAACTCAATGCACATAAAACGCCCTAAAATCTGGAATTCATTACCTGTGAATATAAAAGAAACACTGTCTGTTTATAAATTCAAGTCTCTTCTCAAAAATCACTTACTCACCCACAACTAAATAAATACTGAATAATTGTATCTCATAAATGTTTCTCATTATTGTATCTCATAAATGTCTAACCTGTGACCCAATCAAACTTTATTTTTTAATTACATTACCTAACATAATACTCCATTCTAGTGATTACACAGCAACACAGTAATGACCATATGACCTGTCTTTGTAATACTCATTTGTACTAAATTGTTATCTGTTTACAAAAATGTTTTTACCACTGAATATATCATTGCTTAGTTAATCTTAAGTTAATTTTAAGCCTGCCCATAATGCTCTGCATACAAGGGGCTTTGGCATGTTGCACTGTAATAACTGTATTCCTTTGTACTTCACTGTATCATGTTCAAATTAATAAATAAAAAAAATAAATAAATAAATGGTAAGACCGCGTGATACCAGGATAGTGTCATGGTAGACCGCGTTATATCAGGATATAGTGTCATGGTAGACCGCGTGATACCAGGATACAGTGTCATGGTAGACCGCGTTATATCAGGATATAGTGCCATGGTAGACCGCGTGATACCAGGATACAGTGTCATGGTAGACCGCGTTATATCAGGATATAGTGTCATGGTAGACCACGTGATACCAGGATACAGTGTCATGGTAGACCACGTGGTACCAGGATACAGTGTCATGGTAGACCGCGTGATACCAGGATAGTGTCATGGTAGACCGCGTTATACCAGGATACAGTGTCATGGTAGACCGCGTGATACCAGGATATAGTGTCATGGTAGACCGCGTGATACCAGGATACAGTGTCATGGTAGACCGCGTTATATCAGGATATAGTGTCATGGTAGACCGCGTTATATCAGGATATAGTGTCATGGTAGACCGCGTGATACCAGGATACAGTGTCATGGTAGACCGCGTTATATCAGGATATAGTGTCATGGTAGACCGCGTGATACCAGGATACAGTGTCATGGTAGACCGCGTGGTACCAGGATACAGTGTCATGGTAGACCGCGTGATACCAGGATACAGTGTCATGGTAGACCGCGTGGTACCAGGATACAGTGTCATGGTAGACCGCGTTATATCAGGATATAGTGTCATAGTAGACCGCGTGATACCAGGATACAGTGTCATGGTAGACCGCGTTATATCAGGATATAGTGTCATGGTAGACCGCGTGATACCAGGATACAGTGTCATGGTAGACCGTGTGATACCAGGATACAGTGTCATGGTAGACCGCGTGATACCAGGATACAGTGTCATGGTAGACCGCGTGATACCAGGATACAGTGTCATGGTAGACCGCGTGATACCAGGATACAGTGTCATGGTAGACCGCGTGATACCAGGATACAGTGTCATGGTAGACCACGTGATACCAGGATACAGTGTCATGGTAGACCACGTGATACCAGGATACAGTGTCATGGTAGACCACGTGATACCAGGATACAGTGTCATGGTAGACCACGTGATACCAGGATACAGTGTCATGGTAGACCGCGTGATACCAGGATACAGTGTCATGGTAGACCGCGTGATACCAGGATACAGTGTCATGGTAGACCACGTGATACCAGGATACAGTGTCATGGTAGACCGCGTGATACCAGGATACAGTGTCATGGTAGACCGCGTGATACCAGGATACAGTGTCATGGTAGACCACGTGATACCAGGATACAGTGTCATGGTAGACCACGTGATACCAGGATACAGTGTCATGGTAGACCGCGTGATACCAGGATACAGTGTCATGGTAGACCACGTGATACCAGGATACAGTGTCATGGTAGACCGCTTGATACCAGGATACAGTGTCATGGTAGACCGCGTGATACCAGGATACAGTGTCATGGTAGACCGCGTTACCAGGATACAGTGTCATGGGATATAGTGTCATAGTAGACCGCGTGATACCAGGATACAGTGTCATGGTAGACCGCGTTATATCAGGATATAGTGTCATGGTAGACCGCGTGATACCAGGATACAGTGTCATGGTAGACCGCGTTATATCAGGATATAGTGTCATGGTAGACCGCGTGATACCAGGATATAGTGTCATGGTAGACCGCGTGATACCAGGATATAGTGTCATGGTAGACCGCGTGATACCAGGATACAGTGTCATGGTTGACCGCGTTATATCAGGATATAGTGTCATGGTAGACCGCGTGATACCAGGATACAGTGTCATGGTAGACCACGTGATACCAGGATACAGTGTCACTGACTCGTGACTCTTGTATAAGTGTTAGACTTTAGAGTGACATATAAGCCTTTACTTGACGCCTGCACTGTGTGTTTGTGTGTGTGCTCACCTAATTGTGGTTGCAGGGATCGAGTCACAGCTCCTGGCCCTGCCTCTTTGTTGGTCACTACTAGGTCCACTCCCTGATCCTTGAGCTTTATCATATCTCTTCTTAAAGCTGCATATGGATCCTGCCTCCACTATATCATTCTCCAGATTATTCTACTTTCTGACACCTCTGTGACTGAAGAAATACTTCCTAATATCCCTGTGACTCACCTGAGTTTTGTACTTACCTATTTGTTGTTGCAGGGGTCGATTCACAGCTCCTGTGTATGTACCCACCGAGTTGTGTTCACCTAATTGTGTGAGTACAGATGTGTGGAATTTTCAGTAAGATGAGTAAATAAAAATTTATTATAGAAGCACTGTATGGTAAGGTGTGCTCATCTTTGTTGATGACAGCTCCAGACCACTTGCAGCTCCAGACCACTTGCAGCTCCAGACCACTTGCAGCTCCAGACCACTTGCAGCTCCAGACCACTTGCAGCTCCAGACCACTTGCAGCCTCCTCCAGGGGTTTAGCCTCCGAATTTGCTGTCTGCAGACCCACTAGGGCTGTTTGGAAGTTTAAATATTCAGGGTTAATACCTGCCTTGCAGATGTTTATCTTTCAGGTATTGCAGGTATAGTACCTGGAATTCGTGCGCGACCCTTACCTATGGTTGTGGGCTTGGCCCGCCCGTCACGACCTCGAAATGGTTAGTCCTATTCACTCAACATCGACCCTAGGTAATGCAGTACTAAATAGACGGATGTCAAATAAAATAATAACTACCTGGCTCATTGTAACGGGAGTCGGTGACGTTTACATGTGTAAATAAGGCCGTTACCGTTGGCTTAAGATGGAGAGTGACGACCATCTTCATTCTGTTGTCTGCTTGGCACATTGAACGTCGTCTGATAATTATCACTTTCCATATGTTCTACTAGAGATCTACAGCTGTGGATAATGTCCACAATAAAAAGAAAGTTCTCCCTACGTCGTTTGATACACGAATGAGCCACACGGAAAATAATTCTCTCGCGACGCTCGATTCACGCACAAATATTTCGTAACTGTTCACAGCAGGAAGGATGTCTGGCGTTAGTGCACGGAGGAGAGATAGTTTACTCTTCCACAGTTCTTCCTGGAGAGTGTCAGTGTAAGACTTGGGATTCTTATGCACACGAGTACGGCCACAGATGTTTCTACATTCAAACGCCGGGTGGCCCGGGTATGGCCCGACCGAAACACCCGGGGTTCGTCACATCTTCACTCTCCGTAACAAACTACAATCTGCCCTATCAGCCTCCGCACCATCCTTTCCAGGGAGGTTCTGCTGACATATGGTTTACAGATGTTAGGTGCTAGTACTAGGGTTGCTAGGTGCTAGGGTTATAAACTATTCCACACTGATAGGGTCAACAGGAAGGGTTGTGGTGTGGCGATATACGTCAGAGAAAATTTAAATTGTTGTCTTAGACATGATATAAGAATCTGTTTGGCTACAGTTTCTCGAGGGATGTGACAAATTAATTTTGGGTGTGATTTATAGGCCCCCAAACCTTGATAGGGAGGGCAGTAAGCTGTTACGGGACGAAATTCATAAGGCATCTAGATATGAAAATGTTGTGATAATGGGAGATTTTAACTTTAGATAAATTGATTGGAACAATGTGACAGAAAATCTTGAGTCTAGTGACTTTCTTGATACTGTTCAGGATTGCTTTTTAGAACAGGTTGTGACAGAACCAACTAAAGGAAACAATCTGCTTGACTTGGTTCTTGCCAACAAAGATTCACTAATTAATAATCTTGAGGTTAATGATGAACTTGGGGAAATTGATCACAAATCACTTAGTTTTAATATATCATGGAATTACCCAGATAACTGCAATCAAATCTCTGTCCCAGATTTTCGCTTGGTCGACTTCATGGGACTGAAAAATTACCTGGGTGGGCTAAATTGGGATGTCCTGACTATGGGTCAGGTAGGTGATCTAGGTAAAAATCTAGCGATCAAAATACCAAGCGTAAACACCCATCCATCAGACTACCTCATAGGTACCTACCCAAATACGCTATTCCTAGCTCCAACCAACCCTATAGAAGTTACACTCATCATAAACACCCTTAAAAACAAGGCAGGAGACATAAACAGCTTGCCTGCTTTTATGTCACCAATTATTACAACATTCTTTAACAAATCCATTGAATCATCTACCTTCCCAACAATCCTCAAAATAGCGAGGGTCACTCCGATCCACAAAGGAGGTGACAAAGCTGACTTGAATAACTATAGACCAATATCTAACTTACCACTTCTCTCTAAAATCTTTGAAAAATTAATTCATAGACAGATCTGTTCCTACCTCGTCTCGCACAACATATTAAACCTTTGTCAGTTTTGATTCAGGAATAATAAAAACACGAATGATGCTATCATACACATGCTAGAACTAATATACACTGCACTCGAAAAGAAAGAAGTCCCGCTGAGCATTTTCATTGATTTACGTAAAGCTTTCGATACAGTCGACCATGAACTGCTGTACTCCATATTAACGCACTATGGCATCAGGCCACTCCCTCAACTACCTAAAATCATACCTTAGTAACAGAACTCAATATGTGTATGCAAATGATGCAAACTCTTCCACCCAACCAATCACAGTAGGAGTCCCACAAGGAAGCGTCTTTGGACCACTCCTCTTTCTCATCTACATCAATGATCTACCGAATGCGTCACGGCTACTCAAACCCATATTATTTGCAGATGACACTACATGTCTTTTCCCACCCAAACACAGTCATACTAGCAAACACAGTCAATGCCAAACTGCAGAAAATATCTGCCTGGATGATGACTAATAAACTTACCCTGAACACTGATAAAACCTATTTCATTCAGTTTGGAAACAAAGCTGCAAATGATCCGATTAACATAACGCTAAATGGATCATCAGTCACAAGACTCACAGAGGGAAAATTCCTAGGTATCCACCTTGACAGTAGCCTTAAGTTCTAGACACACATACAACAAATCGCCAAGAAAATCTCCAAGACTGTAGGCATACTATCAAAGATAAGGTACTACGTTCCACAATCAGCTCTCCTGACACTGTACCATACACTCATATACCCTTATCTTACTTATGGAATTTGTGCATGGGGATCAACAACATCCAATCACCTAAAACCCCTTATAACCCAGCAAAAGGCAGCAGTAAGAATGATAACGAATTCTCACTCCCTCCAGCATACTCCACCAATTTTCAAAAGTCTGAATCTGCTCACCATTAAGAACATCCATACTTATTCATGTGCCTACTACATACACAGAACAATACACGCAAATATAAACCCTCCACTCAAACTTCTCCTCAGCAACTTAAACAGGACACATGACCACAACACAAGACACAGATCTCTTTTTGATATACCTTGTGTCCATATAACACTGCGTAAAAACTCTATGCACATAAAGGGCCCCAAAATATGGAATTCATTACCAGAAGATATTAAAGTAGCCCAGTCTAAAAATTAGTTTAAGACTCTTCTCAAAAGCACCTTAATCACCCTAGACTAAACGCTCACCTATGTACTCCCATATCATAACTTCAACAATCACTTTGAACCTTTTATCCATTGTTGACAGGAATATAACTGAACCATTGTTTTTCGCAAAAAGCATTTTAGACTATATGAATATATCCTTTGTCTTATACAAATTTAATTCACTTATAATTAATAATCTACTGTTCAGTTATGAAATAATTACTGTACAACTATGATATAATCCTTAGTGTTAAGTAGTCTGTAAGCCAATAATGTTAAGTTGGCCCATAATGCCTAGGCATAATAGAGGCTCTCTTTGTATTGCAACCCACTATTGTAAATATAAAATCTCAATGTACTGTTTGCAAAGACATAAAATAAATAAATAAATAAATAAATGAAGTTTTTCAGAGCATAGTTCTAGCTGCCCAGACAACTTTTGTTCCTAGTAGGGAAATTAGATCTAACAAAAATGATCCCAAATGGATGAACAATAGGTTAAAACATCTCATTGGTCAAAAGAGAAACATATATAGGCGTATCAAAAGAGATGATGGGCAGTTAAGAAATCAGTATATTCAATTAAAGACAGAAAGAAAGGAATAAGAAAAGCAAAAAGGGATTATGAGGCTAAGGTCGCAAGGGATTCAAAGACTAACCCAAAAGGGTTCTTTCAGGTATACAGAAGTAAGATTAGGGACAAGATTGGCCCACTTAAAAGTAACTCTGGTCAGATCACTGACAGTGGTAAGGATATGTGTGAAATTCTCAATACCTACTTCCTCTCAGTTTTCACCCAGGAAAATACTAGCGATATTCCTGAAATAATAGATTGTGTAGAGCAGGATGATAATAAACTATGTATGATTGCGTTAACTAGTGACATGGTCCTTAGACAAACAGAGAAACTAAAACCTAACAAATCCCCAGGCCCTGGTGAACTGTTTGCAAGGGTGTTAAAGGAATGTAAAGAGGAACTTAGCATACCTTTGGCTAATCTTTTTAACATATCACTACAAACTGGCATAGTGCCTGATAAGTGGAAAATGACAAATGTAATACCTATTTACAAGGCAGGTAACAGGTCCTTGGCTTCGAACTATAGACCAATAAGCCTTACCTCCAGAGTGGGAAAATTTATGGTATCAATAATTGCCGTAGCCATCTTAATAGGCACAGATTGATTAATGAATCTCAACACGGTTTTACAAAGGGGTGTTCCTGTCTTACGAATTTACTAACTTTTTTCACTAAGGTGTTTGAGGAGGTAGATCATGGTAATGGATATGATATTGTGTATATGGACTTCAGTAAGGCTTTCGATAGAGTTCCACACCAGAGGCTATTGAGGAAACTTAAGGCACACAGAATAGGTGGAGAAATTTTTTCCTGGGTAGAGGCATGGCTGACAAATAGGCAGCAGAGAGTTTGCATAAATGGGGAGAAATCAGAATGGGGGCACGTCACAAGCGGTGTTCCTCAGGGGTCAGTGTTGGGACCGTTATTGTTCCCAATTTACATAAACGACATAGATGAGGGAATAAATAGCGACATAAGCAAATTTGCTGATGACACAAAAATAGGCCGTCCAATTCATTCTAATGAGGACATTAGAGCACTCCAGGATGATTTGAATAGACTGATGCAATGGTCGGAGAAGTGGCGGATGCAGTTTAATATTGACAAATGCAAAGTTCTAAATGTTGGACAGGTAAATAACCATGCCACATATAAACTAAATAAAGTAGATCTTAATACTACTGACTGCTTAAAGGATTTAGGAGTTCTGGCTGGCAGTAACCTGAAACCAAGACAGCAGTGCACTGGTGTTCGCAATAAAGCTAACAGAATTCTTGGCTTCATATCTAGAAGTATAAATAATAAAAGTCCTCAGGTTGTTCTTCTACTCTGTATATCCTTGGTTAGGCCTCATTTAGACTATGCTGCTCAGTTCTGGTCACCGTATTACAGAATGGATATAAATGCTCTGGAAAACGTACAGAGGAGGATGAAAAAGATGATTCCATGTATCAAAAATCTTCCCTATGAGGATAGACTGAGGGCCCTGAATCTGCACTCTCTCGAAAGGCGTAGAATTAGGGGGGATATGATCGAGGTGTATAAATGGAAAACAGGAATAAATAAAGGGGATGTAAATAGCGTGCTGAAAATTTCCAGCCAAGACAGGACTCGCAGCAATGGTTTCAAGTTGGAAAAATTTAGATTCAGGAAGGATATAGAAAAGCACTGGTTTGGTAATAGAGTTGTGAATGAGTGGAACAAACTTCCGAGTACAGTTATTCAGGCTAAACCGTTGTGTAGTTTTAAAAATAGGTTAAATAAATACATGAGTGGGTGTGGGTGGGTGTGAGTTGGACCTGATTAGCTTGTGCTGTGGGTCTGGTGCCGTGCTCCTTCCTTGGGTGGAGGTGACCAGACTGGGTGGGTCATTGGGCTAATCCGGGGGGGGGGATCACTGGGCTAATCCCGCGGGGGCGGTGACATGGACCTGCTCCACATGAGTCAGTAGGCCTGTTGCAGTGTTCCTTCTTTCTTATGTTCTTATGTACTTGTGACTGAACACAATCAAGGATTACTGTCTGCTTGAGTTCTAGACGAGGGCTGTAGGAAATAATGCCCCTAATTATATTATCGAGTTCGTGGCAAATTATCTCAAATTTTTGGTGGTCTGGTTCCCTCAGGCTAAGAGGTGAATGTAACTTTTGGCAGAGACTATCGCAAGGAGGCCAGAGGTCTTGTGACGTCTGTCTAGCATATGCAACTGATCTATGATCAGTAGAGTAGAGGGGGAGGAGGGGTTGCACTGCTCATAAAAAACTGATGGGGATTTGAGGAAATGGAAGGCATGGACATGATTGGAGAAAGGGACTACATAGGTACAATTCAGTATGGAGAACATAAAGTAGTCATTGGAGTGATGTACAACCCACCACAGAACTGCAGGAGGCCAAGAGAGGAGTACGAAGAAAACAACAGAGCGATGGTGGACACACTGGCTGAGGTGGCAAGAAGAGCTCACTCGAGCAGAACAAAGTTACTGGTGGAAATATAAACACAAATGCAGTATAATGTGATCCTTTATTGACTACGTTTCGCCCACACAGTGGGCTTTTTCAAGTCACAAACAGAACTACCTGGGGTGGAAGGAACGCGAGTATGATTACAGGAACAAAATGCTCAATCTACTTAATGACCCAGATACCTACAAACCTCTCACAACTAACCAAGTGGACAACCTTACTAAAACCTTTCTTCAAAGGACTCGCCGCATTCTGAGGGGCTCAGAACAAGGGAAGAAACTTCTGCACACCATGCCCAGCAACCCCAGACCTGCCAGAATGTACGGCCTGCCAAAGACTCACAAGCCTGGTATCCCACTGAGGCCCATATCCTCGGGAATAGGCAGTGCTCCCCACCAGCTCTCAGGAATTCTCGCCAAACACCTCTCTAAACTCTTGGGCACTATCAGTCCAGCACATCTCAAACACTCAGGTGATCTTCTCAATCGCATTCGCAACATCAACATCAGGAACAAGAAACTTTCCAGCCTTGACGTGACTTCCCTATTCACCAAAGTACCTACTACACAAGCCATCGATCTCTTGCGCAGGAAAATTGACGATTCACTTGATCTTCCCATTCCAGCCATCGATTTCATCGACCTTGTTGAACTATGTGTTGGCTTTACGTGTTTCTCTTTCGAAAATCACCTCTTTCAGCAGACTTTTGGACTACCCATGGGTTCGCCACTCAGTGCAGTCCTGGCGAACCTATACATGGAACATCTAGAAGCCGAACGTTTCTCCACCATTATTCCTTCGTCTGTCACCTGGCTCCGTTATGTTGACGACATTCTCCTCATAACTCCTAAACGCTTCAACGTTCAAGCTCTCCAAGACAAGCTCAACCAGGTCGAGCCTTCAATCCAGTTCACACTTGAAGAAGAAGTCGACAACACTCTTCCTTTCCTTGATGTCCTGCTCTGCAAAGCTGACCACGAACTTCGTTTTAAAGTCTATCGAAAACCCACCAACCAAAACGATCTTCTCCACTTCTACTCTCACCACGACACCAAAACCAAACGTGGTGTAATTATAGGCTTCTTCCTGCGTGCACTCAGAATCTGCAGCAACGAGTTCCTTGAGGAAGAATGCACTATAATTGAACAAATATTTTCTAAACTCCACTATCCTCGTCACTTCATCAGAGACTGCAGACGTCGGGCATTAAACATCTTCAACACACCCAGAGAAGACACTGCCGAGAAGAGATACATAGTCCTTCCCACCAACTCCATTGCCAAACATGTTTCCAACATCTTTGCCAAAACATCATTCCAAGTATCTACCTCCACAACCACGACCATCAAGGACATCACCAGTAGTAGACAGGACAAGCCTCCATCCTCTGCAGGTGTATACATAATCCCTTGTAATGACTGCAACAAGTTATACGTGGGCGAAACATCAAGGGACCTCCAAACACGTATTTCAGAACACCAATACGCAAGCAGGTCTGACGACACAAGGAATGCCTGCGTACAACACCGTAATTCACACAACCACTTGATAAACTACAGAAACTCAAGACTTATCGCCACAGAAGACAACACTCAATACCGAAGAATCCTGGAATCATCACTTATTTCTATATCCGACAACTTCAATCAGAATAGTGGCTTCTATAACATAGCTGAACCACTTGCCAAGAAACTTCTTCATCGCTATCCCACATAAGAACACTGTAGAAGGTCTGCTCACAAACTTATCCAATCTCCTTTCCAAGCTACCCAAGTTTTTAGACTCTATAACCCCACTCGGTACATCATCAGATGCAGCATTCTTCACCTGACCTCAGCATTCTGAACAGGACTATAAATACTCGCGTTCCTTCCACCCCAGGTACGCGAGTATTTATAGTCCTGTTCAGAATGCTGAGGTCAGGTGAAGAATGCTGCATCTGATGATGTACCGAGTGGGGTTATAGAGTCTAAAAACTTGGGTAGCTTGGAAAGGAGATTGGATAAGTTTGTGAGCAGACCTTCTACAGTGTTCTTATGTGGGATAGCGATGAAGAAGTTTCTTGGCAAGTGGTTCAGCTATGTTATAGAAGCCACTATTCTGATTGAAGTTGTCGGATATAGAAATAAGTGATGATTCCAGGATACTCGCGTTCCTTCCACCCCAGGTCCCCCTATGATCCCCACGATGGGGTTGCCATCCTTGTCAATTCCAACATAAAACATGAATTTCTCCCAATCCCTTTTATTCACCAACACTGTCTTGCGGTCAGAATACACACCCACCTTGGCCCCTTTATCTTTTTCACCACCTATGCTCGCCCAAACACTACTCCCAACATACACGACCTCTCCTTAGTCTTCAACTACACCAACACACCAACTTACCTACTAGCTGACATGAATGCCAAACACACTGCCTTTCATCACACCAGTAACAACCAACTTGGTCACCAATTACTCAACTTCACAAACCATAAACACCTAATTCATCTTGGCCCAGACTTCAATACCTTCTTCAACCACACGGGCCAAGGCAAACCAGACATCATTCTGGCAAACCGAGCCAGCTCTCTATTTCAACATTACATCTCACCTGGCCCTATTACAGGCTCTGATCACATCCCAGTCATCTTACACATCTCCTCCAACCCTATCCTCATTCCAACCACACCTTCATTCTCCTACAAGAACGCTGACTGGGATGCTTTCAAACAACACATAGACAATATTAACCTCACCTATGACTACAACAACAAACCTATCTCTGACATCGATACTCAACTTGATCTCATCCAGGACACCATTACACAAGCAGCCAACATCGCAATACCAAAGAAAACTCACACCACTCGTTATTCCTTCAAACCGTCACTCAGAACAAGAAGACTAATTATCTGCTACCACAACCGCTTCCTCTACAACACACATAGATTTAATCAAGTCCGATTAGATCTCACTTACCTTAGAAACAACATTTTACACAGCCTAGACCAAGACCACAACAATCACTGGTCACGACTAATACAACAAGCGGACAGGCAGCGTGTTAAAAACACTAAAGCCTTCTGGAACTTTATCAAAAAAATCAGAGGCACTACTCCCACCAACAAATTCAAACACATCACCCACAACAACACACACATCTCAGACCCACAGGCTGCTACCAACATCTTCAAACACATCTGGGAGAACATCTTCCACGCTCACCCACCTCACCCTAACGTTATTCAACACATTCAGAACATAGAACACTGGAACACTGCACACACACAAGAAACAACACCAGACAGCCACATACATCTAGACACTCTTACCTCCTCCCAAGAACTCGACACTCCTTTCACCAACACAGACATTAAAACTCTCCTCAGACACCTTCCTCCAAAGGCTCCTGGTGCCTCTGGCCTAAACCATATTATCCTGAAACACCTTCCTGACTCTATCATTACTGCCTACACAAACCTCCTCAATGCCTCCCTTGCCTCTGGATACTTCCCTTCCCTCTTCAAAGCTGCTACTGCTATCCTCCTTCCTAAACCCAATAAAGACCACTCTGACCCTAGAAACTATCGCCCTATCAGCCTCCTCGAAACTTTAGGAAAACTCTTTGAAAAACTCATTAATCATCGCCTTCGCAGATACCTGGAACATAATTCTCTACTTTCAGATGGCCAGTTTGGCTTCAGAACACACAGATCCACACAGGATGCCATTAACATCATTCTCAACTACATCCACATAAACACAAAACAAAGAAACAGGACAGCCCTGGTTGCAAAAGACGTTGAAAAAGCTTTTGACACTGTGTGGCACGAGGGGCTCAAGTACAAACTCTGCACTAACTTCAACCTGCCTCTCAATACTCGTAAACTCCTCTGCAACTTCCTAGACGGCCGTACCATGAGAATCAAATTCCAAGGCTGTTACTCTGACTACTTCACACTAAATGCTGGAGTACCCCAGGGATCTGTCCTTTCCCCTACCCTCTACATTTTATACACTAACGACATTCCAACACCTATATACCACAACTCCATCACACTAGCCTATGCAGACGACATTACACAACTTATCACTCATGCCAATATAGATACACTCACACACAAAACACAAAATGAGGTTGACAGGATAGCCATCTGGGAACAAAAATGGAGGATCAAAACCAATGCAGCAAAATCCAGCATTACGTATTTTAACTACAGGAAACGTGATCCTCCATTACCTGTCGAACTCAGAACAGCTGACACCCGCACTTACTTCCCTATCACACAATCTGTCACTGTCCTTGGCGTTAATCTTGACTACCTTCTTCGTTTACACGGACACATTCACTCAAGGCATGCAATAGCTAGTAAGGCCCTTGCGGGCCTCTACAAGCTGAAACATGCCTCTCAACGCACCAAACTACACCTCTACAAATCCCTAATACGTCCTCTGATAACTTACTCTCCTCTAGCCCTCTCTCTTGCAGCAAAAACAAACTTACTTAAACTGCAGCGTGTCCAGAACAAGGCGCTGCGCTGGGTGCTTGATGTCAGATGGGAGGACTTCGCCACAAGCGAGTCTCTCCATGCCCAGTTAGACGTCCCTGCGCTGAATCTGTACTGGAAGAGGCTCAGTGACAGACAGATAGACAAACTTGAGACACGACATGACTACTGGACCTCTCTCCTTGACGAAGACATTCGCAGACCCACAAACCAACACAACCTTTTCTACTCCTTGCATGATCCTGCTCCTAACCCTACTTACAAATAACCTTGGATCCGCTGACAGGTACCTTCTAAGACAGGTACCATTCTCTGACCCACGTTCGCCTTAGCTTTTTTGGGTTAAGACATGACTCAGTTCTGCACTCCTCTCTAGCTCTAAAGGTCGCAAGTCCCTTACTCCCAGCTCACCCCACCGGAGTCCCAACAGAAGAACCGGAATTTCTCTTTTCAATATCTGTCCCACGATCGCCTTTGCTGCTGGGTTAAGCCCTGGCTCTATTTCTACGACTAAGAACACTCCTCTCCAGCACTATTCTTCGTCTGTCCCGTCTTCCCCGCTCATCCCATTTGGGATCTTACCTGAACTTTCGTTCGTTCGTTCACCCCAGGTAGTTCTGTTTGTGACTTGAAAAAGCCCACTGTGTGGGCGAAACGTAGTCAATAAAGGATCACATTATACTGCATTTGTGTTTATATTTCCACCAAGATGATGGATGTAGTACTTGTGGTATAGAAGCTTGCTTCACGCTGTCCTCGAAGTGGATTCAAGTGTGGTACTTTGACAATATTGGTCTTGTACATAACAGTAAGGCCACCCACATCCCTCCTGTGTTGAAGGCTCTGCTGAAATGACAGATCTATCCACGATGGGTTCAGGCGAGAGATGAGACGTCTTGCTCTGTTCTCTACTCTGTCAAGCAGTCGCAGATGAGAAGGGGGGCAGGCGAACCAAGAAAGTGGAGCGTACTTGTGCCTCGTACAAAATCTTGCAACCCCTGCTGTCAAGCAGATGCGAGATACGGCGAAGTGCTGTCTCATACCAGATATACTAAGCAAATTTCCTAAATTTGCATGTAACAGATAAATGAACTTTAGATATGTAGATAAATAAAAACCCATATGTACACGTGTTAACCCTTTTGGGGCCTAGTTATTGGGCCTTTTGTGTATCCATATGCTCTTGCGCTACCGTCCACAGGATGGATATGGGGTGCACAATAAACTAGCCACTTCACTGGCAAAATCTAAAATCTAATCTCTCTCTCTCTCTCTCTCTCTCTCTCTCTCTCTCTCCATGTCCATAAACACTTAGTATTGCGAACTTTTCACATCCCACCCTTGTTTTAATCCACATAATTATGGAATCTGTACACTTATTACCGCAACTCCTGCCTTAGCTCCAATTCTCTCAGATGTACCTAACTTACCCACAGTACTCCTCCCCACTGAAATTATTCTCTCCCTTTAACTTCGTTTTGATTAGAGCTCAGACACCAGGCTTCGTTTCCCTCACAATTAATTCTTTCTTCACATTCATACTACACCCATGCACATTCAAACAATCCACCTTTAAATTTTTCTCCTTTGACCTTTTAGTAAGCTATACAGAAGGGGTTACCAGCCCTTTGCTGGCGGCATCTTAGTCGCCTTTTACTGTACGATACTCATGGTTTATGGAGGAAGAATTCAAACCCACTTCTCCATAGAGATGAAAGAAAAGACAATAAGCACAAGACGTATTAAAGAGAGTAGAAGACTCAGATGAATGTGTATACACACATGTACATGCACAACTGCAAGTGTAGTATGACCTAGATGTAAGAAGAAGTAGCAAGATGTACCTATCATATTATGTATTTCTGTGACAGAAAGAAAACACACTAGCAATCCTACCATTGTGTATAATAATTACAGGTTTCCGTTTCACACTCATTTGACTGGGTGGTAGTACCTTCCTGGCTGGTTTCTGTCTGCCAAATTATTATATACACACACACACACACACATACACACACATACAGGGAGCAGGGACACTACGTGTGCCACTAACCAAAATCTTCAACACTTCCCTGGAAACTGGGCAACTACCTGAAGTATGGAAGAAGGCAAATGTAGTCCCCATCTTTAAGAAGGGAGACAGAAATGAAGCACTAAATTATAGACCAGTGTCACTGACATGTATAGTATGCAAAGTCTTGGAAAAGATTATCAGGAGGAGAGTGGTGGAGCACCTGGAGCAGAACAAGAATATAAACGACAACCAGCATGGATTCATGGAAGGCAAATCCTGTGTCACAAACCTACTAGAGTTTTATGACAAGGTAACTGAAGTAAGAAATGAGAGGGAGGGGTGGGTTGATAGAATTTTCTTGGACTGCAAGAAGGCCTTCGACACAGTTCCTCACAAGAGATTAGTACAGAAGCTAGAGGAACAGGCACGTATAACAGGAAGGGCACTGCAATGGATCAGAGAATACCTAACAGGGAGGCAACAGCGAGTCATGGTCCGTGATGAGGTATCACAGTGGGCGCCAGTGACGAGCGGGGTCCCACAGGGGCCAGTCCTGGGACCAGTGCTATTCTTGGTATATTTGAACGAAATGACGGAAGGGATAGACTCAGAAGTGTCCCTGTTTGCAGATGACGTGAAGTTAATGAGGAGAATTAAATCAGACGCGGACCAGACAGGTCTACAAAGAGACCTGGACAGGCTGGATGTGTGGTCCAGAAACTGGCTCCTAGAATTTAACCCCGCCAAATGCAAAGTCATGAAGATCGGAGGAAGGCAAAGAAGACCACAGACAGAGTATAGGCTAGGAGGCCAAAGGCTGCAAACCTCACTCAAGGAGAAAGACCTAGGAGTGAGTTTAATACCGAGTACATCGCCAGAAGCACACATTAACCAGATAACTGCTGCGGCATATGGGCGCTTGGCAAACCTGAGAATAGTGTTCCGGTACCTCTGTAAGGAATCGTTCAAGACTTTATACACTGTGTACGTCAGGCCCATACTGGAGTACGCAGCACCAGTTTAGAACCCACACCTGGTCAAACACGTCAAGAAATTAGAGAAAGCGCAAAGGTTTGCAACAAGGCTAGTTCCAGAGCTAAGGGAAATGTCCTATAAAGAAAGGTTAAGGGAAATCGGTCTGACAACACTGGAGGACAGGAGGGTCAGGGGAGACATGATAACGACATACAAAATACTGCGTGGGATAGACAAGGTGGATAGAGACAGGATGTTCCAGAGATGGGACACAGAAGCAAGGGGTCACAATTAGAAGCTGAAGACTCAGATGAGTCAAAGGGATGTTAGGAAGTATTTCTTCAGTCATAGAGTAGTTAGGAAGTGGAAGAGTCTGGCAAGCGATGTAGTGGAGGCAGGAACTATACATAGTTTTAAGACGAGGTATGATAAAGCTCATGGAGCAGGGGGAGAGAGAACCTAGTAGCGGTCGGTGAAGAGGCGGGGCCAGGAGCTGAGTCTCGACCCCTGCAACCACAATTAGGTGAGTACAGGGTCGAGATATGGCCAGGAGCTCAACCCCTGCAACCACAATCAGGTGAATACACACGACACTGGAGGACAAGGTGGACAGAGACAGGATGTTCCAGAGATGTGACACAGCAACAAAGGGTCACAACTGGAAGTTGAAGACTCAGATGAGTCACAGGGACGCTAGGAAGTATTTCTTCAGTCACAGAGTTGTCAGAAAGTTGAATAATCTGGAAGGCGATGATGATGATGATGATGAGGAGGAGGAGGTTGAAATACAACTTGATGATCCACAGGACCAGGTAATTTGACGGGTGATGTGTGGGAAAAAATTCTCTCCCACAATAACAGTCGTCGATTTAATAATAACCACTATCAGTTGGTCAATGACTGGAGAGATGAGAACTTAGCTGATCTCCAACCACTACCTTCCATCGATACATCAACTCTTGAAGATGCCCATCCTCTTACTAGACCTATTACAATACTTGAGATGAGTCAGGTTATTGGAAGAATGCGAAATAGAGCCCCTGGTCTCTATGGAATAACAATGAAACAAATGAAGTTCCTACCCAGAAATTGTAAACAGTCTTTGGTTAACATCTTTAATGCCATCTTGGCCTCCGGACATTTTCCAGTGGTTTTTAAGACTGCTAGGATGATCTTTCTTGCTAAACCCAATAAAGACATCCACCAACCTGGGAACTATAAACCTATATCCTTACTTGAAGTCACTGGCAAAGTTCTTGAGAAGATCATTTCCAATAGATTGAACTATTACATGGAGTTTAATCACCTCTTTACTGGAAAACAGTTCGGCTTTAGGACTCATAGAGGTACCCATCATGCAATAAATATTATTTTCAATGCTGTGGCGAGCATGAAACATCAGGGCAATTTTGCCCTAATTGCCACCAGAGATGTTCATAAAGCTTTTGATAGCTTATGGCATGATGGTCTTATATATAAACTTATTGACCTACCTGACCATAACTGGACCTTTCTCAGATTTATATATAACTTCTTAACTCAAAGAAAAATCATTCCTACCTTTCACGGCAGGTCGACAGAGCCTTTTATACCGACAGCTGGTGTCCCACAAGGTTCATGTCTTAGTCCAGTTCTATTCAATATTTATGTGACTGATTTTCCTCAATCGGAGTTCAATGATGCAATTATAACGCAATTTGCAGATGATGTTATCCATGTCGTCTCGTCAACCCCTGTAACAAGAAAATTTAAGTATGAGAGGGTCATAGAAAAAATGAATATTGAACTTCGTCGAGCATCTAATTGGGAAAAGAAACGGAGAATTACGACTAACCCTGACAAAGTCGTGGTTAGTACGATAGGATGTTTTGCATCAACCATCGAAGACAAGGGGGTATCTCCATCAGAGGTACACCTGTAGCCATTAGAAACCCTAACAAGATCTTGGAATATGAAATAGACAGGCTGCTCCACTCAACATCTCACGTCAGTAAACAGATCAACATAGCCAAAGCTTGTCTTAGTCTCTATAGATTTAATCAAGCCCCTTGCCACGTCAAAAAACATCTGTATAAAATGATGATAAGACCAATACTCGAATACCCATGTGTCCCAATGTCGTTAACAACAAAAACCAACATGCTACGGTTGTAACGGGTCCAGGATAGTGCTCTCCGCTTTATTACGGGTACCAGGAGAGACAGAATCAAAATGGCAGATTTACACATACAACAGGATATTACTGCCTTAAATGTACGCCTTGATATGCTGAAGAAGAGGTAACTCTGTGGAATGCAAGAACTCTACATACCAGATAGAGAACATCCTCTCCAAGTTGAAAATACTACCGACTATATCATTAAAACTCCTCCCCACAAGACCCAAAGAAAGACACTTCCACAGAGGCTGCGTCGCTTACTCCATAAAGACGATTACCAACGACCAATGATCTTGAGCAACCTTCCTGCAGATGAAGATGATTGGGTAACACCAGACCCCTTCCATGTCTACTAAGAATATTATAGCCCCTAATTATGGAGATATCTTATATAACTTTTCTACTTTCACATCTACTATTAATAATTCGCTATATTTACTATGGCAGGACACCACCTTGAAAGAAGCCAACGTTCCCAGTAATTTTTCATGAATTGTCTATATAATCATCGCCTTGCCTTGTTGTTGAAATCTTCGTCATGCAATTGCAAAAAAAGAAAGAAAAAAATGCATCTTGTATATCTACTACCGACTCAGAGTCATACACCTATATATCTGTTATATCTGTGTGACTCTGATGAGTAAGTGTTATATCCCCTCCAATAATTTTCTATTATTACACACTTTAAATTACACCAAAGTGGTTGGGTCACTTCCCTTTTATATCCTACCTCGCTCCCCCTCCCAT
Source organism: Cherax quadricarinatus (assembly GCF_038502225.1). Lineage (NCBI taxonomy): Eukaryota > Metazoa > Arthropoda > Malacostraca > Decapoda > Parastacidae > Cherax > Cherax quadricarinatus. The sequence continues at coordinate 19,896,554 of NC_091354.1, read as the reverse complement.
CCTTTTCCTATATTTCTATCCTTACCCATCCTTCTTCCTTACCCATCCTTCTTCCTTACCCATCCTTCTTCCTTACCCATCCTTCTTCCTTACCCATCCTTCTTCCTTACCCATCCTTCTTCCTTACCCATCCTTCTTCCTTACCCATCCTTCTTCCTTACCCACCTTACCAAAGCTCTGGTCGTAAGTTGAAGTTGAAGTTTTTCTCAGTTTGACCATAATATACTTTATTGCATTTTTAACAGGGAATCTCTTAAACACAGCCATCAGCATTTTTGAGTAAATTCTTAGCCATTTCTTTTTACTGTGTAAAGATTTTTAAACAAACTTAGTTATGCTTGTGTTTCACTTTACACCCATCGTATCTATAGTGACCTTGATGGGGACAGGAAGCCTGCACTTGCCGTATATCTTACCCAGCTTATGTCAATAAGACCAACCCTAAAGCGCGCCCCTTAATAAATCTCCGGACTACCTAAGGTCCTGCTGTAGCTGTATCCCTGGACGTGCCTCAGGAGGCAGACAGGAGGGGCAGGACAGCCTTGAACTGGGGCTTCACACCCACACTCTGGGAACGTCTACCATCCACGCCAGTGCCCGCACAACCCACTGAGTTTCGTCACTTTCGCAGTCTTTCGATTCTTTTCCCGAGTTGCTCCACCAATTCGGAAGCATATGGATGAGAAGGAAAATATCCACATTTTAACATTAACATGTGCTTAACATCAAGTGAATCGAGAGCGTTATCTAAGTATTCACAGAAACTTCAAATTTGATGTAAAGAAGTGCTCGGAAAACACTGAGTACAGACATAATGTTTAACGTATTTATTGGCTTCCAGTTCGGGCGATATTATTTTTATATGTTTTATTCTATATTATTCGTGATAGTATTCAAAAGCTTAAGTAGAATTCATGTATCACTGTTTTCATAGTTAATCATATATAAATATAAACAGGGCGGTAAGCTAGTATAAATGTGGGTATATGTAAATAAATTAGGAGTGTGACTTGCTGGTTGGAGGGTCTTGTAGGTGAGCGATGGTGGCAGAGCTGACAGTGTTTGGCGACTCAGTGGAGGATGACCATGTGTTGTGTGGATACGTGTTACTCCCTCACACACGCATCTCTCTCCCTCACACTCACCTCACCAGTCATTACCAGGCAGTAGTGAGGGAGAGTGTGTGTGGGGTGTGATGAAGTGCTGGTGACAAGAGCAGAGCAGCGAGGAAAGATGGTGATCAGTGTTTTTGTGGTGGTGGTGCTTATGCTGACCGGGTCCGGACATGCAGGTAATACTCTAGACTGTAAGGCCCAAGTTCTGTTTGATCCCTACAGGTTTAGTGCTTACCCATAAATATAATAATAATCTTGGGGTAAGTTAAAAAAATAAAGAGTAAGTAAGTGTTGTAATGGATTGCCAGAAGTACGTTTTATTTCTGTAGATCAGTAACACAAAAGTACGTCAGTGTAATGTATTCAGTTTACTAACAAATGAACTAGATAATTGGAGTAACCCGCATATCAAAGCAAAGAAAAATCGTAGATACTTGACCTGGAGGTTATAGCTGGAGACCTATCTTAGGCGCTTAAATTGTTTTCAACGCAAGATATGATATAAAATACTGACAAACGTGATGAAACAAGACACGGGACACCCTGGCCTACCAGGCAGTGGTGTCCCGTGGCCTGGTAGGAGACACTCGCCTCACACACATGTCCGTGGTTCGATCCACGGCAAGGGTGGAAACATTAGGCATGTTTCCTTACACCTGCTGTCCCGTTCACCTAGCAAGCAAGTACCTGGGTGTTAGTCAACTAGTGTGGGCCGCATCCTGGGGGACAAGAATAAGGACCCCAATGGAAATAAGACAGACAGTCCTCGATGACGTGCTGACTTTCATGAGTTAAACGTTTCACCACGAATGGCTTCTTCAGTCCTAGTGATAAACACAGGCAGAGTTTGTGGAGTGAATTGTAAATCTATTTAGGTACAGATACACATTAGTACAGTTATCATACATAGTAACAATTCAGACAAAGTGGTTTATTTCTCACATACGGATTGGATCAAATTTTTCAGTTAGGCTATGTTAGGTTGTCTTTCATCCATAAAAAAATAACTAATTATAATATACTACAATGGAAAAAATATAAATCTAGGATAAAGACAGATAAAAAGCTCTGCTGTGAGAACAGACAATGGGCCACGGAAGACAATGATAAATGAGATTTTCACTCTTTAAGGTTCCTTCATCAGTTTCCCATTAGACTGTCTTTACAACAAAATGATGTCTGTGACTAGAGAACGGGCTGGAGGTGCAACAAGGCGAGGTTAGTACAGCTGTGAAGCAGAGGATAGAGGGACGAGGCTAACATGGGCCAGTAGGCCTGCTGTAGTGCTGCAGAACTCCAACTTCATGGACATGAAAAATCAGTTTGTCTTAGACTTCCGAAATAATAAAACTACCGGTGTTCTGGGAAAGTGTTGGTTACCTATAAGTTTACCTGCAGTCGTTTTCGGAGGTCACTGCCCTTGCAGCCCGGCCATAGACCAACCTCCTGGTTGTTGGCATAATAAATCAGGCTGTTGGTACTCGCCACCCACACTTCAACGTATGCACTACAGCCCTGCTGATTAGGAACTGATTTGAGGAATTTATTCAGTTCCCTCTTGAAGACAGACAGGAATCTCTTGATAATTCCCACTATTGAAGATTCATGATTCTTTTATGCTTATTGAGTCCTCTCTTACTGTATTCAGTGCTCCACTGGTTTTCACCGGAGGTATCTTGCCTTGTATGCCAATCCTCTTGTTTTCATATGTCGTGATTTTGGTGGGCAGATTTGGGACCAATCCCTTAAGAATCTTCCAGGTGTAGATTATGATGTATCTTCTTACATACGTTTTAAGGAGTACAGTTTGAGGGACATCAAGTGTTCCCAGTAATTTAGATGCTTGACTAAGTTCACATGAAGACATCGTCGTCTGGTTAGTTCTTCCTTGATGACGAGTTTTGACCATTGCAATTCCTGTGCCATTTGTCGTAATATTCACAGCCAGCTTATGAAATTTAACGAGGCTAAACTTCTCAACGGGGAAGAATTAACCAGAGGACGATGTCACTAAAGTGCTTTGACTGTAACAACCAGAACACTGACAGATTTATTATATCAGAAATCTTAGCCAGATTAATTCTTCACGGCCAGGACACCACGATCGCATAGAAGTTGGAGCTCTGGAACTCTGCAACAGGCTTCTTTGCCCTTGCCAGTCACATCTGCCCCACAGATACACTGGTCTCGCCTCCTTGCCCCTCACCAAAGATGTTATTCCTGGTGAAAAATTTCCTCATTAAAGTATCGCAATAGTGTGTATTTGTCTTACTAGAGATTTTTAGCTAGACCAAAATTATTTAAATTATGAAGACAAATCAGTCTTATTGCCATATGTGTATGCAATACAAGGTAATTTGTTAATAGTCAAGAATATCCCCTTATGCAAAAGTTTGTTAACCGTTAATTACCGAAAGTTTTATTATTTAGAAATAGCACTACTGGATAATTGTTAGTCATTGAATCAACAGCACAAGTTAAATCTCAGGGAAATAGAAAAAAATGGGAGAGTCCTTACCTAGCAGTAAATAGGTACGTGGATGTTAAACGACTGTTGTGGTTAGCATCTTGTGGGTTGGTAATATTCCTTACATGGGTCCAGACTTAAAAATGAGCTAAGACAATAATAGTTCTTAACCCGTAAATTCAATAGTGTCAAAACAAAAACTGTAGGAAAGCAAAGTACGTACAATGCACTATTCTCAAGGGAGGTTCATTGATGCCAACGATTGAACTTGACTCTCCAATTTCCCAGGTACTGTGTAACCCCTACAGATTTAATCCTTACCTCTAAACATAATAATAATATTGCAGTATACACTTATAAGATAAGATTTCGTTCGGGTTTTTAACTCCGGAGGGTCAGCCACCTAGGATAACCCAAGAGTCAGTGCGTCATCGAAGATTGTCTAGCTTATTTCCATTGGGGTCCTCAATCTTGTCCCCCAGGATGCGACCCACACCAGTCGACTAACACCCGGGTACCTATTTGCTGCTAGGTGAACAGGACAACAGGTGTAAGGAAACGTGCCGAAATGTTTTCACCCGCCGGGAATCGAACCCGGGCCCTCCGTGTGTGAAGCGGGAGCTTTAGCCACCAGGCCACTTATAATGTGCTATGTTAGTGAATTGTATTTAATAGTGAATGAATCCTTATTACATTTTGTAATTAATAATTGTAATGAGAATTACTGGTTAAAGAAACCTAATGTTGAATAATTTCATGTTAAATATCTGAGTATGTCCAGTTCAGGATATTAAAGGAAACGTTTTGCCACGAGTGACTTTGGTCCTAATACAGAGATAACTAAGAAACAAGTTATATAGTGACGAGTCAGGTGGAAGGTCGCATGGGTAGTAGTAGTAGTAGAAGAGGTAGTAGTGGTAGTAATTAGACTAGTCATTAAGGAAGCCGATTTAAGACGGCGAAAGTGTGTAGAGACTGCCCTAATTGCTGTCAGCACATTATCCATCAAAGTCCTGAAGTTACACTATATCCAGATTGCTAATAAACAGGATATTACACATTCTGGAGACCGCTGTACCACGATGTTGACATGTTCTACTCAAGAATAATAAAAAGCACAATAACACAATATCTTGACTGGGACAATACACAAATAACCCACACATAGGAGACAGGAGCTTACGACGACGTTTCGGTCCGACCTGGACCATTTACAACGTTACACTACCAGAAAAGAGAGAGGAGCCAGTATATATAGGCCAGCTTTTAGGGACGGGACAAGAGATGTGAAAGGAGTAGTGGTACAGGTAAGGCAGGTAGTGGAAGTAAAAGTTGTAGGAGTAAGGCTGGTAGTGGAAGAAGTAGTGGTAGTAGAAGTAGTAGTGGTAGTAGAAGTAGCAGTGGTAATGTAAAGTAGGGAGAGTGGTTTGTGGAACACGACTAGAAAGAGGGAGTGAAAGGAGGGAAAAGTGAAGGTAGGTGCCAAAGGTAGTAGGAAAGGAAGTAGTAGAAGTGGTGTCAGGCAAAGCCCAAGAAAACGGAGCACGGAAGGAAAACTCAGGGCTCACAAGGGGTAAGACCAAAAACACAGGACGGGGGAGGGGAGGAAGTGAAGGACAGAACACCCAAGGCAGAAGAAAGGAAACCCAAAAGAAAAAGGAAAAACAGGAAAGGAGAAGAGATGGAGAGAGGAGGAGAAAAAGAATCAGGTTAAGTCACATGTGTTCTGAAGTTCGGAGCATTTGACAATGTAATGGGAAAAAGAAGGCACCCACAGAGACAAAGCCAGGACTAAGATTTATACAAGGAAATTGTGAATAAGGGATGATTCAACAAGACATTGAGTCTGAAAGTTAGAAGTAGGGTAGATAGACAGTTTTAGCAGATGACCAGTCAGTAGGAGGCCTATACTCACCTAGCTGTGGTTGCAGAGGTCGATTTACACCTGGCCCCACCTCTTTACTGGCCGCTACTAGGTCACTCTTCCTCCTCCATGAGCTTTATCATATCTCTTCTTAAAGCTATGTATGGATCCTGCCTCCACTATCACTTCCTGACAACTCTGTGACTGGAGAAATACTTCCTAACATCCCTGTGATTCATCTGAGTCTTCAACTTCCAACTGTGACCCCGTGTTGCTGTGTCCCATCTCTGGAACATCCTCTCCCTGTCCACCTTGTCGATTCCTCTCTCAGTATTTTATATGTTGTTATCATAGCTCCCCTATCTCCTGTCCTCCAGTGACGTCAGGTCGATTTCCCTTAACCTCTCCTCGTAGAACATGCCCCTTAACTTCGGGACTAGTCTTGTTGCAAACCTCTGTACTTTCTCTAATTTCCTTATGTGCTTGGCTAGGTGTGGGTTCCAAACTGGTGCTGGGTACTCCAATATAGGCCTAACATACAGGGTGTACAGGGTCCTGAACGATTTCTTATTAAGATGTCAGAATGCCGTTTAATAGGTTTGCTAGGTGCCCGTATGCTGCTGCAGTTATTTGGTTGATGTGCGCCTCAGGAGATGTGCCCGGTGTTATACTCGCCCCAAAGTACTTTTCCTTGAGTGAGGTTTGTAGTCTCTGGCCCCCTAGACTGTACTCTGTCTGCAGTCTTCTTTGCCCTTCCCCAATTTTCATGACTTTGCACTTGGTGGGGTTGAACTCCAGGAGTCAGTTTCTGGACCAGGCCTGCAGCCTGTCCAGATCCCTTTGTAGTTCTGCCTGTTCCTCGTCCAATTGAATTCTTCTCATCAACTTCATATCATCTGCAAACTGGGACACTTCTGAGGCTATTCTTTTCGTCATGTCGTTCACATATACCAGAAACAGCGCTGTGATCTCGAACATGGCAGAAAGGAGCATTATTGGTATTGGCAAACCTAACACTACTTTTGTGCTCCTTGAGTCTGTCAGAAAAACAAAGGCTAGTTTCTCCAAAGTACTGGAGAGGACAAGAGGAGCATGAAATAGAGTAGACACCAGGGGGCATCTATAGCGGGAGGAGAGGTACAGACTAGATTGGTGCAAAAAGTGTTTGGTGAGAAGTAAGTTTGATGTCTAGGGAATGGAGAGAAAATTGTTAAGATTAGAAAGACTGGAAATATAGGGAAGGCAGAGAACAGAAGATTTCACAGGAGTAAAGAGTTTGGGAAAAACAAAAGTCTGTTTAGCACGTGAGAAAGCAGAGTTTATGAAATGGGAAGGGTAGCCAAGATGAGAGAACGAATTACGAAGAATGGAAATTTCCGATTCAAGGAACTGAGGGTCACAAATGTGGAGAGCACAGAGAAAGAGAGAAATAAGAACACTTTTCTTGACATAGGGAGCATGATAAGAAGACTAATGAATGTACATGCCACTGTGCATAGGCGTGCGATACACGGAAAAGGCAAAGCCTGTATCCAAGCAGTGGACATTTACCTCAAGGAAAGGGAGCAAAGAATTAGATTTCCAATCAGTTTTAAACCTGATAGAAGAAGCAAGATTGTTAAGGGCATCGAGAAATGGTTGGAAGAGACTAGAGTTGTGAGGCCAAAGAGCAAAGATGTCATCAGCCGTATAGCGGAGCCACAGGGAGAGGCACACACCAATAGTAGGAAAAAAACAGTTTCAAAATATTCTATATAAAGGTTAGCAAGAACAGGGGATAGAGGAGAGACCATAGCAACACCAAAGGTTTGAGAGAACACTTACCTTGGAAGGAAAAGTCCATACAAAGGTGAATAAGGACATCAGTAGGTATAGGGAGATGAAGTAACCCTTCATTGGCCTTCTCTCTGAGAAAATTAAGAGCTTCATCAAGAGGGGCATTGGTGAAGAGGGACTCATCGTCAAGACTAAGCATCTTGCAGGTCGGGAGAGAGTGATGAAGGTGAACAGGAGAAAAAGTACCAAGAAAAGGAGTGAGGGTTTTTGGCAAGGCAAAAGAATAAGAGACAGAACCTCTAAAGGATGTGATGGGATATCAGGTTTATGAGTTTTAGGAGGACCATGAAAATAATGCAGAGAGGGACAAATGACACAAAAACGTTGAACAAGGTCGAAGTCAGGAAGAAGGGGGTCAGAGTCCTTAGTTTCTTATTGAAAGTTCTCTTGATGTGATCAAGAGGGTTGGAAAAGAGAGTGGTGTAGGTATGCGAGTCACAGAGCAAGACTTCAGCCTTATGGACATAATCCTTGCAATCAAGGATAACTATCGAATTGCCTTTGTCAGAAGAGAGGATAACAGTGTTAGTATTAAATTTAAGAGAAGAAAGGGCAAGCTGATAGCGAGGAAGGTGGTATTTCATAGACAACAGACTTTCAAGAACAGGAAAGAGAGCGCCACAAAAAGTGGACAGATCAGGAAGACTACAAGAGTGAGACTGACGAAAGGAATCAAAAGAGCTAATCAGGTCAGTGTTAACGCTAGGGGCAGGTGAAATGGCAAACACCAAAACTAAGAAGTTCAAGCTGATGTTGGGAGAGTGTGACAGAAGACAGATTAGTAAAACAGTAAGGAAGAATTTGGACGAAGGGCTATCTGAGATAAGACATTGAATTTTTTTGTGTAGTTTAGAAGATTGAATTTGTGCATCAAGATGAGCAGTGTCAAAAGCAGTTACAGAGATCTTTTGGGAGAGAAGGAAAGATAGCACCTTGATGGAGAGTAAAGAAGGCATGACCAGGAAAGGGTGTGCCCAAGGAGCTGAAGTTGAGAAATTGGGTGAAGGAAGGGGACAAAACTTGTTCAGCAAGACAGTCACATAGAAAGTCGAGCTGATTCTTATGATGCCTAGAAGCAATGACAGCAGCTTCATAAGAATGAGAGAGGAATTTATAAGAAGAAAGGACATTAAACAAGTTGGATAGAATTAGATGCTACATCCACCATCGCCGCCACTGCCGCTGCTGCCACCACCACCACCACCACCACCACCACCACCACCACCACCACCACCACCACCACCACCATCACCACCACCACCACCACCACCACCACCACCATCATCATCATCATCATCCAGGCGACCATCCACCTGACTCCTGGCACTGTATATACTGGTTTCTTAGTTATCTCTGTATTAGGACTGAAGAAGCCACTCGTGGCGAAACGTTTCCTTTAATAAATGTCCTGAATGGTACATAAGTATCTTTTTCCATATCTTATCGGTATCACCAGACCATTTCCCATATCCATGTACTCATATCTAGAAGATGAGATTTGAAATAGAATTTATTATCTGCACACTCCCAAATGAAAGAGATCATAAAAGTTACTGCATATGCACATACACAAAGAGTGATGAATGGAAAGAGCATATAGTGGAGGCATCCCCAAATATTAAATCTAGTAAGAACTAGAAATAACGGATTTAAGTTGGATAAACAGCATTGTCTGTTTATTGAACAATGTGCTGGGTAGGATGTCAGAAGCTAAGACCTTGGGTGGCTTAAAAAAGAGATTAGACAAATATGAGTGAGAGGGAGCTGAGTTTGATTGGTACCTGGGGTACTGAAACAAATCCTTGGGATAAGGGCACTAACTAAAAATTACGGACCAGTAGCCCTAACTTCTCACATCATATAATATCATTGAAAGAGTGATGAAATGGCAGATTACAAATTTTATGGACCAGCATAACCTGAACCAGCATGGTTTTAGAGCAGGACGATCATGTCTGTCACAGCTGCTGAACCATTATGACAGAATTATGGAGGCACTGGAAGAAGATCAAAATGCAGATGTGATTTACACAGATTTTGCAAAGGCATTTGACAAATGCAACCATGGAGTGATAGCACACAAAATGAAGGGCATGGGCATTACAGGGAAGGTAAGTAGATGGATTTTCTTGTTCCTAACACACAGAACACAAAAAGTAGTAGTGAATAGGTCAAGATCCAACATCAGCGAGGTCAAAAGCTAGTGCCCCAAGGGACTGTCTTGGCACCTCTGCTGTTTCTCATCCTCATAGCAGACATAGATAAAAACACCCTGCACACTCTTGTATCATCATCTGCAGATGACACTAAAATAAGCATGAAAATCACTAAGGTAGAGGACACTGAAAAATTACAGGAAGACATAAGCAGGGTTTTCCAGTGGGCAGTGGAGAACAACATGACATTCAATAGTGATAAGTTCCAGCTGCTTAGGTATGGAAAGAATAAAGAACTCAAAAGGAACATTATATACAAAACTCAAGAGGGTCACCAAATAGAACATAAGGAACACGTAAAAGACCTGGGAATAATTATGTCAGCTGACCATTCTTTTAAAGACCATAACAAGACAAAGATCACGACAGCCAGGAGAACTTTCAAAACAAGGGAAATAATGCCAATGGTGACACTTCAAATCACTAGTGCACCCTCACTTAGAATATTGCTCACTGCTGATGGCAAGGAGAAATATCAGAGCTGAAACATATACAGAGATCGTTTATGGCTCACATTGAGCCAGTAAAGCACCTAACCTACTGGAAATACCTTCGTCTTGAACATGTACTCATTGGAGCGGAGGAGAGAGAGATACATGATAATATATACCTGGAAAGTACTCGAGGGCCTGGTCCCAAATCTGTACACTGCCATAACAACATACTGGAGTGAGAGATATGGGAGAAAGTGTAAAATAAACCTAGTGAGGAGCAGGGGTGCGGTGGGGACAATAAGGGAACACTGTATCAACATCCGGGGTCCCAGATTATTCAGCATCTTAGCTGAAGATATCAGAAACACGGCTGGAACAAGTGTAGAAGCCTTCAAGAGGAAACTGGACAAATATCTTCACCAGGTGCCAGATCAACCAGGCCATGATGGATATGTGGGGCAGTGGACCTCCAGCAGCAACAGCCTGGTTGACCAGGCAAGCACCAGACGAGCCTGGCCCATGGCCGGGCTCAGAGATTAGAAAAACTCTCGAAACTTCAAACGTATATCAAAGGTATAAATAGGTGATTGGGAATGGTTGATTTTGGGAAGGACCTGCGTTGTTTGGGCCAGTAGGCCTGTTGCAGTGTTCTTACATTCTTATGTCATAGCAAAAATAGAGACCCAGCTCACTGAAGTGGCAATGTGCAATATTCTCAAAAGGTATCAAATAAGATCTAAGGATCCGTAATAAGAGGATTTTTAGGGAGGTGAGTTTACTAATCAGAAAGGAGTTGAATGACTACATGATAGGTACACCCATAACTGGCAGACCCAAGGTGGTGGGTGATAGCTGTGATGTACAGCTCACCACTAATCGGTAGGAAACCATGATAGGTTGTATGATTATAACACAGTGGTGATGGACATGACAGCAGAGGTGACTAGCACAATTATTGGTCATGGGAGACTTCAACCATAAGAAAATAGACTGGGGAAACCTGGAGCCACAAAGACCAGAAACGTGGCAAAGCTAAGCAGTTGGAGGTGTAGATGGAAATTTTCATGAGTCAGCATGTCAGGGACACAACTAGGAAGAGAGGAGCCAACAAACAAACCTGTATGACTCAAATGTAGGGAACATCAGACATGAGAGGCCCCTTGATACTAGTGACCACTCATTGCTAAGGCTCAAATACTTCGTGAAAGTGAACATGAAGAGGAGCATAGATCATGAAGGAAGGGACACACCTGACTTTCAGAGAGGAGACTATGATGGCATGAGGTGAATCCTAGGCAGTGGTGTGGAAAAGGGAGATAAATGTAAAGACAGCAGGCAAAATTATGTAGTATGTAGCTGGAAAGTGCCAAGAGGCAGAGGAGAAATCCATACCCAGAAGCAAAACATGCACAGACAAGAACAGAGCAAGCCCATGATTCATCCAGAAGTATAGGGAAGCAAAAGCTAAAAGCACAAGTGCATGGAAGAAAGAGATAACAAAGAATGTTGGAGAAAAGAGAAGCAAGCAGAGGAGCCAGAAATAAATACACATGGATAAGAAGAGAAGCTGAATAACAATCTAAGAATGACAGTATCAAAAACCAAATCTGAGCCAAAGTTTATGTACAACCACATCAGAAAGAAAACTGAAGGACCAGGTATAAAAGCTGAAGAAGGAAAGGGAAGCTTGCTAGGGATGCCCATTAAGTCTATGAAGAGCTGAACAAAATATTTAGAGAAGTATTTACAACAAAATTAGGAACAATACCAGTCAAAGCAGAAAAGGGCACGAAGTATGGGACACGATGCAAACAGTAGGAGGAAAGATGAAGAAACTGCTGAGTGAGCAAGATCCATCGAAGGCAATGAGACTAGACAAATTATCTCCGTGGGTTCTGCAACAGTGAGCAGAGGACCTGTATAAACTATTAGTAATGATCTTCAATAGGTTAAGTGAAACAGGGCAGCTGGAGAACAGCCACTGTAGTCCTTATATTTAAAAAAACAGTGGGCAGACAGGTGGTTCTGAACTACAGGTCAGCGTCACTAGCATGCAAAGTATGTAAGGCTGTGCAGACGATTATTAGGAGAAGAGTAGTGGAGCACATGGAGAGAAGCTAGAATTTTATGACAAGGAAAAGAAAGCTAGGCAGGAGAGAGAGGGATAGTTAGATTATTTATTTTTGAACTGTAAGGTGTTCACTATAATACTTCACAAGAGACTGGGACAAAAGCCGGAGGAACAGGCAGGAGTAACAGGGAAAGCTTAACAGGAAAGAAACATTGAGTTAGTTATTGACTGGAAGCAGATACCAGAATGGGCAAGTGGTGAGGGTGGCTGCATAAGGGTCAGTGCTAGGACAAGTACTGTTTCCAGAGTTTATAAGCAACACAACAAGAAATCAAGTCAGAGGTGTCCCTGTTCACAGATCCTGTGAAGCTAATAAGAATACAAACAGGAGTAGACCAGAAAAAAAATAAATGGATCTAGACAAGTTGCTGGATTGGTCTGACTAGTTGCCATTAAAAATTAATATTAGCAAATGCAAAGTTATGGAAATTGGAGATAGGCAAAAATGACCAGAAACAGAGTACAGGCCTGATGGACAATGGGTGCAAACCTCCATGAAAGAGAAAGAACTAGGGGTGAGCATACCTGAAGGATGCCACTATTGTAGACAGCCTGTACTGTCTGCACAGACAGCCTATGCTGTCTGCCAGCTTAGTTCATATTTCGCATCACTCAGGTGCTGCCCTCTTTAGGCCTGCCCAGGTCAGTGGGATGCTGGTCCCACTCACTCTCTCAGCAGCCTAGACTCAGACAACAGTCCTACTCCCTCTCTCCCTCGTGGGCATGGCCCTCCCGGGCCATGGGCAGAAACACACAAACCTGTGTACACGCCATGACTTTGCAAATAAAGAAGCCTCCGAAGACGTTTATCATTGAACCCCGCTCTGCTGCAGCATCACCAAATAATTTTGTTTCACACTATGGCCTGGTCCCAGACCAGATCTCCTGGTGAATCAAGGCCTGTTCATCCAGGCTGTTACTGCTGGAAGCACGCCATCCAGTATACAAACCACGGCACAGCTGGTCAAAAACTGATTTGAAAAACTTGTTCAGGTCTCTCTTGAAGATAGCCAGAGGTTTGTTGGTGATTTCCCATACTCACGGAGGGAGGGTGAGGAGCCGGATACTTCTGATACTCAGTGAGTTCTCTCTTAGTGTAATCACTGAACCCCTGCTTTTTATTGGAGGCTTTTTGCATCATATGCCAAGTTTCTTTGTCATTCGGGGTGATTTCAGTATTCCAGTTTGAGACCAGCTAGATTCAGGATTTTCTAGGTGTAAATTATGTTGTACCCTTCTCACTCACATTTCAAGGAATTTAAGATATTTCAAGTGTTCCTTGTAGTTCAGATGTATGACTGAATGTCTATATACAGTGAAAGTTCTCTCTACGTTTTCCAGCTCATCAGTCTTGCCTGCTTTGAAGGACGACCATTACTACACAGGGGTATTCAAACCTGGAGAGATCTTGAAGAGTATCATCATTGGCTCATCATATCTTGTCTTGAAAATTCTAGTTATCCAGCAGTAGAAACATTATTGTGATTAAGTGTGAGATCTTTTGACATCATTACTTCCAAGTTTTCCTCTATTGAATTATTTGAGTTTGTCCTGTGTTCCATTACAGTCTTTACTTTCTCCACTCTTCCATGGGAGCAACTGAAATTTGTTCTAATGAAACATCTTATTGTTGTCTAAGGCCCACTGGAAGACTTGATTTATATCCACTTGAAGATTTGCTGTGTCTTCGACAGATGCCACTCTCATAGAGATTCAAATGTCTTTTGCAAAGGAACCTAAGGTGCTATCAGTTGTATTCTTGTCAAGTATTATGCCTTGAGGAGGAGCTTTTCACTGCAGCAGCCACCGACTTCACTCCGTTTTGTACTACTCTCTGGGTTCTGTTTGCTAAGAAGTTAAATATCCATCTGACCACTTTTCCAGTTATTCTCTTTTTTTCACGCACTGTGTGTGCTATCATGCCATTGTCGCACTTGTCGAACGCAGAGCATTCGTCTTCTAGAGCATCCAGGACCAATGGAAATAAGTCACTCTGTCTGACTTTTTTGGGTTATCCCAGGTTCTCTACAAATGCGCTGCTATGTATGATAATTCTATGTAACTGTATTTGTGTATACCTGAATAAACCTACTTACTTAATCATAAGGATCTAGCTGCTAGCAACTGTGAACGGTAGGAGAGATCTACCCTAAACTCATGCTGCCCTGGACTGTGCAAATATTGCAGTCCCTTGTGATTGGCAATGTTGCTTCTTAGGATTCGTTCAAAGATTTTGAATGTGTAAAGTTAGGGCTATTAGTCTATCGTTTTTTTTTCCTCCTGAGGCACACATCAGTAGAATAACCATGCACACATGTATGCATGCACGCACGCACGCACGCACGCACGCACGCACACACACTCAGGCAGAGGAAGGAAAGAGGGGAATTCACAGGGAATGACCAGGAAGTATGTGAAGAGCTCACCTTGTGGTTCAGGAAGATATTCACAGTGGAAACAGAGAGGCTTCCAGCAAACCGAGGTGATCAGGTGCACTAGCAAGTACTGGACATACTGCACATAACTGAGGAGGAGGTGAAGAAAGTGCTAGGGAAGCTAAATACCTCGATGGCAGTGGGCCCATATAATATCTCTCCTTGGGTCCTGAGAGAGGGAGCAGATGCACTGTATGTGAAGGCTTACTCAGCCCTGTAACAACTTCAGTCAGTATTACTCAGGCTGGCTCCTCCTCAGGAAAATTAATGAATAGAAAAAGAACAAAAACTGACAAATATAAACACTTTATTATTTAGGAAATATGAAATATAAAACACTTAAATATGAAATACTGATCTTACATGAAAGAAAATGAAAAATTAAAAATATAAATGATATCTGAATTCAATGCTAAAAACTTGGGTGTCTGGTGTTGGTGACACTGCATGTTGTTGCAATAGTAGCCGTTGCTGATGATGTGGGGGGGGGTCGCAGGTGTTGGTGACAACCCACTGGCTCATTCTAGTGGCCGTAAGTAATCTTTCCCGATGACAGATCAGGTTCTTGACCGCTGTAATGATGAGGGGTTATGTCCTGATTCTTCATACAAGTGCACAGGCAAGTAAATCCAATATGGGACGTCTCCAGGACTTTAGTCTGTCTCCTTCAATTTTACTCGTTGATTGACAGGTGACCCTCTCTGTCATCCAAGAGTAGTGCTGGGAGCTGTGAGTCTAGTGATTACTGTTTGGACCAGAGCCCCACACGTCACCTTTTGGGGGGAGGGAAGAAGGAGGGGAAGGGATAGCGGGAGCTAGACTGACCCTACCTTAACAAGCAGCCAGCAATCAAACTATCACTTTCGGGGTGGGGGGAAAAAAGGCCAGAACAGCGGGAGCTAGACTTACCTTACCTTAACTAGTAGCCAGCAATCAAACTATCGTTACTATATCGCTACTCCTATCTATTGAACTTTTCCCTCACACTGTATGTGCCACGAACAGCAATCTTCAATAAATCTATCAAAACAGGGAACTACCTGAAGTGTGGAAGACGCCAAATGTAGTTTCGATTTTTAAGAAAGGAGATAGGCAGGCTCCACTAAATTACAGACCAGTGTCACTGATATGTATAATATGTAAAGTTATGGAGAATATTATCAGAAGAGTGGTGGGGCACCTAGATAGGAACGTGCTCGTACTTGACAACCAGCACGGCGTCAGGGAAGAGAAATCCTGCGTCACAAATCTGTTGGAGTGCTACTACAAGGTAACAGAAGTAAGATAGGAGAGAGAGGGGGGGGTAGACTGTATCTTCATGGACTGTAAGAAGGCTTTCGACACAGTACCACATAAGAGACTGGTTGAAAAGCTAAAGGAGAAGGCAGGAATAGGAGGAAAAGTACTGCAATGGATCAGGGAATACCTGGCAGGAAGGAAATAACTTGTGTTGGTACGAGAAGAGATGTCAGATACACAAATAACCCGCACATAAAAGAGAGAAGCTTACGACGACGTTTCGGTCCGACTTGGACCATTGACAAAGTCACACTAACCAGAAGTGGAGCAGGACGGCTATATATAGGCAGGAAGAGGTGGTGGTAGTAGTAGTAGTACAAGAATGGTATATAATACCGACAAGATGAAATTAAGACACATGCGCAACACCCAGGCATCCCTATCGTAGACGTTTCGCCATCCAGCCAGCCACTGGATGGCAAAACGTCCACAACAAAGACAACCAGATGCTGCACATGTGTCTTAATTTCATCAGTAGTTGTAGTAGTAGTAGTAGTAGTAGAAGAGGTAGTGGTAGTGGTAGAAGTGGGAAATAAGGAGGACGAGCCAGTCAAAAACAGTCACCGTCTAGTTGAATCCTCTCTAATACACAACTTTCCTTGTATGAACCTTAGCCCTGGCTTCATCTCTGTAGATGCCTTCCTCTCCCACTACATTGTAAAATGCTCCAAACTTCAGAACACCCGTGACTTAACCTGACTCCTCATTTTTTCTTTTTTCTTTTTCTTTTTCTTCTTCTCCCTCTTCCCCTTTCCTCTTTCCTTTTCTCCTCTGGGTTGTCTTTCTCTCTTTTGTCTCATGTTTCTGTTCCTTCTTCATTTATTTCCCACTTCCCCTTTCACGCACCTCTGTGCGCTTGCTCTCCCTCAGTGGGCACCTAGCTCTCTTGCAGTGCTCCCCTTCCTTTGTTTTTTGACTGGCTCGTCCTCCTTATTTCCCACTTCTACCACTACCACTACCTCTTCTACTACTACTACTACTACTACAACTACTGATGAATTTAAGACACATGTGCGGCATCTGGTTGTCTTTGTTGTGGACATTTCGCCATCCAGTGGCTGGCTGGATGGCGAAACGTCTACGATAGGGATGCCCGGGTGTTGCGCATGTGTCTTAATTTCATCTTGTCGGTATTATATACCATTCTTGTATTACTACTACTACTACTACCACCACCTTTTCCTGCCTATATATAGCCGTCCTGCTCCACTTCTGGTTAGTGTGACTTTGTCAATGGTCCAAGTCGGACCGAAACGTCGTCGTAAGCTTCTCTCTTTTATGTGCGGGTTATTTGTGTATCGTTCCAGTCATGGTATTGTGCCTTTTTTTGTTATTTAAGAGATGTCAGAGTGGGTTCCTGTGTCGAGTGGTGTTCCAAAAGGGTCAGTCCTAGGTTCAGTGCTTTTTCTTGTATATGTAAATGACATGACAGGAGGAATAAATTCATAGATTCACAGATGATGTGAAGCTAATGAGGAGAGTACAAATGGACCAGGATCGGGTAATCCTGCAAGGAGGTTTGGACAGGCTGCTGCAAGCCTGGTTCGACAAATGGCTCCTGGAGTTTAACCCCATTAAATGCAAAGTTATGAAGCTTGTGGAATGATAAAGAAGACCAGATGGAGTACGGCCTAAGAGATCAAAGGCTGCAAAACTCACTCAAGGAAAAAGATCTTGGCGTGCGCATCATACCGAGCATATCTGAGGCGCATATCAACCAAATAACTGCTGCAGCAAATGGGTGACTGGCAAACCTGAAAATAGCGTTTCGACTTCTCAGTAAGAAGTCATTCACGACACTGTACACCATATACATCAGACCCACGTTGGCGTATGCAGCACCAATTCGGAACCCACCCGTGGTAAAACACCTCAAGAAACTAGAGAAAATGCAAAAGTTTCCAGTAAGACTAGTTCCAGAACTTAGGGGTATGTTCTACGAGGAGAAGTTAAGGGAACTCAACCTGACAACAATGGAGGATAGGTGGGATGGGAAGGACATGATAACAACATATAAAATACTTAGAGGAATTGGAAAGGTGGTGGATAGGGATAGAATGTTTCAGAAATGTGACACAACAATAAGGGGTCACAGCTGGACGTTGAAAACTCATATGAGTCACAGTATCATGTGGGGTTCGAACACGTGGATAGGGTAAAGTAATACTCACGTAGGCTGGAAGTACGTATAATTATAACGGTAAGTATGGAAGAGCCAAACAGCCGTGAACCTGCCTCCTTGCTCACTCTTGTATAACTGACCGCCCACAGTACCCATATGTGAAGGGGGTCTTTGAAATACTGCTGTGGTCAGCACAATATGAATACAGAAAGTGACTCAGGCAGAGACGGTTGGTAGTGAGTCATCTACTGGTACACTGGTTACTGGTAACTGGTTACTACTACTGAGAACAGGAATGTTAGGATGTACTTCTTCAGTCATAGTTATCAGGAGTGGAAAAGCCTGGAGAGTGGTGTGGAGGCAGGATTCCTACATAGCTTTAAGAAGAGGTATGATAAAACTCGTGGAACAGGGACAGAGTGGACCTAGTAGTTACCAGCAAAGAGGCGGAGCCAGGAGCTGTGACTCGACCCCTGCTAAAAGGTAAGGTAAGGTTCTTTTGGTACAAAATTACTAATTTTTACATTATCGTAAATTAAAAATATATATCTTCCAATGTATAAGAGAAAATTTTAGAGAGGACTTGATTTACGTCCAGAGGTGGTACCTCACTATATATTATATATATATATATATATATATATATATATATATATATATATATATATATATATATATATATATATATATATATAAATTGTGCAAAACAACCATTGTGAAAGAATAGTGAAATTCCAAGCGATTTCGTGACTTCTCACATTATCAAGGAATTATCATAGTTCCTTGATAATGTGAGAAGTCACGAAAGCACTTGGAATTTCACTATTCTTTCACAGTGGTTGTTTTGCATATTCTGATTTCACCTGTTTACTGTGATCTTATTGCATATATGTATTGTCTTTAAAGAAAGTCTACATAGAATATAGGAGGCGGTAGAAGACATTATTCAAATAGTTTCGGAGAGAACCTTGAGTTTTCCCCGAAGCAAGTTTATTTTTTTCTCTGAGGATGATGAGTCCTCAGTCTAGCTCCAGAGGTGGTACCTCCATATATATTTTATATATATATATATATATATATATATATATATATATATATATATATATATATATATAGATAGATAGATAGATAGATAGATAGATAGATAGATACAGACAGATAGATATATGAAATGTCGAAAATGCTTATTATTAAAATCAGTATTTCTGCATTGTGCAGCTACTCTGACCTCTATGGCATTTTACAAGGTTAGAGCAACAGAGAGAGCATTAACTAATGAAAATTATACAAATGTAATTACGGTTGGAGTTTGCAGCAATAAAATTTTCCGTTAGCTGTGATGCAACTGTTGCCTACTCTCTCTCTCTCTCTCTCTCTGGTAATAAATGCTTTGTTAGTGTTATTAACTGGTGAAGCTCGAGTTATCTAACTATTTTGATGATGTATCAGGATGTATTTTCTATACACGGTTTATTTTGAATCCATTCTCATTTTAAAATATCAGTGGCAAAGTTTGAGCACTTATCACTCTCTCCTTTATTTGGTTTATGTAGCAGACACATTTCCCTTTTCCTTAAATTTGGGTTTGGGAGTATGAACTGGGTAATTATCTGTTATTCTCCTTGTGTTCCCACATATTGCCGTGTTGAGGTGTTCTACACTACCCAGAGGGGATTGGATCATCATATCATCAGATGAATCTTCTGGTGGACCACCTGATGGTACATTTGTAGTTCATTCAGTGGCTGCCTGATGGCATATGCATTATTTGATGTCACCTGTGGTTCCAGGAGTAGTGAATGATATTATACTACTCAGTATTTCTACCACTTCACTGTAGTTCACTACTAGCTAAATGTTGACAGTGTCGCTGGCACTCCCAGTCTGAATAGACGGTTCTACTAAGCCGCTCTCTGTTAATTGTGCTAATTTTCCTTATCCTTCCCAGGGCACAGTCCCTTCCTGGGACTGTAACCTGGGTAAGATAAGGGGTGATCCCCGAATGAAAGTGTTTGTCTTGATTTAGAGTATGGGGACTAGTGGCAGGTTAGTGATTACTTTCAGACAACAGGTGATCTCTCATTTGCACCATGTCTTTTAATATTCATGTCTGTCAACAATCTCTCCTGGTTCTTCTGCAGAAGCAAATCCTAGCAACAGCTGTGTATGTACGGTTCATGGCAACGACCCAGAGCCAGGCTCAGCTGGAAACCTGTTTGTTGTAAAGGACAAAAAGGAACAATACCGTGACTGGAACAATAAACAAAGAACCAGCACATAGGAGAGAGGACTTACGACGACGCGCCTCCTCTCTCCCATGTGTGGGCTATTTGTGTAGTGTTTACTGTAGCTGGTCCTAGCCGTAATTACGTCCCTATTTTGGAAGGTGACTCTATGGACATCGTAGTGGTAAGCTCTCTATTTCTGTGAAGTTGATAAGAATGCTTAAGTCATTTCTATCGTGAATAGTGTTTGGCAGATTATTTCCTCCCAACTTTTGGTTGTGGCTCTGTTACATTTATCGATGTGTCTTACGTGATTCAATGACTGTTGAATACCAAATCACTGGTTCTCACATTATACCAATTTGACCATCTATATATATAAATCTTGGGTGGACAGACGGATAAAGCCATATATTCCTTTCCCAGTACAATGCTTCATGATTCAGAGGTTTAACCACCAAGGGACTAAGCGAGAGACAACCGAAAACATTTATGTGGGAAGCAGCCCCTCCTTTATCAGAGTCTTTCAGTTCTACAATTTTTGAGCCTCTCATAAAATTTAATGTCAGAACGTGTGTAGTACACGAGAGGGAGAGTGCACTACTGTACACTCTTGAGTAGATGGCGTTTGCAGAGCCCAAAAGTAGAGTATACCCCCCTTTCCCCCTGCATCTTGGCTTATCTTATAAGGCACTGTTCCTAAACACAGGACTCCAGCTCCTCTTTAGCCTTCGGGCATCTTGCTGGTGGCCCCACCACCTGCCCAGGTGACCACCAGCACTGTCTGCCCACTTCTGATTCCATCTCTGGGTGGAGGGAACCCTCCTGAGAGCAGGCCACCTGGGTGAATCTGCCAAGGAATCTGGGTGAAAGAGAAGCAGTTTGCTTCCATCAAGGGTCACCCACCTCTTACCCTTGAGAAGGGGTTACCTCTGAGGTGCTGATTGGGGAAGCAGGTTTCAGTTGCAACCAACAACGGTTCATGACTTACGGTTGGTGGTCCGCTCCTTTGAGTGCCACAGCCAAGGTTACTTCTGTGCTGTCTGACCACGAGTAAGTTCAGAAGCAGAATGCCAAGGCCTCTAAGCACACTCATGAGTAACTGGCCTCTGCCACTAGCTGGGGGTAGTGTGTCCAATGAGCTGCCTTAATTAAAGTTGTTAAAGTTGTCTCTTCCTCTGAGAAAAAGAGGAACTTCTCTCCAGAGGACATGCTTCTCCCTCTCACTGTTTTAAGTCTTTGAATAATTCTGCCACTTTGCAATACTGAATCTGCGAATCAGTGCCAGACCACAAAGGTAAAATGGGCCGACGCTGTTAGTAGCATTCCTTCTGTAGACTTTATGAATAAGGCGGTTCTCTAGATCTCCTCTAGCTCATTGTATTGTCTCATGCACTGGAACTGTTAGGACATTAGACCCCATATTGAAGACATTCACTATATGTCGAATCTCAAACGGATAGAAAGCCACTATGTTTGCAGTGAAGCCTTTATTACGATGTTTCGTCCAACCCTAGGCATTTTAGGTATATAACACACAGGTTATGTAAGGTTTGTCAGGAAACAGGACAAGTGTTTCCTGACGTGGGTCTTAGTCATATGATGACCCTCCACTGGAGCTTTTGGTCATCTGACCGAGTCCTTCCACTGGCTTACCTCTCCACCCCTTTAAAAATTAATGCTTATTATTATTATAATCATTCCTATATAACACACAGATACACGACCTTCTAAAGAAAACGAGCACCCTGAGGTCAGGCTCGGAAGAGGTCATGTGTGAGGTAACAAGTGAGGTTATAGAGAATTCAAACAATAAGTATAACTTTTAGGTGCCGATGGGCAAAGGGGTAGGGGATCAGGAAACATTTTTATTATATAAACGATGTACAGTGTGATTGATGTGACCTGCCAGTGTGTACATACCCTTGTTTTGTTTAAGAGTATCAGTTAAATTGAAAGTGGCTGCTTTCAGTCCTGCATTTGGTTGTCCAGATACCGATGAAGTGCTTCTCCACAGTACATGATGTGAAAGTGTAGATTAAGATGAATGATGAACACTTTGTTGATATCGTTCTTTCTGCAAGTGTATTTGTGTTCCGCAGGCGAGTCTAAAAATCGTGCCTTCTCTTACTGATGTAAACCTTGCTGCACCCCCCACACGAACTGCTGTAATTCCCTGCAGTAGTGGTGCTAGTGGCTTTGAGATCTAGTTATTTCTTTAACAGCTTTCCTGGTTAACAGCAATGTCCATATTGAATTTACAGAAGGAAGTGAAAATGGTGGCAACCTGTCCTGTGGGGAGGACAAGATGATGATCACTGTTGGCGTTTTTTCCTGGGAGTGACATGGATGAGTATAATTTTTCTTTTGCAAGCCTGGAAGATGCGTAGTGGGGATGCCACCCATAACAGCGGACTAAGCCTCTGTACGCATTTACTGCTTAGCGAACACAGACACTAGGCACACCTACTAGCCTATACGTCTCACCCAGTTCATAAATCGATACTGGTCCCTTTTGTTTACGCAGAAGGAAATAACTGAGGAAAATAGAAGAAAGGTTGTTATTAGATTAATGGTATACAATACCGACAAGTAGATGATCGAAGCTGTGGAGCGGAACACTTACCAAGGTGTCCCGTGGCTCGGGACACATACTGAGTGCCCGTGGCTTAATACCCGGCACGGGTGGAAACGTTGGGCACGTTTCCTTACGTTAGGTAAAAGGACACATGTGCAACTAATTTGACAAAGGTCTTGGAGAGCTAAACGTTGCCACAATAAAACGCTGCATTAGTTGCACATGTGTCCTTTTACCTGAATCATTGCAGGTAGTTCGCCTTTATGTTTCCTTACACCACTTCCCCTGTTCACCTAGCAGTGGGTGGGTGTCGTGGGTGGCATCCTTAGATGAGGCTGGGATTTGCAGTGACTTGAGACAGGACAACAACTCTTAACCTCTAAAACTGATGTGTTTAAAGAGGGCTGAGGGACTGATCACCTAATATCTACCCCTCTGTTGTTTCTGCTATCTCCAGTATTTGTCATTTCTGTATTACGACCAAGGAAGCCAACTGTGCCGGTGAGCAAAACGTTTCGACAGTAATGACTCCCAGAGACTATGTTATTTTGTTCAAATTGTAAATTTTAGAGATATAATAATTCTAAGAGTATCATGTAACGAGGAATCTATCTCATGGATAACGTCAGTGACATGTCTAGGAATATCTTTTATTTCATTTGTGCATGTCAGGCGTATTAATAGTTAACACTGTAGTTAAAACAAAGTAAAGCAAGGTTCAAGTTCCTCAGTGGAAATATAAACACAAATGCAGTATAATGTGATCCTTTATTGACAACGTTTCACCCACACAGTGGGCTTTTTCAAGTCACACACGGATCTACCTGGGGTTGGAAGGTACGAGAGTATTTATAGGCATGTTCAGAATGTTGAGGTCAGGTGGAGAATGCTGCATCTGATGATCTACCGGGTGGGGTTGTAGAGTCTCAGTGGAGAGGAATAGTATTTACAGGCCAGGCAAGACACTAGGTCTGCTTCCTGTTGTAATGTTATGCAGATTCCTGTTCTTTATTGTACTGCTCTAAGAAAACCCAAACTGGCACACAGATTACAAATAGTCCAAATAAGATGGCAAGATTCATTTTGGAACTGGCTCAAGAAAACATGTAGGCCAGGACAAATTACATAATCTGGACATGCTAAATCTAAACCATGTTTATGTAGTTACTGACAACCAGTGCCCACAATATCTTGCTGCAAATTTTGTAAAGATTGGGAACTAAAACAAATACTATACCGTTGTAAATTTAAAAAAAATGCATACGGCTGCGGGAGTAAGAAAGCTCTCATATACCCTGCTGGCCGCACGCAGTCCAACGTGCGAGCCACAGCCCGGCTGATCCGGCCGAGGCCAGTCATAGCATATAGCAGTTAAGATAGAGCTAAAGAATTCTTAAATAGAACTACAGCAAAGGATAAACTCATTATTTTTAATTATCTTAATCAAACACTGACAAGAGTTAATGTAGAGTTAATAAGACGTACATGTATGTTTTTATCTTGTTTTTCTTTGATTTAATATTACTTTGCATTAAATATGATTGGCATTGATGTGTCTAAAAGTAAGAAATAATAAGGGTCCCAATCAAAAGCAAATCATTGTTTGACTTTATTGGGTTATCCTGGGTTTCCCACATCTCTTCACAAGCAAAATGCCACCAACACCCTTGTTCGTCCAGCAGTAAATGAGGCGGACTGTTCTGCGTCGCAGTAGATCTGGAGTGGCGGGCTGAGTCACACACTTCTTAAATCATTTGATTTTTTTTTTTGTACACAAACGAATTTACAGAGTAACTGGCTAAGAACTACTATCCAACCCCATCTTTTCTCAAAACTCAGCCCTACCAAAGGTATACCCCTACCCCCTTCACCAAACTGAAACCCACAACAGTCGACACTCAGGTACCTACTTACTGCGAGGAGCAACAGATATGAGGAGACGTGCCCGTCTCTACCCGCCCCAGGATTGAATTCGGGCCGTTTGGTTGTGAATGGAAGGCGCTGCCACTTACCTATGAGCCACTTAATTCTCCGGGGTTAATAAGACAAAGAAAGCCATTCTCAATCCTATGAATATATTTTGTGCTGTGAAATAATTTGTTATTCTGTGGTATGAGAATGTTTTAACACACAAAGGCAATTTGTACATTTCTTATACGTGCTTTAACTCCGGCATATGTGTTTGGAGTTCAGAAAGTGTCTGGAGCTCTCTCAACGTGTTTGGAGTCCTTTGAACGTGTTTGGAGTCCTGTGAATATGTTTGGAGTTCTGTGAACGTG